>NC_044041.1:148207411-148520858 GCF_901765095.1 Microcaecilia unicolor | reverse complement strand
TGTGTTTATGTCATAACATAGATTTTCTTATGTTCAAAGAGATGCGTAATAGAACTATTGCTGTTGACTCCAGAGATCTGTCTGTCAGGGAGATATAGTGTTTGATCTTATTGTTCAAAACAGAGAAAGAAATAAGGTGTTACCTGGTTTTCCTCTCATAGTTACGAAAAAGGTAATTCTCTCTTGGATTGAAGTAGCCTTACTTCAAAGGGCATGGGAAAGAATTCTGTCTCCTGAACTCCCTGAGGCCTGACCATATTCAATGGGAGAGATCGTGGGCAATCAGGTTCAATTACCTGACTTGGCAAAAGGGGGGGGGGGGTAGAGAGAGAATTGCTATTCCAGCAAGCTTTTCCCATGATTAGAAAGAGAGGAATCTTCATTTTTCTCTGTCCAAAAATATGAGGAATTAATTCTGTATATTAAATAATTGGAGGCCTTCCGCCTCCTCCAACAGCGGCGACAGGATCCCTGCTGAATATCGGCCGGGACCTCCATAAGGGTTTCTGGACAGGTCTCGACCCCCACCATAATTCCGACCCTCCCCCCCCCTTACACCTGGAACATCATGAAAATGCTCCTTTTGATTCCCCTCCTCCCATCCTTCATCCCAACCTCCAAAACAGCATGAACCCCCCCCCTTCAATCCCCCTTGGTCTCTCCGAAGAAAAATCAAGGCCAGGCCCAAGTTCTCCCCCCCCCCCCCCCCCCCCACGTCATGTCTCTAATTTCTGTGGTGGTTTAGGGGGGTTGTACGGGCAGGAGTGATGCCTACTTTCTGCTGCCTGTTGTGGGTATGGCCTCAAAATGGCTGCCCTGACCCCCAGCTACAGTTTTGCTGTACTTACAAGTACTGCAAGAGTGCAGCTAGGGGTTACAGCAGTCATTTTCAGGTTGAACCTTCAACAGGCTGAAGTGATTGGGCATCACTCCTGCCTGTGCAACACTGAATGTTGTTCTGTCCTTTGACAGCCTTGCCTGGTTGGGATAGATTCCTGTAATGTGTTTAATGTTTAATGTAGTAACTGTAATGTTAAATAAGCAAGGCATTATGTGAAATGTAGTTCACAGGTAGTGCAGACACACTTGTTTACAAAACTGTTATTAGTGGTGTGCTGTTGCCTAGGCCTTTTTGCTCAGCCTAATTTGGCTCTGTTCTCATTGGTCTTCATGGCCTCTTGTTCTTTCCCCCCCCCCCCTCATCCTGTCCAGTTGCTCTGACTGACTTGATGGCTGTCTCCATCTTATTGTCTGTCAGCACTTGTCCTCATAGACTCACTGGAGAGAACTCGGTTTTTACCTCATATATATCTCATACATATCTTGCCAATGAGATATTGCATCGTCAATCTCCCATCTGTGAGCTGCTCTAACTGTTTTCTACCTAAGCAGTAGAACTGCCCTCATAGGCGGTCAGTGGCCCAACTGTTTGGGGAGGCTAAAAGGGGCGGAGTTAGGGGTGGTACCAAGGGTGGGGCTTATATCCAAAATTGTCTGACAACACACAGAAAAAAATAAATACGTAAAATAGTCACAATTATTACCTTTTATTAAATGTAGATATTAGATATATATCTTATGTCAAAGAAGAAAGTGGTTGTTCAAAGCATATATTAACCAATGTATAGTATTCAAAAATGTTATCAATTATTAAACACTGCTATTTCCATCCATGGAAAATCCCAAAATGAAATGGTCACATTAGTGAAGTAACATTATGCATGAAAAAGCATTACACTGGGCAGACTCTAATACACCAAAATACCACCCATACGGAAACACAGACCATCAACAATATGAAACAAGGGATCATAATATCACAATTCCTCATGTACAGCCACAAAACAGGGTGGATAGTGTTCACAATGAACTCCTTATATTATCAACCAGATAGAGATAAGAGTTTTCAATTTTGGTACAGTACTGTATAAGTCATCACAACAAAATATAAGAAAACCAATGGACTGCATTAGGTGCTTATAGCCCATTTAGTTATGTTTAAACAAAAGAGATCTGCATGAAACAATATTTTTAACTTATAGAACCTCTCTCTCTCTCTCTGCCCCAATCCAACATTGCTCCTTTGTCTTGTCCCTCATCACTATCCAACATTGCCCCTATGTCCTCCCCATCTCTCTCCTCTCTTCAACATCCAGCCCCAAGGTCTTACAAAAGGTCTGCAACTCATTCTCTCCAGTAGTGGAGGTAGGGGATACACCAGACGAATGGTCACGAGACAGATCCATGACCATGTTCATATCTCATGGGATAATTAGTGGCAAGCCTGAAAAACGACAACATTCCTGTAATACTACTTTACTATAAAACGAGGGCTCCCTGGGAACAGGGCCATAAATTCTCACAAGTATTAAATCTTTCCTATGTAAATACAATTGCATCCCCACATAGTGACCACAATCATCACGAAAGATGTGCTGCGCAGTGCAGTGGACCGTCTTGTGGATTAAAATTGCCATCTCACCCCTGCGCCCCGCAGAGTGTGAGCAAAAAACCTCTCCCATTTATCTACATTTCAGCTTCTAGTGCTTTCGTTCCAACAAACTGGTCTCTTGGAGGCATATGATGTCAGCATTACAGTGGTTTAAAGCTCCTAATAGTTTTGTTCTTTTAATCGGAAAATGATGCAAATCTCAAACTACCAATAGCTGGTACATTCAGTGCTCATATCCATGCAACCTCTGTGCAAACAATAAAGACTATCAAATCCTCCTGAGAGCCCAGCCTCCCTTAGGAGTTCCATAGCGAAGCACTCCCACTGCCACTTTAATTGTGGATTAATCTGTTTCTGCATTGTATCACCATTATACTTGAAACTATGTTTATGAAAAACTAACCTTCTCCTCACCCACCCAAGAACCTGCCCTCCACAACCTATCCCCTCCACTCCTCCCCTCCCCCCGACTTTACCGCATGCTGCAACACTCAGGCTCCGCCGCTGCTCGCTCCTCTTCTTCCTGGCACCCCCCACACCAGCCCTTTAAAAAGAAATGTCTGACACGGTGGTGAGGCGCAGCGCCTCGCATTTGCATGTAAAAGAAGTGGATCGTCTTATCAGGCCTTCCCTCACTGTTCCGCCCTTGCGGAAATAGGAAGTTGCATCACAGGAGGGCGGGACAGAGTGAGGGAAGGCCCAATGAGATGATCTGCTTCTTTTACTTGCAGACACGAGGTGCTGCGCCTCGCCACCGCGTCAGACATTTCTTTTTAAAGGGCTGGTGCGGGGGGGTGTGCCAGGAAGAAGAGGAGCGAGCGGCGGAGCGCCCCCCCTTGTGCTGACACCCGGGGCGGACCGCCCCCACTGGTAAGAAAAGCAATTAGTGGAGCGGAGCAGGCACCGGTGCTGGCGGGGAGAGGAAAATACAATTTTGTTCCTGCCCTGAATTCAAGAAGGCAGGGGAAGCGATAGATCATGGTTGGGCTGGGGTCCCCAAGCCTCTTATACGGGGCGCCTATGACTGCCCTCTTCCTCAGGTCTCTGATTCCATCTGAGGCAGCTTTCAGAACACGAAGGCTCTGTGCTAAGTAGCACCTCTTCTGATTTGTGAGTAAACTGTTTGATATTCATTAAAGGATATTTCAGAAATATAAAGAGATTTCAGGGTGTATTGATGTGCTGAGGTTATACATCAAGATACTAAGATCATAGAGTGACAGATCTTGGGAGGCTTGAACAATATATCCTAGAAATTATGTACCAAAAAGAAAAAATCAAAATAATGCACACCACAATAATATAACATATTAAATAGGATACTATTTGCAGTATTCTGGAAATATATGCAGGTACTTTTACACTTAGCTTTACCGGCAATCATAAATTTACCTATTAATGTTTTTAATAGGTTGCCAAATGGCCACCAGGCTTCAGCTCTGCTAGCCTTTAGTTTACGGTGATGCATGTTCCCCTATACAGACATAAATTTCAAAAACTGATATATTCCAATCAGTACACTATAGATTAACAGAAACAAATAATAAAAATGGAAAATAAGGTGATACCTTTGTATTGGACTAACCTAATATATTTTGTGATTAGCTTTCAGAAGCCAAAACCTCCTGCCTCAGGTCAGGAGAGGACACCATAACAACAGTATACTGTTTGTTCCTGACCTGAGGCAGGAGGTTTTGACCTCTGAAAGCTAATAAAAAATGTATTTGGTTACTCCAATACAATAATGTCCACCTTACTCTCCATTTTGTGTTTCATTTGTATTTATTAACCTTTATTAACACAACTACTACATTACTTTATACTAATATAAAATTCTTTTTTCTACCTTTGTTGTTGGCCATTTATTTTTCTAATTATGTTGGTCCCAGTTTCTGTTTTCTGCTTTCCTTGTCTTCTCTTAACTCTCTTCCCAGGGATTCCTGTCCATTTGTCATTTTCCTCTCTCCTCCTTTTTCTTTCAATTTATTTTTCTGCCTCTCTGTCCAGATTTAATTCATTCTTAAGACCCAGTCCTTAATTTCCCTCTTTTTACTTCATCTATCTACAGCTTTCCATGTCTTTCCCTCAGTCTGACTCTCCCCTATTCATCTACCTCTTATTCTCCAGTCTTTCACTAACTCTATCCTCCCCCTTTTCCATCCAGCATCTTCTCACTTTTTTTTCCCACGTCTTTCCTCTTTCTCTCCCCACCTTTCCATATAGCATCTCTCCCTCTTTCTCCATCCATCATCTTCTGTCTCTCTTTCCCCCCATTTTCCATGTCCTTTTTCTCTCTCCCCATCCTTCTAGCCAGCATCTCCTCTCTTTCATTCCCTATCCTTCTATCCAATGTCTCCCCTCTTTCTCTCCCCACCCTTCCATCCAGTGTCCCTCCTCTTTCTCTTCCTACCCTCTCAGCCAGCATCTACCTTCTTTCTCTCCTCGCTTCCAGCCAGTGTCTTCCCTCTTTCACTCCCTATCATTCTATCCAGAATCTCCTCTGTGTTGTCCCACCCTTCCATCCAGCACCTCCCCAATTTCTCCCCCCTTCCATCCAGAGTCTCCCTTCTCTTTCCCCATCATCATCATCATCTCTCTCTATATATCTCTATCTCACTCTGTCTCTGTCTGTCTGTCTGTCTCTCTCTCTCTACCATTTTCTATCCAGCATGTCCTCTCTTTCTCTCTTCCTTCCATCTAACATCTCCCTTCTTTCTCTCTCTCTCCATCTTTCTACTCATCTTCTCTCTCTCTCTCTCTCTCTACCTCTTCCATCCAGCGTTCCCCTCTCTCTCCTCCCCTTCTATGTGTAACCAATGGTTAAATAAAATAATGTGTACCTCAGGAAGGAGTTTCAGAGGTCTTAGAGGCTCTTGATGGTGGCTGATGTTGGGGCCACAGGATGCTTGCGAGTTTGACACAAGTGCCAGTGTTTGGGGCTATCCTGAGCCATCTTTTTAAGTACAGGAAGCCAGAAGGAGGTTCAAGGAAAGTTCATTGACCTGGGCTGAAGCTGGGGACAGGCCAATGATGTCATCCACTTGTCTGTGTGGTGATGTGGTGTGCATTATGACATCACTGGTGACATCAGGCTTGCATGCGAGGTGCAAGGAGTCAGCCCCGACCCAGGAAGGCACAAAAAGGGAGTTTGGGGGGACCAGAGCCTTAAAACGTACTTATTTTAAGTGCTGAGAAGGTCCGGATTGGCTCAGATTTTAGCAGCTTTATAGTGTTTCAGGAACGTCACAATGATGCACGTGCAATTCATGCAGTTTGTGCCAGGAGAGTCTCAGAGAATTCTGGGAGCAAGTGGGCCTAGGAGAGCCCAGCCTAGTACCCAAAACAACACAAAAATTTGTGCACCTGTCTAAAATAATAAGAGTACAAAAAAATCAGGAAGATCAAAACCAACAAACTAAGTTAAACCATAAACTCACTATAACAAACTTGGAACATCGTATGTGCAATGATAGCTCCATTGTGACACCACCACATAATCCTCTTGGGGATATTATGGGTGTAAACAGTATGGTCTGAGCACATTCTAAACACTTTAAAATATTTTATAACACTTTTAAGTGTATAAATAGAAAAGATAAATTTACTTTGAATCCAAGTTTGTTATAGTGAGTAAAATAATAAGAGAACATAAGAATAGCCACACTGGGTCAGACCAATGGGTCAGCCCAGTGTTCTGCTTCCAACAGTGGCCAATCCAGTTCACAAGTAACTGGCAGAAACCCAAATAATAACACAAGCAGGACACAAAACAGAGGTAGTCCAGAGAAGAAGAAGATTCAAGGTAAGCCACAAATGAATTTATTGAGAATTGACCTGACTCGGCCAAGTTTCGGCACTCACGCCTTTGTCAGGAGTCTGTAAATGTACTAAAAGTACAAAAAATACAGAAACTTAAAAAAGGGTAACCAACTTTAAAACATTACCAATATTTTACAATCAAAAACTTCTTGTCATTGTAGCAAGTGGCACAAATATACAAGTAACCTATAAAAAAAAAGTTAATGTACAAATGAACCAAACAGGGGAGTCACGTGATGTGTTAGAGGGAGCAGGACGTGTGATCTGCTCTCTCTGAAGAACCCGAGCCCTACTTTGCTTTAAACACACCCGAAACTCGCAACTCGATCGCCGCAGACTCTAAGTGGCATAGCTCAGGTATGGACAAATTTGTAGAGGCTACTCCGAGAATGATGGCCAGCAGAGTTAGCAAGCGCGATAAAGACAAAACCAAACAGGACAAAGCAATGGCAGAACAAAAATGGCTGCAGAGCGGGACCACAGGGTTCACCAAAGAACAACTTACACAGCTCACCGCCACGGTAGAAGCAGCCATGGAGCCCAAGCTGGAGAAGCTGTCCACGCAAATAACTAACTTTGAAGTGGTGCAACTTGAGCTGGCAAGGCGGACGGGTGAAATCGAGCAGCGGTGTTTCAGATTTGGAAGACGCCACGGCACTGACACCCCCGCTTATTAAACAGTTGACGGAGAAAATGGAATCACGGGCGGACAAAGTCGACGACCTCGAAAATAGGTCGAGGAGGGCGAATCTCAGGCTGATTGGCATTCCGGAATCTGTGGGAGACAGAAACTTGGCCTCGGAGCTGGAAGCTTGGCTAAAAAACGAATTTGCACTGTCTGACCATGCGGGGCCATTGTGTCTGGAGAGGGCCCACAGGCTGGGTCGAGCACGAGAAGGCAACCAAACACCAAGGGCAGTGATTGTGAAGGTGCACAATTATCTACACAAAGTGGAAATTTTGAAGGGATATCAGTTAAAAAAGGAGGCTACTAAATTTAAAGGAAGCCTAGTGCGGATCTATCAAGACTATTCTGCCTCCCTGCAGGAAAGGAGGAAAGTGTTCACTCCATTATGCAGTCGTCTATTTAACCTGAAGATTCAATTCATGTTAATTTACCCAGCTGTTTTAAAAATCAAGCAAAATGGGACCTGGCGATCTTTTACATCGGAGCCTACCGCTAGTGCCTATGTGGAGGACCTAGAAAAGAATAGAAACACCAACAACATAGGCTGATTTGCTGGCCTCTGATACCATAGACTAGGAGCACGCGACGAGTGTGTGTGAGTTCTAGAAGCTGGTTTGCGGGACAGTGTATTGGAAGAATGTAGGGTAATGTATGTTGTGGTTATGATGGGATTTGGGGGACCTCTACATGTAAGTGACTCTAGATATGTTTGTACAGGGCAGGTGGGGAAAGGGAGGGTGGTGGGAGAGGGGGGGAAAGTATGGGGGTGGGGGAGGGGCAGAGGGGGAACGGGTACTAGGGGGGGGTGGGAGAGGAGCGTGGAGGGGGGTATGAAAGGATTCAGCGAAGCTTGCTATGGATGGATGAAGACAAAAGGGTGGTCTCCTGCTCGATATACCATGAATATGGGGGAGGGGCTGGGTCCCCGGGATCTTTGAAAAAAGGAATTTTGAGAGTGATCTTGAGAGAGAAGGAATAGGAGATTAGTCGCCCTGGCATAAAGATTCTATCATGGAATGTCTCGGGCATCACATCACCAGTGAAACGCTATAAAATCTTGTCCCAGCTGTGGCGATAGGGTGCGGGTATAGCCTGCTTACAGGAAACAAAACTTTCAGACATAGAACATGAGAAACTTTGTCAACAATGGGTGGGAGAGTGTTATTTCTCCTCTTCAGGCAACAGGAAAAGTGGGGTGGCAATATTACTGAAAAAGGGGCTGCCATGCAAAACCAAATTGATGCATAGGATTCAGAGGGACGCATTGTACTGCTACATATTAACTACCAGGGGCAGAAGTTCTACCTGTGTACAATTATGGTTCAAACGTATACTCCTCTAGTTTTTTCAATCCTTCATTGCATTAGGCCTGCAACACGCAGACGCGCCTTGGGTGTGGGCGGGAGACTTTAACCAAGTACAAGATCCAGCACTGGATAGATCATCCCCCCAGGCCATCCCCAGGGGTGGGGAAAGGGAGGGGGTTACCGGCATTATGTCATCACTTACACTTAATAGATCCTTGGCGCTCCCTCCACCTCACCACAAGGACTATACACATCAGTCCAAGGTTCACCATTCTTGGTCGAGAAAAGATTATATACTAATATCCCAATCATGGTTCTTTAAAATTCAGAAAGCTCACATAGGTCCAATGGAGATCTCAGATCACAAAATGATTTGAATAGACCTTGACTTAATGGGGGGGGGGGGGGTCCCGGTGGGCAGGAGGTGGAGATTCCCCGCATATTTACACCAGGATAGGCAGTTCCAAGACTATCTGGAACAGAAGTGGCAATTCTATGTAGACACAAACTCTGCATCGTGCGAATCACCAGTGATATTTTGGGAGGCCTCCAAGGTAGTTATGAGGGGGGAAGTGATAGCATTTCTGAGTGCCAGGGCGAAACGTCTGGCAACAGGAATTATGAGACTGGAAAAAGCATATGCGATAGCAAAGAGGAAATACCTGTCACGTCGCTGCAAGCGATCTGGAGTAGTGAGCCCTTGGGCTGTTGCCAGAAACCGACAACAGCAGGAAGACCACCCAAAGGGAAGCGTTGACAAACACCAACAGACTGGACAGGAACCACACACTAGAACAGACTTGGCTTGGCTGGTCTGGAACCAAAAGCTGGAGCAGACTTGGCTTGACTGGAACCACAAGCTGGTGCGGGACTTGGCTTGGCTGGACTGGAACCACAAGCTGGAGCGGACTTGGCTTGGCTGGACTGGAACCACAAACTGGAGCGGACTTGGCTTGGCTGGACTGGAACCACAAGCTGGAGGCGACTTGGCTTGGCTGGACTGGACTGGAACCACAAACTAGAGTACTCAGGCAAGGCAGACACGAACAGGGAAGGGCTAAGCTAAGGACAACCAGGGGGGAACAAGCAAGCAGGGAACTATAGCAGAAAACAGACAGATCAGGGAAACAATAAGGAACTGGAGCTAGGCAGAGCAGATACAGCAGCAGGGAACTAAAGTTAAAGACACACAGGGCTGAAACAGCAGGAGGGAAACTAGAACTGACCATGAGCAAAACAGCAACAAACAGTAAGGAACTGAAGCTAGGCAGAGCAGATACAGCAGCAAGGACTAAAGTTTAAAGACACACCAGGCAAAAACAAACAGAAGAAACTAAAGCTAAGGACACACAAAGCAGATATTAGAGCTAGAGCAGCAACAAACACTCTCAGACAAAAGCACATCTGAAGACCTCTATTGCAAAGGCAAGGCCTGAAAGTTCCCAGGTGCTTAATAAGGCAATTAGATGATATCACCGGTGAGGCTTAACAGCAGAACCTCTGGGGCAAGTCTGGAAAGCTGGAACATCAGGACTGGAATGGAACTTGGAAGACATATGGGAAACAGAAAAGCAGTCCACAGCAACCACAGGACCCCGGTCACCCGGAGGCAAGGTGAGTGTAGGCATGGAATAAGTCACAGTCGTGACAATACCTGGCCAGCCCTACCGCAGTCAATAGAGATTTGATGTCATCAGCCCTGGTAGCATTAAATTCCCTTATCCACGAACAAGCCATGAAACACTGATGACAAGGTGACTGAATTTTCAGCGCTTTGGTAATAAAATCTGGCAGACTCCTGGCGAGGGTAGCTAAAGCAAGCAGGCCACATCAATTCATCCCATTGGTTGTGAACCCCCAAGGGGTCAGAGTTACCCAGAATGCAGGAAATCATAGATATATTCCAGGAGTACTTTGCAGAAATGTATGCCAAAAGGGATAGATTTCATAGGCCCTTGACCCAGGACTACTTGGAAGATGCAGGAATGCCTAGGTTAACGGAGGAGGCACAGCAAACAATGTCAGAGCCCATTCGGGCTCAGGAGGTACAAAAAGTTTTGAGGGCCTTACAGAGGGGTTTGGTGCCAGGGTCTGATGGTTTTCTAACAAATACTACAAAATGTTTATCAGCAGGTGTGTGGGCCCATAATTGCCTACTTCGACACTGTAGTGGAAAGGGGAGAATGAAGCGCTGACCAAGTTAATTCCAAAGCCGGGAAAAACTAAAAGACCAAGTAGACTCATATAGACCCATCTCATTAATCAACGTGGATATAAAAATCCTGTCCTGGGTGCTAGCAAACCGACTGATGCAGAACATCCCAAGCTTGATAGGGAGAACACCAAGTAGGGTTGTGTCATGAGATTGTACATTTCACCACACAGGGCATACAGAGCAACCTTGCAGACGACAGATGATTGTCCAAAATGCAAGTGTGTGGGAGCTACCCTGGGACACATGTTTTGGTTTTGCACAGAGATGAATTCTTTCTGGATAGAGTTGGGAAGACAGATATCACAAATGTGGTTGGTTCAATGGCAGCCCTCCCCGGGACAGTTGTTTGATGTTTTCAAGGTTCGAGGCAGATCACCAGAGGAGTTCAAGGCCTTTCTGAAAAGAACAGTTTTGATAGGAAAGAGAGTCATACTGCAACGGTGGCTGAACTCCAAAGCACCCAGTGTTTCACAGTGGAGAGGGGCCATGATGCAATGTTGCATGCTGGAAAAGAAAAGAGCAGGCGGTTTGTCTTCAAGGAGAGGAGACCAGTTTTGCAAGATTTGGCTACCCTTTTGGGACACATTGACACTGTAGCAAGAAGTAGGATTTTGAACTGTTGAAGGGACAGGGAGGGGTGGGTGATGGGGAGGGGGAGGGTTAATAGGGAAGGGGTGAGGGAGCGGGGATAAAATCGATAAAACAAGTGAACTGTTCAGATATATAAAGAAACATGTTAATGGCAAAGCTAATTTTTGTAAAGTTTGTGCCTTATTGTTTTGTTAATAAACAAATTTAAAAAAAAATGAACCAAACAGGTAGGAACAAAATATTGACAAATCAAAAGTGTATAAAAACTAATATATAAAAATAATATGTACAAGCGATAATAGAAATAAAAATAATAAAGGAAAACAATAAATAAAAAATGACATTATCTCAATCCTAAAGCACAAAATAACGTGGATAAAAATGTGGGTACATATAGGATGACATAAAAAAGGCGTTATTTTATGCTTTAGGATTGAGATAATGTCATTTTTTCATTCATTGTTTTCTTTATTATTTTTATTTCTATTATCCCTTGTCTTTGACACACTATTTACCTAAGCTCAATCTGTCAGTGCCTTTGCTCTTATTGTCTCTTGGTCATCATTTGTGACTGAAAAATATATGCTTGACTCCTAAGGCAGGCAAATCAGGTACCGAAATGTAGGACTGCATCAAGTCACTTTTAGCCATTACTTATCAATAAACCACTTTCTTTGAAATCTCATTGATCTACCCCTTACTTTCTCTTTGTTACTGATATCTCTCCCAAATCTTCCTTGGTGAAGACCGAAGCAAAGAATTAATTTATCTCTCTGCTATGGCCATGTCTACCCTTAGAACTTGGTGGTCAAGTGGGATACAAAAGACATTATTAAACTAAATTAATTAAGTGCCTCCTTTTACCCCTCGGTCATCTAGCGATCCAAATGATTCTTTTATCAGCATCTTGCTTCGAATATACCTAAAAAAGATTTTAATATGTTTTTTGCCTCCAATGCAATCTCCTTTTCAGTCTCTCTTTACTTTCTTTATCAGTGCTTGCATTGATTTACTATTCCTAATGCTGTTCTTATTATTTTCAGTTGGATCCTTCTGTTTTCAGAAGGATTTCCTTTTAGCTCTAATAGCCTTACTTCACCTCACTTTTAACCATGCCAGCTGTCGTTTGGCCTTCCTTTCTCCCTTTTTAAATATATGGAAAATAACTGATCTGGGCTTCCAAGATGGTATTTTGAATAACATCTACGCCTGAGGTAAATTTTTGATCTTTGCAGCTAATGTCGTGAGGGCCCCTTTTACCAAGCTGTGTGCAAAAGGGGGCCTGCACTGGCATCAGCGTGTGTTTTCATGCACACCGAGACCCCCTTTTTCCAGAACGGGGAAAAGGGAAGTCTCTCTATTCTGCAGAAAATGGCTGTGCGGCAAGTAAAGCATTTGACATATGGCCATTTCGGGGGGAGACCTTACTGCCACCCATTTGAGGTGGCAGTAAGGCTTCCCCGCTAACCCAGCAGAACAGGGCAGAGCACGGCACTGCCCAATTACCGCCGGGTACACTCTGATGCTACAAAAATTAATATATTTTTGTAGCGCCGGATATGACAGCATGCTAGGGATGGGAAGTACCACCAGGCTGGTGTGGTAAGCCAGTGGTACTTCCTGTTTAGCGAGCGGTAAGTCTGCGTTGGGCTTACTGCCGCTTAGTAAAAGGGGCCCTAAGTTGTTTCTTTGTTGTTGTTGGGTTGTTGTTTTTTTTACCATTCTCCTTATTTTATCATAGCCTTCTTTTTGAAAGTTAAATGCTAAAGTATTAGCTTTCCTGTGGGAACTTACTCCAGAGATTATAGCAAATCTGATGATGTTATGATCACTGTATCAAGTGGCCCCAGGACCATTACTTCCTGTACCATATCATGCACTGCACTAAAGAATTGATCCCCCTTTTGTTAGCTCCTGAACCAGCTACTTCATAAAGCAGTCCTTGATTTCATCAAGGAACCTCCTTAGCATGCCCTGATTTTACATTTACCCAGTCAATATTGGGTAATTGAAATCACCCATTATTATTGTGTCACCCAGTTTGTTAGCCTCCCTAATTTCTGATAACTTTTCTGCATTTGTCTGTTCATCCTGGTCAGGTAGACAGCAGTACTATCTCTTTCCCCTTTACACATGGAATTTCTATCCATAGGGATTCCAAAATGTTTTGTGTTCAATTCAAGGCTTTCTTCAATGTATAATGCTACCCCTCCATCAATTCTAGACTACTTCGGAATTGGTGGAAGTGTACTTAGTTGGATCAAGGGTTTCCTAACCACTAGAACATATCAAGTGAAATCAAACTCAACATATCTTTACCATGGAAAGCAGACTGCGGGAGTACCCTCAAGGATCACCACTATCACCGATCCTTTTCAACCTAATGATGGCCCCACTAGCCAAGTCCTTATCCAACCAATGCCTCAACCCTTTCATCTATGCAGACGATGTCACAATATACTGTATATCCCTTACAAACATAATCTCTAACAGAAATCATCAATGAAATCAACTCAGCTTGAACATCATGAACTCATGGGTGAATGCATTTCACTAAAACTAAACACGGAAAAAACACATTGTCTTATCCTCTCATCCCAATACAACACGAACAAACCCACTAACATAAACACACCAGATTACACACTCCCTGAAAATTCTTGGCATTACAATCGACCGTAACCTCACGCTACAGAGTCAAGTAAATCTACAACAAAGAAAATGTTCCACTCAATGTGGAAACTCAAACGCGTGAAACCATTCTTCCTGAGGGAAATATTTCGCAACTTGATACAATCAATGGTACTAAGCCATGTAGACTACTGCAATGGAATCTATGCGGGTTGCAAAGAACAAATCATAAAGAAACTTCAAACTGCTCAAAACACGGCAGCCAGGCTTATATTTGGAAAAACGCAATTCAAAGAGCCAAACCCCTTCGAGAAAAACTGCACTGGCTCCCAATCAAAGAACGTATTGCGTTCAAAATCTGCACCCTGGTTCATAAATCATCTACGGCGAAGCCCGGGATATATGACAGACCTCATAAACCCACCAACCAGAAACACAACAAGATCAACACGAACATACCTAAACCTCCACTAACCAAGCTGCAAAGGACTCAAATGCAAATCAACTTATGCATCCAGCTTTTCCTACATAAGCACACAACTATGGAGTGCATTACCAAACACTGTGGAAACAACATATGACCACCTAAACTTCAGGAAATCACTAAAAACTTACCTGTTCAAAAAGGCCTACACTACCAATTCAACTTAAATTGCCTGAACCCTGCAACACAGCAAAACCAAAGCTTGTACTGGACATAACTTAACTCCTCCCCCCTATGATTCCCTAATGGGTCTGTTACACAAGAAACTTCATTCTTCCACAACATCACTTTGTATCTGTTCATACCGGAATTGGCGATCGCCTTTACGGTACTATGTAAGCCACATTGAGCCTGCAAATAGGTGGGAAAATGTGGGATACAAATGTAACAAATAAATAAATAAAATTCGGGACCACCCATCACTGAAATATAATTTGTACCCTAGTATGGCAGTGTTCCATTGGTTATCTTCCTTCCACCAGGTCTCAGAGATGCCTATTATATCTATTTTTTCATTTAGTGCAAATATTCTAATTCTCCCTCTTTATGACTTAGGCCTCTGGCACTTGCCTACAGACATTTCAAACAACTTGCTCAGCATTTGAGTGATCATTTACAATATTTAAAATCTGTCTGCTCTGTATTTAAAGACATGTGGTCTACTATGGTCTTTATTTGCAACCTCGCTATTGGAATGCCCTATCTTCCCTGTTTTGGTGCTAGGACTTCTCACCAACTGGGAGATAATCCAACATGTGACATTCAGTGCAAAAGACTGGATAGTCCCCATCTCACTGTTGGACTACCTGTCTGCATTTTATATTGGTGATTTTCTTAATATGTAAACGTAAAGTCCCCTAAGATGCTACTTATATGCTAGGCTATGCTAATATTTAGGGTTTTTTTATTATGGTGAAGATGATGATGATGATTAATGTTTTTATGCTATTAGTTGGGTTCTCCTCTATGGATCTAATTAGACTGTATTTCTAAGATTTATAGCCTCCTAATTGGTTCAAGGACCTATAAAGCAAAGTTCAGGCTAGGGGGTGGGTGGGAGTTGGGGTGGGAGTGATGGAATTCAAGTCTAAACTGATACTGTGGTAAACCTGAAGATAGTCTCTTAAATGCTGGTCTATGGAACCTGTAACAGAGACCTTATGTGCTAACAAATCTATTCCTTAAACTCCTTTGTAAGAAAAACAGAGTAACTTATAATGAAGTCACCAAGGTTACCTATTTAACTCAAAGTCTACCTTTCCTCAAGTTTTAAAGCAATGTCCCAGCAAATTCTTACCAATGACATTCTCTCCATTTCTGGAAGTCCTCTCACAGCACCTCTTACATACTGAGGGGAACTCAGTTCTGACTTATGTGCGTGTGCTTCCTTGGTGATTCACACTGCAGTCACTGTGATTTTTTCTTAATCAGTCACTGTTTGATTGACATATAACTGATCACAGTGTTTATCATACTTCCTAAAAGGAAAAGACTTGCAAAAGGTTCTCTGTAAAGGATACTTTCTCTAGCAAAATATTTTAACTAAATATTCACCTTACCTTGCATTCTGTTTGCATTGATAGATTTCTTTGAAATGGCCTAAAGTTAAAAAGTCTAAATTGACTATTAGCTGTGAGTTTAGCACCCAAATAGTCTTAGCTGGTCTTCTTAGTGAAATTCACACCCACTTGATAAACACTATATTGTACTTGCTGTCTCACTTGATTTATCAGCTGCTTTTGACTTAGTCAATCACACTTTTATCCTGCCTTTCTTCACTAGGATTTCAAGATACAGTTCTCTCCTGGTTCTGATCTTTTCTTACAAATCGATCATATAAGGTTATCGCTGATTCCACTATGTGTTCTCCTTGTTCACTCCCTTGTAGTGCTCCTCAGGATTCTATAATATCCCCTCTTCTCTTCAATCTTTTTCTCAGTCCCCTTGCAACCCTTATCCAATCCTCAGGTGTTTCTAGTTACTTCTACACCGATGACATTTTAATTCTCTTCACCACTGATCCATACTCCCCATCCATCACTCCTCTTCGGACCATAAAATGGTACTAAACCCACATAAAACATTAGCCTGCTGGTTTACTTGGGATCCTTCCATTCCTACAAGTCCCCTTCACCTTATGTGGATAGATATTGTTCTTTTTAACTCTCAACTCTCCTTTGCATGCATAGCTCTGCTGTCTGTAAAACTGACTTCTTTATTCTGCGTCAGTTATGTTCTGGTTCATCAGTATTTTGATCCACAAGCATTTCATTCCCTTATACTGTCTCTTCTAATAACAAGGCTCGATTACTGTAATATTATTTATCTGGGCTGTCCTTGCTATGGCATAAAAAAACTCCAATTCTTGCAAAACACAGCTATTTGCATTCTCTGCCACACATGTCATTTTGAGCACTCCTCCCCCTTGTTAATACATACCACTGGCTTCCTGTTGAACAGAGTCTTATTCAAGCTTCTCATGTTCACTTTTAGCCAAAATTGGGTGGCGGAGCAGGTGAGGAGAAGAGGGGTTGGTGGTTGGGAGGGCAGGATAGTGGAGGGCAGACTTATCCGGTCTGTGCCCGAGCCGGTGATAGGAGGCGGGGACTGGTGGTTGGGAGGCAGGAAGTACTGCTGCGCAGACTTTGTACGGTCTGTGCCCTGAATAAGGCAGGTACAAATCAAGGTAAGGTTTACACATATGTTTGTCTTGTTGGGCAGACTGGATGGACCGTGCAGGTCTTTTTCTGCCGTCATCTACTATGTTACTATGTTTTAGGGTTTTCAGATTGGGCCTTCCATGTTATATTTCTAGTCTTATGATTCCCTATTCCCCTGCCCGCACTTTATGTTCACTTAATGATCACCATTTGCTTCTCCCTGGGCCAAAAAGGCCAGCTAGCAGTCTACCTGCACTGTCCCTTTTTTTTTTCACTGCACCATTTTATTGGAAACTCTCTTGGGAGTGAGTTATCATATGAAAAATTCAAAGTAGCCCTGAAAACTTGGCTTTTTACATTAGCTTTTGGAACCACTTGACTTGGTTTCTTTATTTTAACTATTATTATTTTCAGGATTACCTTACCCTACCTCTCTTCTTCCATCCCTCCCCACCTCTTTTTTCCCTTACCTCTAGTCCAGTCTTTCCTTTGTCCCTAGCTTGGTGAATGGTTTGATATCTTTCCTAAGTACAAAAACCAAACCCAGAGGTAAAGGATAAAACCTCTATGTATAATCCAGAAGAAGAAACCAAGGAGTACAGGTGGACCAAGAAATCTTCTCAGCCAAATACAAAATGCAGTAATCTTTATTCAAGCACTACAGGTATACAAGATCAGACACTGGCCCAAAATTTCGACAAGACTAACTGTCTGCTTCAGGGGTCATCTACCCAACATAAACAAAAATATAAAACAAAAACCCATTGGGAAAGAAATTAAAAAACATATAGAGAAGGGAGCAAGATGGCTGCTGAGTGAGATGCACAGGAAGCAGCTCCGATTTGTTGTAGTCAGCTAAATATTGAAAAGTTGATTACTTACTCAAACTATGCCTAAAGGAGAGGCAAACAGTGAATCGGACCCGCGACTCCTGTATTGCCGAGAACTGCAACACTTGACCGCTTCCTTTCTTCGGGTCTGAATTCGGAGCTATCCCTCGCTGTCGGGAGGCGCGGAAGGAGGTCCTTCGCTCCCCCGGCCCTGAGGCTGAAACATCTCTTAGTCCCGAATTGAGGATCCCTCACTCCGATGCTGGTGATGGCGTCTACAGCGGCCCAGAGTACTCCAGGGGAGCAATTGCGACGGGGTTTCCTGGTGCGGGTGCCGAAGTGATGTGATGGAACGCCGACAAGGCCCCGCATCGATGGGAGCGGGTGTGACGCGGAGGAGAGGAGGTTACTGGGGAACATCGTGGAGATATCGAGTAGACTCGGACCTTCCCTCTTTTCCTGACTTGGGAACTCCAAGTAAGTCGTTTTTTGCCTCAAAATTATCACCCTTAGAAAATATATGGGAGGCACTTGTGGGACTGGAAGCCTCTTTACGCAGAAATTACTCAGTTTACCCAGAAATGTAATTCAGATATTGGATAAGATATCTGAATTAGAGACAAAAGTAATTTCTCTGGATAAAGGTATGGAAAATAACTCAGCTGCTGTTCAAAGTTGTCAACAGATCAATGAATTTGATCAAAGAAAATATTTTCCTACAAAACAGGATTGAATTTTAGAAAATTATCAACGATCAAATATTTTGAGACTGATAAATTTTCCTAAGCAGCCTGCCATTTCACCACTGATAACCTTTAAACAGTATCTAACTGAGAATTTAAAGATTCCCAGAAAAATCCCATCCTCCAGTATCCAAGATATACTACATAGAACCTTATCGAAAAAAAGAACTGTACAAAAGGATAAAGAGGCTCTTCCAGCAGAGACTTTAGATTTGAATTTGGATTTGACTCAAATAATAGGAGAGAATGTGGGTTTAACAACTGCTACCCTTAATGTATTTTTCATACTACAGCGGACAGAGGACTGGATACTCAAACAATATTTCTTAATAAAAATCAAGATTCCTAAGTTGCCAAATTAGAGTGTACCCAGATGTCTCAAGGGCGACCCAGAGAAAAAAGACAGGAATTTCTTAAATTAAGGCCGAAGGTACTACAGCTTGGTGCACTTTTTTGGCTGAATTTCCCATGCAAGTGCGTAATAAAATTGAATTCAATAAAGTATGTGTTTTTTGAGGCAAAGCCATTAAATACCTTCATAGAGGCTAAGTTGCGAGATTCCTCGTTACCACTTTCCAATAACTGTGACACTTCAACCCCATGATTGATTTAGGAATCCCGATTGCTCTCACCAGCCACTTTGTTCTTAATTAGAAATTGTATTTCTGATTTATTAATTTATTTTTCCTTAAACTAGTAGGGGCTCCCACCGTATTGTGGACTAAAGATGATAATTTAGTTTATAGTATTTGCCTGTATTGTTTTTCATTTATAATTGTAAAAGGAACTATTATAAACATATTTTCTGTATTCAAGATATATGCTTGATGTAAAAATTAAAGCTTCAATAATAAAAAATTTTTTAAAAACACATAGAGAAAACGGTGTTTATAAGTGTCAATAATTATACATTGCAGATAACTGGTACAACAATAAATGAAATATAATGACCAATCCTTCTGGTGCTGATCCAGAGGCACGCCTGGTGTTTGAAGGATGGAATGCCATGTTTCTAGACCATTGCTAGAGGCAGGCGAGCCACCTAAAATACGCTTCCAGTTGGGGAATGGAAGGGGTTTTCTCAACTTGCTTTTGGATTTAGCTCACTCCTTCTTTTTTTCAGTTTTAGATCAAGGTGAGGTACATTCAGTACAGTAGTATTTTTCCTATCCCTCCCTCTCCTTCTATGCCATATCCAGCAGATAGCCAAAGACCTGTCGCTTCTTTCTCTTTAATATCAGCAAAATTCGCCCTTTCCTCTCGGAGCACACCACCCGAACTCTCATCCACTCTCTCATAACCTCTCGCTCGACTACTGCAACCTACTCCTCACTGGCCTCCCACTTAACCATCTATCCCCCCTTCAATCCGTTCAGAACTCTGGCTGCACGTCTTATATTCCGCCTGGACCGATACACTCATATCACCCCTCTCCTCAAGTCACTTCACTGGCTTCCGATCAGGTACCGCATACAGTTCAAGCTTCTCCTCCTAACCTACAAATGCACTCAGTCCACAGCCCCTCATTACCCTCTCCACCCTCATCTCCCCTTACGTTCCCACCCGAAACCTCCGCTCACAAGACAAATCCCTCCTCTCAGTACCCTGCTCCACCACCGCCAACTCCAGGCTTCGCCCTTTCTGTCTCGCTTCACCCTATGCTTGGAATAAACTTCCTGAGCCCATTCGCCAAGCCTCCTCCCTACCCATCTTCAAATCCTTGCTGAAAGCCCACCTCTTCAATGTAGCCTTCGGCACCTAACCTTTATACCTCTATTCAGGAAATCCAGACTGCCCCTATTTGACTGCCCTATTTGACTGACTGTACATTTGTCCTTTAGATTGTAAGCTCCTTGAGCAGGGACTGTCCTCTGTTAAACTGTACAGCTCTGCGTAACCCTAGTAGCGCTTTAGAAATGTTAAGTAGTAGTAGTAGTACACTATCCAGCTTATAATCGCCTATATTGCGACCCAAATCGGGAGATAGACGCAAGTGGCGTACCTAGGGTAGTTGACACCCGGGGCTGGTCATTTTTTAAACACCCCCCCAAATCCAGTACTAGGCATGCCGAGAATACAAAACACTCAGGACCTATAGAGCAATTCTACCATACCATAAGCAGTAATTTCTACGAGTCACACAAGGAAAAGGAAAGCATCTTAAACACTACAGTGAGCACTAGAACATCAATTCACCTATTGTAAAACGAAACCAGACAGAATAGTACAGATCGTAGATCCTGCACAGTCAATGCCAACTGAAAGCATGTCTTTTTCACAAACACAGATACACCCTAATCCACTATAGAATAAGTAATCATAAACTTTCTATTTAGACAAAAATTAAACTGAACCCCCAATGCCAGGACTCTGCCTACAATGCAACACCACAGAACCAGAAACTGTCCCCTAGTACTGTGCAAAATATAAAGACAGCAGATGTAAATTTGAAAAAAAAAACCTAACAAGTACCAATCACCACTTTACAAATTACAAATAGAAATAAAACAAATATAGAAAGTAAAATAATACCATTTTATTGGACTAATACATTTAGCTTTCAGAGGCCAAAACCTCCGTCCTCGGGTCAGTACAGTATAGTGCTGTTACAGTAACATAGTAACATAGTAACATAGTAGATGCGGCAGATAAAAGACCTGCATGGTCCATCCAGTCTGCCCATGACAAACTCATATGTGTATACCTTACCTTGAATTTGTACCTGTCCTTTTCAGGGCACAGACCATATAAGTCTGCCCAGCAGTATTTCCCGCCTCCCAGCCACCAGTCCCGCCTCCCATCACCGGCTCTGGTACAGACCGTATAAGTCTGCCCACCCCTATCCTCGCCTCCCAACCACCACCCCCTCTTCCCCTCAACTGCTCCGCCACCCAATTTCAGCTAAGCTTCTGAGGATATATTCCCCTCTGCACAGGATTCCTCTATGCATATCCCACGCATGTTTGAACTCCGTTACCGTTTTCATCTCCACCACCTCCCGCGGGAGGGCATTCCAAGCGTCCACCACCCTCTCCGTGAAAAAAATCTTCCTGACCTCTTTCCTGAGTCTGCCCCCCTTCAATCTCATTTCATGTCCTCTCGTTTCTACCGCCTTCCCATCTCCGGAAAAGGTGCGTTTGCGGATTAATACCTTTCAATATTTGAACGTCTGTATCATATCACCCCTGTTCCTCCTTTCCTCCAGGGTGTACATGTTCAGGTCAGCAAGCCTTTCTTTATACGTCTTGGAACGTAAATCCCATACCATCCTCGTAGCTTTTCTTTGCACCGCTTCCATTTTTTTAACATCCTTCGCAAGATACGGCCTCCAAAACTGAACACAATACTCCAGGTGGGGCCTCACCAACGTCTTATACAGGGGGCATTAAAACCTCCTTTCTTCTGCTGGTCACTCCTCTCTCTATACAGCCTAGCAATCTTCTAGCTACTGCCACCGCCCCTTGTCGCACTGTTTCGTCGCCTTCAGGTCCTCAGATACTATCACCCCCCAAGATCCTCTCCCCTTCCGTGCCTATCAGACTCTCCCCGCCTAACACATACGTCTCCCTTGGATTTCTCCTCCCCAAGTGCAATCACTTTACATTTCTTCGCATTGAATTTTAATTGCCAAACCTTAGACCATTCTTCTAGCTTCTTCAGTATCCTATCCTGACCTGAGGAAGGGGGTTTTGTTCTCCGAAAGTTAGTCAAAATGTATTAAAATTAGTCCAATAAAAAGATTACATTATTTACATGTTCTATTATAAACATTTAACACATCTACAATACTTTATCCTAAAGCAAAAAAAATAAAAAAATATATTTTATTTACAGTTTGTTGTCTCTGGTTTCTGCTTTCCTCATCTTCTTTTCACCGTCTTCCTTCCATCCAGCATCTGTCTTACTACTACTACTACTACTACTTCACTCTCTCTCTCTCTCTCTGCCATCCAGTGTCTGCCCTCTCTGCCGTCCCTTCCATCCACTGCCTGCCCTTTCTCTCTGCCCCTTCAATCCACCATTTGCCCTCCCTCTCCCATCCATCCAGGGTCTGCCCTCCCTCTCGCTCCCCCTTCCATCTAGGATCTGTCCCCTCTCTCTCTCTGCCCCTTTTTTCAGCCCCCAGTTCCAGCCCCCTTCTCCCCTCTGAACACCCCCCCAGCCAGTCCCCTTTTCCCCTCCCCTTCTCCTGTCTGAGACCCCCAACCACAGTCCCCTTCTCCCCTCCCCTGTCTGAGACCCCCACCCCAGTCCCCTTCTCTCCTCTGAACACCCCCATCCGTCCCCTTCTCCCCTCCCCTTCCCTTCTCCCCTCTGAGATCCCCACCCAGTCCCCCTTCTCCCCTCCCCCTCCCCTGTCTGAGATCCCCACCCCAGTCCCCTTCTCCCCTCCCCTTTTCCCCTCTGAGACCCCACCCCAGTCCCCTTCTCCCCTCTGACACACCCCCCACCCAGTCCCTTCTCCCCTCCCCTTCTCCCCTCTGAGACCCCCACCCCAGTCCCCTTCTCCCCTCTGAACACCCCCACCCCAGTCCCCTTCTTCCCCTCCCTTCTCCCCTCTGAGATCCCCCCCCCCAGTCCCCTTCTCCCCTCCCCTTTTCCCCTCTGAGACCCCCACCCCAGTCCCCTTCTCCCCTCTGAACACCCCCACCCCAGTCCCCTCTGAGATCCCCACCCCAGTCCCCTTCTCCCCTCCCCTGTCTGAGACCCCCACCCCAGTCCCCTTCTCCCCTCTGAACACTCCCACCTGAGTCCCTTTCGCCCCTCTCCTTCCCCACCTCAGTCCCGTTAAAACCGGTGAAGCAGCGTCGCAGGCAGCGCCTCGTGCCCTGCTTGTAAAAAAAAAATCAAATCTCCTTCCTTCTCCTCGTCTTGACGTCTGACGTCGACTCGGGCCTTCCAATCAAATTGATTGGAAGGCCCGAGTCGACGTCAAGACGAGGAGAAGAAGGAGGAAGGAGATTTGATTTTTTTTTTTACAAGCAGGGCACGAGGCGCTGCCTGCGACGCTGCTTTGCCGGTTTTTTTAATGTGTGGCGCCGCAGGAACGGCCACGGGAGGCGGCAGGAGCGGAGCACCCCCCCACCCACTGGCACCTGGGGTGGACCGCCCCCACCGCCCCCCCCCCCTTGGTACGCCACTGGATAGACGTTTATCTCACAAAAACGAATAACACGGTATAATCGAAAGCCGAACTTGGACGTTTTCAACTGCACTCCATCGCGGAAGCGTACAAAGTTGACGGGGGCGTGTCGGAGGCGTGGTGAAGGTGGGACTGGGGCATGGTTATCACCCGAACAGAGATGGGCGCCTTTCGCCGATAATGAAAAAAAAGTATGCGTTTGTAGCTAGAATTTAGGTCACGTTTCCTGGACCCTGTTTTTTCACAAATAAGGCCCCAAAAAGTGCCCTAAATGACCAAATTACCCCCAGAGGGAATCGGGGATGACCTCCCCTGACTCCCCCAGTGGTCACTAACCCCCTCCCACCACAAAAAAATGATGTTTCACAACTTTTTATTTTCACCATCAAATGTCATACCCACCTCCCTGGCAGCAGTATGCAGGTCCCTGGAGCAGTTGTTAGGGGGTGCAGTGGACTTCAGGCAGGTGGACCCAGGCCCATCCCCCCCCCTACCTGTTACAATTGTGCTGCTTAATGCTTATTAGTCGTCCAACCCCCCAAACCCCACTGTACCCACATGTAGGTGCCCTCCTTCACCCCTTAGGGCTATAGTAATGGTGTAGACTTGTCGGCAGTGGGTTTTTGAGGGGGATTTGGGGGGCTCAACACACAAGGGAAGGGTGCTATGCACCTGGGAGCTCTTTTACCTTTTTTTTGGTTTTTGTAAAAGTGGCCCCCTAGGGTGCCCGGTTGGTGTCCTGGCATGTGAGGGGGACCAGTGCACTACGAATCCTGGCCCCTCCCACGAACAAATGCCTTGGATTTATTCGTTTTTGAGCTGAGCACTTTCATTTTCCATTATCACTGAAAAACAAAAACGCCCAGCTCACAAATTGTCGAATAAAACATGGACGTCTATTTTTTGCGAAAATACGGTTCGGTCCGCCCCTTTCACGGACCCGTTCTCGGAGATAAACGCCCATGGAGATAGTCGTTTTCGTTCAATTATGCCCCTCCACGGGGCCCTTTTACAGAGCGGACGGTAAGCCCAACGTGGGCTTACCACTCGCTTTTCCGGGACTACCACTGGCCTAACATGGCCACTGGCAGTAGTCCGCCCATGGGTGTAGTTTGGGGGGGGTGAGGGGGGCATTGCCCCCCCAAATGCAGGGCCGGCGCAATGCTGTGGGCAAGCTCTCCCTACGTCCCGCTTTCAGCTCCCCAACCCCGACAGCCCTCTGTCCTCTCCGTTCCCCCCCCCCCCCGGCGCATTTAACCTTTTCTTTTCAGTGGCAGCGACAGCAGTGAAAAAGAAAGCACTGTGAGCTTGCCTCCAGCTTCTTCCTTCCCCTCACACAGTGTCCCGCCCTCGCGAAAACAGGAAATGCATCATCGCAGAAGGCGGGACACTGTGTGAGGGAAGGGAGAAGCTGGAGGCAAGCTCGCAGTGCTTTCTTTTTCACTGCTGTCGCTGCCACTGAAAAGAACAGGTTTAAACGCACCGGGGGGGGGGGGAGGAACGGAGAGGAGGGCTGTCAGGGAGATGAGGGAGGGCAGGGAAAATTCGCTGGACATCGATGGGAGGGAGGGCAGGGGGAGAGAAGAGCTCGCTGGACATGGAGAAGAGGGGAGGGCATGGGCAGAGAAGAGATTGCTGGACTTGGAGGAGGAAGGGCAGGGGGAGACGAGATCGCTGGACATGGAGAGGAGGGGAGGGCAGGGGAAAGAGGAGAATTGCTGGACATGGATGGATGAATGGGGCAGGGGAGAGTGGAAATTTGTTGGATATGGGTTGATGGAGCGTACACTTTGTAGCACTCTAGAAATGTTAAATAGTAGTAGTAGTAGTAGTAGAGAGGGCAGGGGAGAACGGAGGTTTGCTGGATATGGATGGTTGGAGGGGAGGGAAGGTCAGGAAGGAGATGCACATGGATGGAGGGGAGGGAAAAAGAGGATAATGCTGGACATGGATGGAGGGGAGGGCAGTTAAGAGAGGAGAAATGTTGGACAAGAATGGAGGGAAGGAAAGACAAAGGAAGGAGATGCACACGGATGGAGGAAAGGGAGAGAGGAGAAATGGTGGACATGGATGGAGGGAAGGGAAGGCAGAGGAAGTAGATGCACATAGATGGATAGAGGAGAGGGAAGTGAGGAGAAATGCTGATATGGATGGACGGGAAACTGCTGAATTTAAGGGCTGGATCGGAGCACTTTGAGGGCAAATGCTGAAACTGGAGGAAAGATAGGGACAGAGCTACAGAGTGGTAGAGAGGACACATAAGGACACAGGAGGATGGTGGACATGGTGAGAGCAAAAATATCAATGGAAAGAAGACACTGCATAAAACAGAAGACACTAGGACCAAAGCGAGTAGAAAAACTAAATGATCAGACAACAAAGGTAGAAAAATATTTTTATCAGAATTTATTAATTGGAATATGTCAGCTTTTTGAAATGTGCATCTGTGGATATTTTGCATGTAGTTTCAATTTTTCTAGTATTGCTGCATACTGAGTCTGACTTCTTGAGGTAACTTTCCAGTTCAGTATTTTGCCTTCATATTTTTTTTATTTCTAGTTCCTTGTGTCATATCTGTTGTCATGTGTTTTTCATGTGTGATCAAGGTGCAGTATTCTGCTAGTGTGTAGTATTTTCAGCCCTTTTTTTGTTTGTTGTTTGTTTGTTTGTTTCACTAGGTTGTGTAATGGTGTTTTAGAGCCTGGTGTAATTACAGTGCTGCCTTCCACGCATAAGGTTGTAGCTCGTCCTGTCCTTGGAATTAGTGCTGTTATGGTTTGGTGAGGTTATGAGTGTGTTTTTGCACAAGTTGTGTATAGTGTTTTGCAGTGGAGAGATTGTGTGTTGGCCTTACTGAGGTGGCACCAAAACATCAGAAAGGGTTTGTAGAGCCTAAATCATGACACACTACCTCTTGAAGGATCTACATTTAGAGTTTATGCGTTTCTAAGGTCTACACTGGCATGGTATGGGAAAGGGGGTGGGGAAATACTACTGGAGAGAAAGAGGGAGTGCTGGGTAAGGAGGAAGGAAGGGAAAAAGAGCTGGCTTTTTTGGGAATAACCATAATGTATATGTATGAGATATAAGATTTTTGGCAAAATAACCATTTTAAATAATAATGTACACCTACCCATAAGAGATAAGGGCAAATCCTTACACTGCTCAAATAATTTCCTATACTGTCTAAACATTAAGTTGATACATATTGCATAAGTCTGGAGATAACTAGATCTCATTATGGTTATTCCTAAAAAGCCAGATCTTTCTCCTTCTTTCCATCCTCCATATTAGCATATTCATTTGCGTGTATAGATATATATATATATATATATATATATAATATGCCCCGCCCCATCCTTTGCCCCCCCCCCCCCAAATGAAACAGTCCAACTATGCCCATGGTCCCGTCCCGAGTGTGCACCATATCGGGGGAAAAAGAAAACCTCTGGAATTGCTTGCACGGTGATAACCTGGCGGTAATCGGGCATTCTCACACACTGCCCGTTAGCGTGGGAACCTTATCGCCACCTCAATGGGTGGCAGTAAGGGCTCCCCATCACATGGCCATGCAGTAAGAGTTCTCTTACTGCATGGTCATATGTGCCTAGGGTCTTTTTACCTGCTGCGGTAAAAAGGGCCCTGGTGTGCGGGAGAAATGGCCCCCGCCGCTAGCGCAGGGCCGTTTTTTCCTGCAGCTTGGTAAATGGACCCCTATATTTGTTAAAAAGAAATAAAGACAATAATTAAAATAAGGAAAACCATATGGAAACACTATCCAGCTTATAATCGAACGACAAAACGCCTATATTGCGACCTAAATCGGGGATAGACGTTTATCTCCCAAAAATGTTTAAATCAATATAATGGAAACAAAAGTTTCAGTGCGTCCATGTCGCTCCTACGTTCACTTAAAAACGCCCAATAAGGAGCGTGTCGAGGGCGTGTTAGGGGCGGTGATACGACGTGGTCATGTACAACGTATAACGGATAGCGAAATGGCTCTGGTTGAGCGGAACACGGGCGTAATATGTTGGACCCGAAATAAAAGCGACCAGAGCAAGGGGAAGGAAATCATCTTTAGACCCATTAGCGATTGTGTGTAGTTGGAGAGTGGCGAGATCGTTGGTGGAAGAGCTGAATTGGTAGTTGCAGAGAGAAAGCCGAGCGTGTTGAGTACCTGTTACGTTCGTCTGTGTGCCCTGCCTCTTTTGGTCTTACCCTTTGACCTTTCCCTACTCCTACTCCTTTGCTCCATCGCCCCCTTCCCCTCCCCCTATCCCTCCCCATTCACTGTTCCCACGTGTATACTCTATTCCCTGACCTCCGTTTGTCTCTGTGTTCTTGTACTGTTTGGCGATGTGAGTGGCCAGAGGGCGTGGTGGCTGGAAGTGAGAGATCTGTGTGTGTTGGTGTTTGACTACTAGTACTAATACTTGCACTGGTGGTGGGGATATGGCTGCACTTAATGCACTTGTGGCATGCATGCTACAGGAAGAGGCCACCCACCGCAGGAGGTATTCACGGCCCCGAGGTGTTAGGCCCTGCACCACCTTCCTACAACTCACTGACCAGCAGTGTCTAACAAGGTTCAGGTTTGATAGGGCCACCATTCTTCAGCTGTGTGAGCAGCTGAAACCCCTCCTTCAGCCCAGACACGTAGGAATAACCCCATCCCTGCCCACCTCAAAATCACTTCCTCTCTCTCTCTGTCCTGGCCACTGGGAGTTTTCAATCAGTATTAGCTGCTAACACAGGGCTCACCCAGGCTTCTATTTCACACTGTCTCACCCAGTTCCTGGATGCCTGTCTAACTCACACCTCACACTACATCACTTTCCCCACCACCCCCCAGGCCCTGCACACAGGGCCGTGCCAACACGGTAAGCGAGGTAAGCACAGCAGGAAGGCGCCGTCCTCTGGGGGGCGCCCCGCCACGCCATGCTTACCTCGCCCTCCTCCATGTCCCAACTGCCCATCCTCTTCTCCCCCCCCAACAAGATCCCTTTTAAATTTACCTACGTCCCGGCAGCAAAGGCACAGTGTCAGTGAAGGAGGCGATGCTCCCGACGTCTCTACTAGTCTTCCCTTCGCTCAGTGTTCCGCCTTCTTCTGACGTCAAGGAAATGACGTCAGAAGAAGGCGGGACATTGAGCGAAGGGAAGACTAGTAGAGACGTCGGGAGCGCCGCCTCCTTCACTGACGCTGCACCTTCGCTGCCGGACGGAGGTCAATTTAAAAGGGATCTTGTGGGGGGAGAAGAGGGCGGGCAGTTGGGACATGGGAGCGGGGAGGGCAGGGGAGAGAGGAGCGTGGATGGGAGGGCAGCGATCACCTTCATGGGGGGGAGGGGGCACGCAACTGTTTGTCTGCGGGGGGGGGGGCGCCAACTGATCCTCTGCAGGGGGGCGCCACAGACCCTTGGCACGGCCCTGCCTGCACAACAACATGGCTGCCTTCTATGCTCTTGCTAGATTCCCCTCGGTCATCGGTGTGATAGAACTGCACACACGTAGCCCTCAGACCCCCCCGGGCAAACGAAGCCACCTATAGAAATAGGAAGGCATTTCATTCTATGAACATGCAAGTTGTATGTGATGCCCAGGGGGAGATATTAGACGTGTGTGCCAGGTACCCCGGGTCCACCCACGATCCCTACATCCTACAGCACTCGGGTATCTTCCGCAGGTTCGAGCGAGGGGAGGTCATTGGTGGATGGGTACTAGGTAAGTGCAACAGCATGTACCCATACTATACCTCCTCCACTGGGCAACCCTCCGCCCTGGCTTCCTCCACCTCACTCCACAACCCACTATCCAAATACCCCCCCCCCCCCCCCCGTACCTGCTCCAAGCAATACACACTCATCTATCTCATTCTGCTTCTCTCCAAAGGTGACCGAGGCTACCCGCAGAGGACATGGCTCATGGACCCCCCTGATCCACCCACAACCAGGGGCAGAAGAAACCTACAACAGGAGACATCACAGCACCCGGGGGATCATTGAGCAGACCTTTGGTTTGTTGAAAAACCGGTTCCGCTGTCTGGACCGGGTCTGGAGGAGAGCTGCTCTACAGTCCAGAAAAGGTGCCAAGATCTTTGTGGCATGCTGCATGTTGCACAAATTGGCCCAGCGCAGAGGACAGCCTCTCCCAGAGGAGCCACAGCCACCACCAGAAGAGGCCCCAGATGAGCAGGAAGAGGAGCCCCCGCCACCCCCAGCCCACAGAGCAGAGCTCAATGCTTACCAGCTTGAAACAAGTTTTCGGTGAAAGTGTACATTTATTGATATTAATTGCATGTGTTCCTGTGTTCACCCCCACCACCCCCCTCCCACCAACCCTCACCCTACAGCATGTGCCATCACTTTCCCCTTCCCTTTCCCCCATCCCCCTCCTACCCCTCCCACAGCCTTCCTTTGCAGCTGGTGCTGCACGGGAAGTCTGTTCACACTCTTCTGAGGTGCTGCTCCCAGTGTCCTCCTCCGTATCCCCACAGCAGCCTGCGGCTTCGGCTGTGGAAATCGGGCCACCTTGTTGGCTGTAGGCTGGCCACCGGACCCCAGAATGGGAGCAGGTTTGGTGGGTTGCTGCGGAGTGGGTGCGGAGGTGGACGATCGCAACGCCCACCTCTTAGCTGGTGGTTGGTGGTCAGTGGAGGAGGAAGTTGATGGCAGGCCCTGCTCCAGCAGCATGGCTGGAGTTGGTGCTGTGACCTGAGGGCGCAGGCGTTCAATGCTCTGCTCCAGCCGTTTGAGTTGCTGGGAGCACCTCTGGTGGGCTAGGTGTTGTGCGTGGAGCACCTCCTGGTGGCCTTCGCATTGCGCCTGGAGGAGTTCCTGGTGGGCTTGCTGCTGTGCCTCCAGTGCTTGGCGCTGCAGGTCTAGTTTCTGCTGCAGTACTCCTCCAAGGCCACGTTGTGGTATAGCAACTCTGTGGCCAGCCGCAGGAGTGCCTCCTTTGGCTGGATGGCCTCTGGCGAGGAGCTGGCCCCCTATATGCATCCTCCTCCTCACCAAAGTCATCCAGTGCTGGAGGTGCGGCCTATGCTGGTGGTGCTGGTGGAGGATGAGCCTCTACTGCAGGTTCTGCTGCTGCAGGTGGTGGAGGCAGAGGCTGGACTGGTGAGGTGGTGGAGGCAGAGGCTGGACTGCTGGTGCTTGCAGGGGGTGGATGTAGAGGCTGGACTGCTGCTACAGGCGGTGGAGGTTGAGGCAGTCCTGCTGGTGTAGGGCGTTGGCCTTGCAGGCCACTAGGGCCAGCCTCCTCTGAGTCATCACCTGATAACACAAGAGTGAGGAACTGTGTTGGTGCAAATAACCACTTTTGTCTTTCAGCATTCATATACAATTGGCATGGCCCCCAACCTGATGACCCAGCAAAGAGATGGTGAGGAGGAATGGAATTGACACCGTGCGAAAGAGAGAGCCCCACAGGCAGCTGGTAGAGGTGGTGGACGATCAGCCAAGAGAAGGACACCGCTCACAACTTTGTGGAAAAGCTGTTTGTTGTATAATTGTTAAATTGAAGAACATTTCAGCATGTGTTGTGTTACTACTGACTTGCTAGACTGCGTAGAACTGCTTTATGACCCCCATTACAGGCTCCTTCAGTTTGAATGCATGTGGCCCACACTCACTAGAGCACAGAGGTGACAGAAGGAAATAGGCACAGTTTGGTGATAGGAAAATAGGAGGGAGTAGTAGGGAAGGAAGGCCCCAAAGTTGTGCCACAGTAGTAACCTACACACACCCATAGGAGCCAACTGTAAAGTATTATTGGGGGTGCTAAGGCCAGTGCACAAAACTCCTCCCTGGACAGCTACATGATCTTTCCTCAATATTGAGGGTGCTCAAACACCCACAGCACGCACCGAGTCTGCTCCTATAACACACATGAACACTACCACTACTCAAATAGAGCTTACAATTAAATTAAGATGCGCACACAGGACAAGTAAGAGGAAAGCCAATGACAACGGTAGGGATAGGGAGTAAGGGTACAGAGCAAGTGAGTAGGGGTTAGCAGGTCACAACCCCATCATAAAGGTGGCCTGTTATTGTACATAAAGACAGCTAGAGACACCTCCCCCCACCTCCCTCCTCCTGCCCCCCACTCCTCACCTCCCTCCCTCTGGCCCCAACTCTATAACACAAGTGTACTGCCGCACAACAGATACCCCAACTTCATAATGAAAAACCTACCTGAGTCCTCAGGCTGGGCCGAGGTGTCGAGGGAGCCAATCCCGTGGATGCTTTCCTGGGGTAGGATGGAGGTGAACCATCAGCTCCATGGGGGGTGAGGTTGGCTGTGTCATGTCCTGGGGGATTCGCCCTCGCCTTCCTCCTGACATCCCTCCTCAGCTTCCGCCACTTTCTCTTACAGTCCTCCACGTCTCTCCCACAATGGTACACAGCATTCAGGCTGTCCCGTACTGCCTCCTTTTCCCGCTGCTTCGTGGTTGCAGCCAGCCTCTGCCCTGTGGGAGCAAACAGATATGGTGCCGTTGTTGTATCTCCTGCACCAGGAGCTCCACTTCACCATCGGAAAAATTACCCTTCGGGTTGGGGGCTGACGGCGGCGGGCATTGTACCAATGGGGTTTTCGAAAATATGGAGTGGGCGTTTTATATAGTCGCCAGGAACGCCCATTTAGACGGGGGATAGGCGTGTCTATATGGGCGTTTTTTTGTCGATTATACACATAATTCCTAAGCGTGCCCAGCTCACGATAGCAATTTGGAGCACATGATTTCGATTATGGTAGATAATTATGGGCGTCCCCACCTGCCTTCCCTTTCTTCATTGCCATTTAGCCTGCCATTTCCTGCACTGGGACCTGCCGGTTGTTCTTAAGAATCGTTTACAGGGTTTTACCCTCACTTACAATAAGGTTTGTGTTTGGCAATGTATGCTTGGGTACACCTGTGTCTTTGGGGGGGGGGGGATTATTGCTGGGCCCTCAGCCACCACGCCTTCCGTTTCCACTTTCCACATGCCGTGAGGCTCCCTTACTTTCTCCCCATTCTCTCTGCCTGGTTTGTAGCAGGCAGTCTGTGGGGGCGACGAAATTGCTACACTCGCCCCAAATCAAGCACCCCTCGGTAAGGGTCATTTCAATGAGGGAGATGTGCAGCTAATGTTCCAGAAGATAAAAGGCGCACTACACATTCTTGAAACAGACGTTCATGGTAAGCATCTCATTTGTCTGCCACCTCTTCTCTTTGTGCTCATAGTCAAGGAAGTGTGCATTCATTGTATGTAGTCTGAGTCAACTCTTAGCTAGCTCTCTTTTCACCAGGTTCCTGTGCACTGTACTGTGGGGTTGGCAGGTCCTCAGTGGTGTGGGCCAGCTGTTGGAGCTGCTGTATTGGTTCCCGGTAGGTTCCATCTTCCTTGTTTATGTGGTGAACCCCAGTCCCCATTATGAAGTGTCCACTCATTCTCAGGTCCATAGGAGGGGGAGGGGGAATGATATATGCATGGATGTGTTTAGCACATTATGGACACCTTCCTAAATTCCTCCATAGGTAGGGAACAGAACATTTTTTATAATGGTAGCCTGGAAAGTAGGCTCAAGGTGGCTACAGGTACTGCCACTGAGGCCTTAAGACGTGGTGGTCAGGGAGAGGGTTCTGTGTACAGGTCCCAACCCAAAGTACCTGCAGGTGGCTACAACCTGGTGGCTGCTGTGGCCTTGTGGTTAGAGCACCAGCCTTATAATCACAAGGTTGCCGATTCAATTCACTGTCGGTTGGTTCAGGGACAAACTTTGAGACAGACCCGGAATACCTGAATGTAACCACACCTTGATCTACTACTGGAGAAAGTGTGATCACAGCTGCAAATAATGAGCACCATTTTTATTTGTGCCCTTCTGTAACTCAAGTATTACATTGCAACTGTGAGAAGTAATCATCCATCTAATGGGTTTCCCATTGTTTCCCCTTTTCTCCTCAGCACTATATACCATAGCTGATGTATTGAATGTGAAAATATGAGCCAGCTGTTTGTAGGTCCTTCTTGCCCCCCCCCCCCCCCCACCACCAATGTGGCTTGTGGGTAAGGATGTCTGGCCATCAGACAGCAAACACTGTGTATGTGCTACCTGGGGTATGTGGAAGTGTCTACTTGGCAGATCACACGTGCTACACAATTAATCTCTTATTGATGGCACTCTGTATTGTGGGTCAGTATGGTGGAGGGGAGGGAGGGAGAGAGGCTAGCTGGCCATTTGTATTCATGAACACTAATATCCATCCAGCCTTCCCGGCCCACCCCCCCTGCACATATGCCATGCAGGTTGGAATGAACAGGTGGCCTTCTGTATGGCCAACATTCTCACACATACATCAACTTTCTCATTCACACTGCACATTTCATGCTATGCATATTGCTGCCTCCTTCCTCTCAACTCAACAGCACCATTTGCTTATATGTAATGAACAAGGGAGACACCCTGATAGTTAAAGTGTAACAAAAACTTTTATTCCCCCCCCCCCCACCCCCAGCCCTACAAAACAACCACCAACAATGCCCTCCTCCCCCCCCACAACTCCCCACAACCCCAACAATTCCCTCCCCCCCTCCACACAGAACCCTGTAAAAATTCCCCTAAGATTCCGAACTGCGGCAACACCCAGAAAAGATGATCCCACAGTATCTTGTCAAACGCTTTCTCCGCATCTAGGCTCACTAGCAGGTTATCCCCCTGTCTACCCCCTGTTTCCTGAAGCACACTCATGGTTTAGGATGTTAGTGGAGGCATACCTTCCTGGAACAAACCCTGTTTGGTCTGTGTGTACTAACGAAGGTAATACCTTTCCTAGGCGGGCGGCCATAATACCAGCAAAAAGTTTAATGTTTTGATTAAGAGGGAAATTGGGCGGTACAATCCGAACAGCTCCTTATCCCTGCCCGGCTTTGGCAATACTAAAATTGAAGCATGCGTCAGAGTACCTGTAGTTCGCCGCTCTTGACAGAGTGCCTCACATAGGTCACTAAATGGGCTTGTTATCTGCCCCCCCAGTATCTTATAATACTCTGGGCCCAGACCATCTGGGCCTGGGGTCTTGGCTAATATGAGTTTCTTTATTGCTTGCTGTATCTCCTGGCCTTGCACGGGTGAATTAAGGGCGTCCCTTTGCTCTTGAGTCAATGAAGGAAGTCTCAGGTCTTTAAAAAAGGTCTCTCTCTGTTCTCTATCATAGTGCCCCCGATCATAGAGGGTCTTATAAAAATCTACAAAGGCCTTCTGAATGTCCTCCTCCTTATTCACGAGCTTCCCATTTCCTCCCTTAATGTGGGTTATCACTTGTTTTGCTGCTCTACCTCTCACCATATTAGCCAGCAATTTCCCAGTTTGTTACCCCCATCTGTGAAGACGGTATTTATATAGTTGAATGTCTCCCAACGCCCTCTGATTAAGTAAGTCATTGATCTTGGTTTTTATCTCTTTAAATTTATTCTGGGCTGTTGCATTCCCTCTTAGTGCTGCTCCTTGTGCCTCTTGCAACTGAGTTTAAATTCTCTATCAGCTCTTTTTCCCTCCGCTTGCAAGAGCTCGCTGTGTATGCTATGATTTTTCCTCTCATAACCGCCTTCCCCGATTCCCAGAGTATTAACGGGTCTACCCTCCTTTTTCTGATTATCTACTGCAGTCATGATATGCTTTGATGTCCCCATGCATACCTCCTACCCACCCCCATCCTCCCACCCTGTCAGACTGTCATAGTAATGCTTGAATGTTTTCACTTATATACACTGTCAGCTAGCACATTTGCTTATTTCCGATCTGACGAAGAAGGGCAACCTTCGAAAGCTAATCAAGAAATGTATTAAGTTATGTCCAATAAAAAAGGTATCATCTTATTTTCTTTTCCATGTTTTATTTTGTTTGATTTCTATTATCTACTAAAAAGAGCTCCCATTCCCGCAGTATATACTTCCTGAAGTCCGGATCCCTATATAAGGTAGGGTTCATGCGCCACCCTTGCTGATTTCTCACTCCCCCTGTTCCAAGCTCCACCCATATTAAACTATGATCAGATACTACTTCCGCCTCAATTGCTGCGGCCCTGGTCACAGAGAACAGAGATGGGGAAATCAATATGTAATCTAATCTGGCGTGGCATTTATGTACATTTGAAAAATAGGTGTATTCTCTTTCATCAGGTGCAGTGCCCTCCATATATCTACCAGACCTAAGTTCCTTTTCAGAATTCCTATACCCCTCTCCTCCATTCCCTTAGGCCGGCTCTTTGGTGGGCTGCAGTCAATCAGGGGATCCGCCGTTATGTTAAAGTCCCCTCCTACTATTAACTGATATTCTTGTAACTGCATTAAGGTCGACAGAAAATGGGAATAGAACTTCTTAGAGTATATGTTAGGGGCATAAACCAAACAGAATGCTACCTTCATACCCTGCACCACCCCCGCCCACACCACATACCTTCCATCAGGGTCCTGAATGATTTTATGACAAACTATCTCTAGTCCCTTGCGCATGAGGATGGCCACACCCTCTGTCTACTATTATATGAGGAGAAGGCTATGTCTCCCACCCAGCCCTGTTTTAATTTGTGGTGTTCCGGTGTGGATAAATGGGTTTCCTGCAGCATAAAGATGTCTGCTTTCATTTGCTTTCCATACTGCAATATTTTCTTTTGTTTAATCGGGGAGTGCACTCCATCTACATTGAGTGATGTCACCCTAACACTACCCATTTTCCCATTCCTTCATCACTCCTCTCTTAAGCCAGTAAACCAGTGATTCTGTCAGGGGATCCGTCCCAGCATTGGTTCCCCATTGAATATCCCAACTTTCCCCCCTTTGCACATGAAGTTTCCTTTGCACCTTCAGTGGTGTGTCATTCCTCAGTCTCCCCTTAAGTAAGTCTCCTCCCCATCCCCTTCCCTGCATCTCTCCCTCCCAAACTCTTCTCGAGTCAGCTTTCCACTCACCCCCCTCCTCCCGATGCCTCAATACCACGAATTCTCTCTCATCAATCGCACCCCCACTCGACCACTCCGCATTCGCTCTATCCCACACATACCCCCCATTCGCATGAACCATCCCACCAGCCCTAACACAAGCACACAACCCACCCACTTCCCCTCCGCCCTCCCCCTCCCCCCGATCAGTTGAAAACCCATTTCTCAACCACCTCCCACAAACCAGACAGCAACATGCTCCCTTCCCCTTACTGCCCCCCTCCTCCCCTCTGCAGTATAGGCACCCAACTATAGCAAACCTTCCATAATTCTCCCACAATAAAATCCCTATCACTTAACACTTTTTAAATGTATACAACAACTGTACAAAATTGCAACATAAACTACTAAAACAGCTTAAATCACTGTGCTGTACCACTTTTATGCTGCTACTTGCTAAGTTCAAAAGTTCTGCACTAAGCAGGTCAATGTCAGGCAGGTATCGGTAGGTGCAGGCTCTCAGGGAATTTTATGGACAAGCCTCTACTGATCCGATCTCCAATCCTGCACTATTTCACAGATGAAATCGACCTCTCACACCTTGGGCCCTCCGCTATATTCGTGGCCAGCTGTTTGTTATGTTGGCCAAGTCAGGCTCATCTGTCCTCTGTGGTGCAAATGCAAAGTTCGGAAGGATCATCTGCAAGCCTCTGCACTCTGACAATTAGCTGTTAACTACTCTAAACAATTTAACTGCAAACCCTTTCAAGTCAAATTGCTGCTGACCGCATAACTCACTCACAGTTCACTGCTCCTCCTCCTGTCTCCTTTGATAGTTCGGAACTTTATCCAGAAACGCTCGCAGCTCCTCAGCTTTCGTCAATGTGCAAGTGTTATTGTTATACGTAATCCGCACTCTGGCTGGGTATGGAAAGCAAATTTGATGCCTTTCTCGTACAGTTTAGTGCAGTACGGGGTTAACACTCTCCGCTGTTCCATTACTCTGGCTGAGAAATCCTGGAAAAAGCAGGATCCTTCAGCCCTTGTATTCCACCCGTCGTAGCTTTTTGAATTTCTCCAACAGCGTTGGCTTTAACCACTGTAAAAGGTTTGCTGGGCGTTCGCTCAGCCTCTAGGGCTATCCGCCCTTCTCAGCAGCCTCTAGCATACAAGTCCTTTTTTCAACAAAACAAACAAAACAACATCAGGATTCAAACACGAACTTTTCCCTTTTATAGTTCTCCCATGCAGCTTGGTAGAACACAGCCCAGGCTTCAGCCGCTGATTCCCCTTTTCCTGCTTTCCTGGTCGGAGAGGCTCCAAAAGAAAGAAACCCTAATTTAGTCCCCACCCAGGCTTTGTTATAACACAGTCCCCATACAGCCTGGGTTCCAAAAAAAAAAGAACAAACAAAAAAAAAACAGCTCAATACACCTTGGTTTTTAAATTCCACCGTTCAGGTAGTCAAGCTCTTCAAAACAGCAATATAACCTGGCTTTTTTAAATCCACAGGTTCATGTAGCCAAGCTCTCCAAAATAGCAATGTAACTTGGCTTTTTAAATCCACAGTTCAGGTAGCCAAGCTCTCCAAAATAGCAGTACAACTTGGCTTTTTTAAATCCACAGTTTCAGGTAGCCAAGCTCTCAAACAGCAAATAACTTGGCTTTTTAAATCCACAGTTCCTCTGGCCTTTGCGCGGGCTCAAAGCCTGGGGTCCCACCCTCTTGGTCAGACTTTTACTTACTCTTCTGACCTCCTCCCGCTTGACCCCTTTTTCTCGGGGCCCGTCCTACCTCTGTGTGTTTTCTCTGGGCCAGGGATGATATATCCATGGGCTCCTCCAGGGTTTGCTCTGGTACTGTCAGCTCCATGGGCCAAGGCCCAAACTCCTCTTTCTCCTTTCCAGGAGCCCAGTCCATACTCTCCTCGCCCCACCCCTCTCCCCCAGCTGCTCCTCATTTTCCTCATTAACCCTTTCGGGCTTTTTCTCTTCTTTTTCCCACCTGTTCCAACCTCTCTTTCCCCCAGGTTGGGAATTAGTATTACTCCTTCTCCTGTAGCCCCCTTCTGGTGACTCTTGTGAATGCACCCTGGTTGGTCTCGCTTTTTCCCAAGGTGGCTGCTGGGATTTGTAGTTCTTGCCCCTAAGTTTGTCTCTTGGGGAAAAGTGGCCGGTAAGGGAGAATCTCCTCTGTGTCTTTTTGGGGGTTGTAGGATCTGGTTCCCCTGTGTTTTCTCTCAGGTCCCTATGGTTTTCCACATTCCCTTTACATACCCCCCCCCTTAAGCTCGCCTCTCTCCCTTTTCTTTCATTTGCTCCCTTTTCTTCGTCTACCCGGGATAGGGCGTCCACATGAGCCAAACACTTCCCAGGACGATGCTCCACCTCATATTGAAATGGCTGTAAAGCTAGGTACCATCGCATTAATCGTCCATTATTGTTTTTCATCATGTTCAGCCATTTCAATGGAGCATGGTCCGTTACCAGTTTGAATTTTTTTCCTTCCAAATAAACATTACATTCCTGTACGGCCCACCGTATGGCCAAGCATTCTTCTCTATTGTGGAGTAATGCTCTTCATGGGGCAATAATTTTCGGCTCAAATATAACACGGGATGTTCTTCCCTGTTATGCTCCTGGGATAGTACCGCCCCCAACCCCCTCCCTGAGCATCTGTTTGCAGGATAAAGGGCCTCTCGAAATCTACTGCCTTCAAGACCGGCTCTTGACACAGGGCCTTCTGCATCTGTTCAAAAGCCGTCAGTTCCCCCTCCCCCCATCTCAAATGATCAGGGTTCTTCCCTCTTAGCATGTCCGTTAAGGGGGTGGCCATAGCTGAAAACAGAGGGATGAAACGGCGGTAGTATCCTACCATTCCCAGGAAGCGCCTCAATTGCTTTTTGGTGTTTGGGCGGGGAAACTCCTGTATGCTTTTAACCTTATTTATCAAGGGCCTCACCTCCCCTCGGCCCACATTGTAACCTAAATACTTCACCCGAAATTGCGCAAAATGACATTTCTTTGGGTTCAGGGTGAGTCCTGCCTCTCGGAAAGCCTGCAGCACCGCCCCTACCTGTACCACATGGGTATCCCATTCCCCACTGTGTATGACCACATCATCCATGTACGCCGCTGCGTAGGCCTGATGTGGTCTAAGAACCCGATCTAGCAATCTTTGACAGCTCGCAGCTGCTGAATTCAGGCCAAAAGGCAACCTTTTAACTGGTACAGGCCCATGGTGTGCTAAAAGCTGTCTTTGCCTGAGCCCCGGGAGTAAGTGGGATTTGCCAATACCCTTTTGTTAAGTCCAGGGTGGTGAGATATTGGGCGGTTCCTAACCGGTCCACCAGCTCCTCAATATAGGGCATAGGATAGGCGTCTGCCCGAGAAATGGTGTTCAGCTGGCGGAAATCGATACAGAACCGCCACTCCCCCTCGGGCTTGGGTACTAGCACCACGGGGCTGGACCAGGGGCTATTGGATTCCTCAATCACCCCAAAGTTTAACATTTCCTGCACTTGTTTTATTACCTCTTGCCTTTTCATGGGAAAGCCTATAGGGTTTTTGTCGTACTATCTTTCCCCTCTCCGTTACTATGTCATGCTGCACTAGCTGGGTACTTCCAGGGCAAGCTGTTAATACGTCCTTAAACCTTCTTAGTAAGCTCCCTAACTCCTTTTTTTGTACCGGGGTCAAATGGGGATTAACCCCCGGCTCCCCAGGCTGGAAGATATCCTTATTTGGGGGCCCAACTCCTCTCCCTCTTTTTCTTCCACCCTAGCCTGTAAGCCTACCCTGGCTACCCAGGGTTTTATGAGGTTTACATGGAAAGTTTGAACTCTTCCCTTCTCGCTTTCTACCTCATACGTGAGGGGGCCTAGACGCTTCTTCACCACCCAGGGGCCCTTCCACCTAGAAGCGAACCTATGCGGGTCCTCCGAGATTAATATGAGCACTCTATCCCCTGGTTGAAACTCCCTTTCTTTAGTACCCCTATCATAATATTTCTTTTGGAGAATTTGGTTCTCTTCGAACCTCTCCTGGGAATATTCTTGTATCTTACCCAATCTTGCCCTCAGATCCTGTAAGTACTCGACTACTGACTGATCAGTGGCCTCTGGGGTTACCCACTGTTCTTGCAGTATGTCCAAAATGCCCCGGGGCCTCCTGCCAAACAGAGTTCAAAAGGGGACACTCCTAAGGTCGTGCACCTTTTCTCGGTAAGCGTATAACACAAAAGGCAGCAGTTGGTCCCAGCTGGTCCTATCTTCCCCTAGAGCTCTTTTTATCATGCCCTTTAAGGTTTTATTAAACCGCTCTACCATCCCATTGGTTTGGGGATGGTAGGCCGCTGTACGGAGATGTTGTATCCCAAACGCCTCCCACACTTGCTTTAGGGTCCTGGACATAAGTTGGATCCCCTATCCGTCAGAACCTCCCGGGGAAAACCCACCTCACAGAATATTTTTATTAGCTCCCGGCCAATAACTTTAGCGGATATGCTCCTTAAAGGCACAGCCCATGGGTATCTCGTGGCCATATCCATTACCACCAACACATATAAGAAACCCCTTTTTGATTTCGTGACTGGGCCAATAATATCCATTGCTATCCTTTTCCCCGGTGTTCCACCCTCGGAATAGGATTTAAAGGGGCTTTGGGCGGGAACCTGTCTGACACCTTCTGACAGTTGGGGCAGGATTACAATAATTTTCCACCTCCCTATAGACTCCCTAAAATCTAGCCAAAATCTGAGTCAAGGTGGCTTGGGTGCCCTTATGCCCACCTAACGGGTGATCATGCGCGAGCCTTATGACCAGGGGACGGAAAGCCTGGGGAACTACCAGCTGTCGCCCCCCTCAGGGCTCTCCCAGTTTGGCACTTGCCGATATAAGATGTCCCCTTCTATCCGGAACCCCGGAGCCTCTTGATCTTCCCCCTGTCGGGCCCTCCCCAGGCATATTCTAATGTCGGATCATTTGCCTGTTCCCTGTGAAATTGAGGAAACTGTTCCCTCAGTTCTTTTGGGGCTACCGGTAGATAGCTTTCGGCCCTCACCTGCTCCAATGCCTCCTGTCTACCCCTTTCTCCTTTTTTTTCACGGCCTTCCCTTTTCTCTCTTTTCCGGCTCCCCTAAGACCTCGCCCTGGAAAGGAAAGATATCTTCTATTCCCTCTTCTGCCCCTCTAGGTCCCGAAGAGCCTGAGCCCGAGTAGTTACCCATACTCTTCTCTCTCTAATACAATCGGAAAAAGGGGGCCAATCCCTTCCCAAAATCATCTCCTGGGGTAACCTTGGAAGAACCGCCATAGCCATTTCTATGTCGCCTGTGGGCCCTTTTAGGTTCACTCTATGGAGGTGTATCGTGTACTGGCCCCATGGATACACTGTATTGCTACCGCTCCCTCATAGGTATCCCGTCCCCTATTCCTCCTCCCTCTTATTCGGTCCCATAACCGCCGGGAGATCATGGACTGGTCTGCCCCGGAGTCCAACATGGCCACTACCGGTAAACCTTCCACCTCTAAAGGGGCCGTATACCTGGGTTTAAATCCCTCGTTAACCTGGGAGATCCATCCCTCCCGACCCGGGCAATCCTTCCTGAAATGCCCCGTTCTCCCACACTTATAACACTGCTGTACCCCATAAGAGGCCACCTTCTTTTCCTCCCATGGGAGCCCTCCTTTCTTTTTCCCCAGCCAAGTGGAGTCCGGCATCCCTTCCTTTTGCCCCATCTTGGAGGAGCAACTTTTGGTACCCCACCCCCCTGGGGTCGGGGCTTTCCCCCCTCCCTCTCGGGTCCTCCCCAATGTTGGGCTTCCAGATACCACTCCAACCCGGCAGTCACTCCCTCAACTGTCTTACAGCCTCTTTTTACCAATCTGCTCTTATTTCTCCGGTAGGCCTTGGAGGAATTGCTCCACCACCAATTCTTGGAGAATTTCCTGGATAGTGTGGTGGTCGGGCTCTAACCATCTTTTTAATAAGTCCATCAACCTATTGGCCACAGCTTTCGGGGTTTCTCCCTTTTCCCACTTAGTGGCGCGAAACTTCCGCCTATAGGCCTGGGTACTAAGGCCATAACGGTCCTTAATGGCCTCTTTCAGCCTCCATAGTGGGCAGCATCGCCTGGAGACAGGTCCTAAAGGCGGCCAGGGCCTCCCCTGCCAGGGAAGGGACTAAACGCATGGCCCACTGTTCTTGTGCCAACTAGCAGCCACGGCCACCCTTTCAAAGGCTGTTAGGAAATCATCCACATTGTCCTGCTCTGTTAACTTCCCCAGGTCAGTGTGTTCATGGATAGTGTTCCTACCGCACCGCTGTCTCCAGTCCATGGTCCTAAGGCTGCTGGGTCCATGTCCCTTGGAGCGGGGATCCCCCTCTGAAAGAACTCCTGGAGCATCTTTAGCACCGGCTGCTGTTGGTCTCTCGCCGCCGCAAGGAGTCCTCCACCATCTTAGCTGTTAGTTCCTGCTGTTTTTGGAACTGCATGGTCATCCACGCGAAGATTTCCTTCGGATCCATCCCCTGGCTCCAGAACCGCCTCCTGGAAGAAAAAAACAGAGGACCACTCCAAGTGCGATTTCCCCCACTTCCTTGGGTCTTTCTAAGATCCCTCCGGCCCCCCCTGTCTAGGCCCCGCTTACCGGAACCCAAGATGGGTCTGCGCCTTTATCAGCGTTGGCCCCTCCGTCGGGCTTTTCTGCTGGGCTGGTCTCGACCTCCTCGAGCGACAGGTTCAAAAAAAAAATTAATCCCACTCCTGACACCAATTGTAAAGGTTGCTGGGCGTCGCTCAGCCTCTAGGGCTATCCGCCCTTCTCAGCAGCCTTAGCATACAAGTCTTTTCAACAAAACAAACAAAACACATCAGGATCAAACAACTTTTCCCTTTTATGTTCTCCATTCAGCTTGGTAGAACACAGCCCAGGCTTCAGCCGCTGGTTCCCCTTTTCGGTTTCCTTGGGCGGAGAGGCTCCAAAAGAAAGAAACCTAATTCAGTCCCACCCGGCTTGTTATAACAGTCCCATACAGCCTGGGTTCAAAAAAAAAACAAACAAAAAAAAACAGCTCATACACCTTGGTTTTTAAATCCACGTTCAGGTAACCAAGCTCTCAAAACAGCAATATACTGGCTTTTAAATCCACAGTTCAGTAGCCAAGCTCTCCAAATAGCAATATAACTTGGCTTTTTAAATCCACAGTTCAGGTAGCCAAGCTCTCAAAATAGCAACAACTTGGCTTTTAAATCCACAGTTCAGGTAGCCAAGCTCTCAAAACAGCAATATACTTGGCTTTTAAATCCACAGTTCCTCTGGCTTTGCGCGGGCTCAAAGCCTGGGGTCCCACCCTCTTGGTCAGACTTTTACTTACTCTTCTGACCTCCTCCCGCTTGACCCCTTTTTCTCGGCCCTTAGCCAGGGACTGTCTACTCTGTGTGTTTCTCTGGGCCAGGCTGATATCCATGGGCTCCTCCAGGGTTTGCTCTGGTACTGTCAGCTCCATGGGCCAAGGCCCAAACTCCTCTTTCTCCTTTCAGGAGCCCAGTCCATACTCTCCTCGCCCCACCCTCTCCCAGCTGCTCCTCATTTTCCTCATTAACCCTTTCGGGCTTTTTCTCTTCTTTTTCCCACCTGTTCCACCTCTCTTTCCCCCAGGTTGGAGAATTAGTATTACTCCTTCTCCTGCAGCCCCCTTCTGGTGACTCTTGTGAATGCACCCTGGTTTGTCTCTCTTTTTCCCAAGGTGGCTGCTGGGATTTGTAGTTCTTGCCCCTAAGTTGTCTCTTGGGGAAAAGCGGCCGGTAAGGGAGAATCTCCTCTGTGTCTTTTTGGGGGTTGTAGGATCTGGTTCCCTGTGTTTCTCTCAGGTCCCTATGGTTTTCCACATTCCCTTTACACCACATAACTCAGGAACCTGGCGATTATCAGTCGTGGCCAGCCTTCCTTTTCTCTCCTCAGACCTACTCGATGTATGCGCTCCACTTGTCCCCGACCGAAGTCTACACTCAGCCCAAGCTGCTGCGGGAGCCAGCTTTCTGCGAATTCTTTGAGCTCTACATCTGCAACAGATTCAGGTATCCCCACTATGCGGATATTGCTTCTCCTGCCTCTATTTCTTGATCCTCTATGCGATCTCTCAGAGGGTTTATTTGTTCTTCCATCTCCCAGAGCCGGCCTTCTGCTGCCGACATGTGCTCTTCCTGCGAGGCAATTCTTTCCTCTGCTTCCTGCAATCTAGCCGCGTGGGTAGTGATGCATTCCTTTATTTCATCCATGCCCTCGTTTAATTTTGCCAGCTTGTCATCTAATAGTTGCGACATATGTTTCAGGGAAATTTGCACCATTTCTTTGTGTACCTGTGTCGGGGTCTGTGGCTGCAGCGGCGAGGATAGCGAGTTCGGTGCACTCGATGGGCTCAGCAATGCCATTTTTGTTTTCAGCACGCTGCCCTTCTCTTTCCCTGTTTTTGCCGATCTAATTGGCATTCTGCTCCCCCTCCAGCCGATCTGGACACCGATCACTGCCTCCTGCTTTCCTGTTTTGGCCAATACCTTTTCCACCCCGTTTAGGGTGTTGTAGATACCATTAAAAAGGGGAATTAAGGCACAGGGAAAGGGAGCTGAGCTTACAGACGTCCAATCAGCCCTTCAGCATCACGTGACCCCCCCCCCCCCGATATATTGCCTTTCTGAGGTTTTTGCAACTACATTCAAAGCGGTTTACATATATTCAGGAACTTATTTTGTACCAGGGGCAATGGAGGGTTAAGTGACTTGCCCAGAGTCACAAGGAGCTGCAGTGGGAATTGAACTCAGTTCCCCAGGATCAAAGTGCACTGCACTAACCACTAGGCTACTCCTCCACTCAACCCATGTAAAAACCAATTAAATACAGTGCACTCCATTTAAGTGCACGTTGGATAAGCGCATGCTCTGTTTAACTGCATGCCGTACTTCGGTTCATGTTTTTGGTGCCATCAGTTTCTATGGGGACAAACTTCGGTTTAGCGCACCACTGATAAGTGCAAGATTTGCTTATATTCGTGGTTTAAGACCTCTCCTCTGCAGGAAAGACTCTGTGTAAGCGCGTGCACGGAATATGGAAACCGATTGGCGCATGACAACCAACGAGATTTCAAATTTACTGCCCCTTTACTGCCACAGGCAGAATAAGCGAAAGAATGTTGTTAGAGTGTACACTGGAGTCGTCACGCAACTGTAAGACTTTAACACTGGCTGAACGAATAGAAGTTCTTTAAAAATTAGAAAACAAAGTCAAGCATCTATTGGTAAAGAATATGGTGTCAATCCCAGTCAAATTTCACATATCTTGAAGCAGAAGTACATAAGCACCGCCATACTGGGAAAAGACCAAGGGTCCATCAAGCCCAGCATCCTGTCTCCGACAACGGCCAATCCAGGCTTCAAGAACTCGGCAACCCCCCCCCCCCCCAAAAAAAAAAAAAATTAATAATGTTCAATGGACTTTTCCCTCAGGAATCTGTTGAAACCCCCTTTAAATTCCGTAAGGCCAGCTGCTGTCACTACATTCTCTGGCAACAAGTTCCAGAGTCTAACTACACGCTGAGTAAGGAAAAACTTTCCTATTTGTTTTAAATCTACCGTATTCTAGCTTCATCTTGTGTCCCTTGGTTTTGTTGTTGTTTGAAAGTGTAAACAAACGCTTCACATCTGTCCGCTGTAATCCGTTCATTATCTTGTAGACTTCTATCATATCACCCCTGAGCCGCCTTTCTCCAAGCTGAAGAGCCTCAGCCTTTCCTCATAGGGAAGTCGTTCCATTCCCTTTATCATTTTCGTCGCCCTTCTCTGCACCTTCTCTATAATTCCTTTGTATCTTTTTTGAGATGCGGCGACCAGAATTGGACACAATACTTGAGGTGCGGTTGCACCATGGAGCGATACAACTGCATTATAACATCCTCGTGTTTGTTTTCCATCCCTTTCCTAATAATACTCAACATTCTGTGCGCTTTCTTAGCCGCCGCAGCACACTGAGCAGAAGTTTTTAATGTCTTATCAACGATGATTCCCAGATCCCTTTCTAGGTCCGTGACTCCTAACGCGGAACCTTGCATGACATAGCTGTAATTCGGGTTCCTCTTACCCACATGCATCACTTTCCACTTGTCAACATTGAACTTCATCTGCCACTTGGACGCCCAATCCTCCAGTCTCGCGAGGTCCTCCTGTAATCTTCACACTCCTCCTGCGACTTGACGACCCTGAATAACTTTAATTTAATTACCTCACTAGTTACTCCCATCTCTAGGTCATTTAAATATGTTAAAAGCAGCGGTCCCAGCACAGACCCCCTGCAAGGACCCCACTAACTACCCTTCTCCACTGAGAATACTGACCATTCAACCCTACTCTTTGCTTCCTATCTTTCAACCAGTTCTTAATCCATAGTAATACCCTACCTCCGATCCCATGACCTCTCTAATTTCCTCAGGAGTCTTTCATGAGGCACTTTGTCAAACGCCTTTTGAAAATCCAGATACACAATATCCACTGACTCCCCATTGTCTATATGTTTGTTCACCCCCTCAAAAAAAATGCAGTAGATTGGTGAGGCAAGACTCCCTTCACTAAATCCGTGCTGACTTTGTCTCATCAGCCATGTTTTTGTATGTGCTCTGTAATTTTATTTCTTAATGTTTTGTTTTTTTTGTTACATTTATACCCCGCGCTTTCCCACTCATGGCAGGCTCAATGCGGCTTACATTGTCACGAGCCTCTACCATTTTGCCCCGGTACCGACATCAGACTCCACCGGCCTATAATTTCCCAGATCTCCTCTGGAACCTTTTTTTAAAAATCGGCATAACATTGGTTACCCTCCAGTCTTCCGGTACCATACTCGATTTTAGGGATACATAAGAACGTAAGTAATGCCATACTGGGAAAAGACCAAGGGTCCATTGAGCCCAGCATCCTGTCCACAACATTGGCTAATCCAGGCCAAGGGCACCTGGCAAGCTTCCCAAACATTCTATACATGTTCTTCCTGGAATTGTGGATTTTTCCCAAGTCCATTTAGTAGCAGTTTATTTTATTTTGTTACATTTGTACCCTGTGCTTTCCCACTCATGGCAGGCTCAATGTGGCAGGCAATGGAGGGTTAAGTGACTTGCCCAGAGTCACAAGGACCTGCCTGTGCTGGGAAGCGAACTCAGTTCCTCAGGACCAAAGTCCCCCATCCTAACCACTAGGCCACTCCTCCACCTCGTCCTTTAGGAAACCGTCAACCCCTTGTTTAACTCGCTAAGCTAACCGCCCTTCACCACTTTCTCCGGCAACGAATTCCAGAGTTTAATTAATTAGATTGCATATTAATAACAGTAGCTCTTTCAAGTTCATTTGTCAGTTCTATTATACTCTGGATGAATACCATCAGTCCTGGTGATTACACTCTTCAGTTTGCAGAAACTGACCCATTACATCCTCCAAGTTTACAGAGAATTCGTTTAGTTTCTCCGACTCGCCCGCTTCAAATACGTTTTCCGGCACCGGTGTCCTCCCAAATCCACACCGGAAATGAAAACGGGCGGGAAAAGCTGAGATGTAGAAGATGCTCTTCTTCAGTGGTTTTTCTCAAGTCAGAGCAGACAGTTTCCTGTCAGTGGTCCACTGCTTATGGAGAAAGCTAATCAGCTAGCTGAAAGTCTTGGACTAACGAATTCAAAGCCCTGTTGGATGGTTTGAAAGATGAAGGAGAGGAAACAACATAAAATTCAAGAAACAGCATGGTAAAAAACAAGATGCTGATGACTTTGGTGCTGAAAATTGGGTTGTTTCAGTTCTTCCTACCATCTTGAACGAGTTTGCACCTCGTGACATTTTCAATGCTGACGAAAACGGTCTCTACTTGCGAGCGATTCCTGATGGAACACTTGCATTCAAACAAGCCGAAACTACAGGAGGTAAAACGTCGAAGACTGACGATCCTCCTTTGCTGCAATATGGATGGGATTGAGAAGTTGGAACCCCTCGTCATTGGAAAGAGCAAACAGCCCCGTTGCTTCAAGAATGTTAAACTACTTCCTGTGTCATACGAAGCTAATGTAAATTCATGGATGACTGGGGAAATTTGGAAGCAGTGGCTAAAGACGTTAGACACGAGAATGCGGGCACAAAAGTGTCAATTTTGTTGCTTTGTGATATTTGTGCTGCACACAGTGATGATGTCAGGCTGTCTAACGTCAAGGTGGTCTTCCTGCCACCAAACACTACCTCTCTGATCCAACCTATGGATCAGGGCATAATAGCCAATTTCAAACAACATTATCGGGCTCTTGTGCTGATGAGCATTATGGATGACCAGACTGGCAAGGATAAACTTGCTGTTGAACTGGCTCGTAATCTATCACTGTTGGATTCCCTACATATGCAGAAAGAAGCCTGGAATCATGTTACAAGACCACCATTGTGAACTGCTACAAGCAGGCAAGCTTTGTTAGGGATGTGGAGAGGGACGAAACAGATGCAGCTGTTGCAAACGCGTCAAATGAACAGGCTATTGACATCCCAGCCTGTGTTACTGAAGAGGAGTTTCATTACTACGTAGCTGTTGATTATGATCTACAAACAGCTGATGACAGCACTGATGTCCAGATATGCGCCTACACGCAGGCAACGACTGATGATGAAACAGATGATGAAATGAGCAGCGAGGCACATGCTGATGAAATTCAACAACCTCCTGTCACTTTTGCAAGAGCGCTGGAGAGTCTCAACACTATGCGGGCCTCTCTGGAGGCCACTGGATGTCAGTGCTATGACAGTTTTTTACCGTCTGGCAGAAGTAGTCTATGGAACTCACAGACACAGGAGTGTACAGAGGACTATGACTGATTACTTCAAGTAAGCCTATCGTCAGTTAACGGAGACTGTATAACGTCAGTTAACGGAGACTGTATACTGTATGTATAATAAACAGTACTGTACATGTGTTTATCAGAAGTCAAGCTTCTTTGGATCACAACGGTTAATTGCACGCTCCAGTTAACTGCATGTATTTCTTTGGTCCCAGACCCTTGCACTTAAGCGGATTGCACTGTATATGCCGTGTCACACAAAAATTTTTAGGTTGAACGCTGTCACATTCCCTACCATGTCACAGGCGGTGTGGTGTTCCTGCCGGGGCACAGCACTCAGCAACAGGAATCCTGGGGGTTCCCTGATGCCAGTAGCGGCGCAGTGAGCCCTTTTCCCTTCCAGCGCTTCTGCGCCGTTTTTTTCCTTCTGTGTCCTCAGAGCACCTGGTTCGATCCCGGATGCTCCATCCCGCCTCCTGCTATGCTGGGATTGGGTGTCCCCGCGGCCTGTCTTCTTGGCTCCTCCTCTCTTTCTTCTCCTAACCTATTAGCTGATCTTTTTCCCGTGGCACACTCCTGCTGCTCTGCCTCTATTAGACAACCTATGGTTTCTTTCCTCCTCCTCTTTGGCCTATGACTGCTCTCCCTCTCTCTGCTGGCTTCTGCTGACGTCAAACACCAGCACTATATCAGCTGTTCTTCTGTTTCCCTTGTTGTTTCGGCTCCTACTTCGGTAGGTCTTACTTTGCATTGTTATTTGTTTCTCTTCCTGGCTTCTGGACTCAGCGTGTACCCTGACTCCTCTTTGCACCTGCTGCCTGCCTATTGACCCAGCGTGTACCCTGACTACTCTTTGTACCTGCTGCCTGCCTATTGACCCAGCATGTACCCTGACTACTCTTTGTACCTGCTGCCTGCCTATTGACCCAGTGTGTACCCTGACTACTCTTTGTACCTGCTGCCTGCCTATTGACCCAGTGTGTACTCTGACTACTCTTTGTGCCTGCTGCCTGCCTATTGACCCAGTGTGTACTCTGACTACTCTTTGTGTCTGCTGCCTGCCTATTGGCCCAGCATGTACTCTGACTACTCTTTGTGCCTGCTGCCTGCCTATTGACCCAGCGTTTATCCAGATTACTCTCTGTGCCTGCTGACTGCCTGTCAATCCAGTCTGTACCTGGACTACTCTTTCGGCCGCCTGCACCTAGGGGCTCAACTCCTGGGAACGGCGGTCACCACAGGTGAGGCCTCAGGGTTGCCCGACTACCGAGCCAGGACCTAGGTCATCCTCCTCCTCAGGGCCTGTCGGTGTTCTTCTCAGCACAAGGATTCACAAGTCTGACAAACGCTTGTTGGCAAACATAGAATGTAGTCCATATAGGAAACTGATCAATTGATACCATTAAAACAAACAGACTAAGAATCGTCAATATAGAGACTGGGTCTACTAAAATCTATATATATATATATCCCACATGTATAAAAATTTCTGTCCTATTAAGGTCATGACTAAAATCCATATGATGGCAGATAAAATTAAATTTCAGTGATGCCAAGTCAGCAGAAATGCTCCGGTATACCTAATTTAGATATAAAACGTGTGCTGATATCCCTAATCTTGTTAAAAAGCCTGTACAATAAAAAGCTTTTAATACAAAATGATAGCAGCATTACTAAGAAAAATAGATGAAGTAGCACATAAACTACAGGAAGCCTCAATATACCTAATAAAAAATATCTAAATTCATATGGAAATAAAAATGTCACAAGAAAGAAAATATATTTAATAAACCATATATATATATATATATATATATATATATATATATATATATATATATATATATATATATATATATATATATCTTCTACTATAATAAAACTCACCCTCAACGTTCTGAAGACAACGTTCTGAAGTCACTCAGTCACTCCCTGAAGGGTTCATGGATTCATGGTGGTGAAGCCAGAACACTGATCATGTCTCTCTGCCCCGCCCTCGCATGACGGACCAATCAGAAACACAAAGGACCATCACAACACCGTTCCCAGGCAACACTTGGCAACGTAAGATGGACCAATCAGAGGAAACTACGTGACAATAAGGGAGGAGCATTCCCCAGCATAATGGCTCATTATCTGTGCAGCACGGAGAGCACAGAACCACCGCTGGAACGAGAGAAGAATATTCCTGCTGTGGGTATGTGCAAAAATAGACCGGGGGGGGGGGGGGGGGGAGAAATTTTTTAATGCCTAATGCCAGTACTGCCTAATGCCAGTACTGAAGAGTGCCAGAGGGCCTATAGCACAGACTATGTTTGGGATCGCTTGACATGGAGTCAGAGAAGCCGGAAAACAACGTGCCTGTCACCATCTGGGACGTGGGCGAACAGGACAAGCTGCGGCCCAGCTGGAAGGATTACCCACGACCCAGCCAGCAGCAAACAGCAACCAAGGACAGCACAGCACATCCCCCAACCCCCAAAAAAAAAAAAAAAAAAAAAAAGGCACACATCAACAACCTGCACACACACCGCACCCTCACACACTCACACACACACACAAAATAACTCTGTGACACATACACACACACACACACACACACACAAAAAGCCACATGCTAGCGCCCGATTCATTGGTTTCGGAAACGGGCCTTTTTTACTAGTATATATATATTACTACTATTTAGCATTTCTATAGCGCTACAAGGTGTACGCAGCGCTGCACAAACATAGAAGAAAGACAGTCCCTGCTCAAAGAGCTTACAATCTAATAGATATATATATAAAAACAATATATAAAAGGAAGAAACACTCAGCGCTGTGTAGTAACAAAATGTGACCAGATGCCATAAAGCCCGCCAAATAGAATGAGAGATCGCGAGAGTATAGAACAGCTGATTTTGAAAAGGAAATCATAAATATTCATTAAACTTGCATATGCATGAATGCGAAAGGGGAAGATGATAACTAGAAAACCGAGACCAAACCCAATACTACACTCCTGTTGAATGGACAAACTGCCAAAATATGTGAGACAACACAAATGTAGTCCAACAAGGATTATAAAAGGGACAAATGTGAGCTATAAAAGAGAAAAAAGAGAAAAAGCTGACACTGAGACAAGCAAAAAATGAGAATATAAACAAACTAGAAAGAAAAAGGAAACATATATGACAATATTAGACAGTCTATAGTATTCCTCTTTCATGTTCTTTATAATGCTTCTTTACTACGTAAGCCGCATTGAGCCTGCTGTATGTGGGAAAGCGCGGGGTACAAATGTAATAAATAAATAAATGTGAAAACTGATGGAAACATGAAACAGGGAGAACGACACAGAAAAAGGAAACGTTAGGGTTAGGATGGTGGACTTTGGTCCTGGGGAACTGAGGAACTGAGTTTGATTCCCGGCACAGGCAGCTCCTTGTGACTCTGGGCAAGTCACGTAACCCTCCATTGCATACCGCATTGAGCCTGCCATGAGTGGGAAAGCGTGGGGTACAAATGTAACAAAAAATAAAAATAAAAAAGGAAACTAAACTAAAGAGCAAACTGAGCAAGCATGAAAATTACAAAAAAAGGTGTGAAATCAAAATCTATATTAAGACCATGAGAGGTGATGGTATGAAAATGGACAATAAATTTCCATTCTTCGTTTAAGAAGAGCACATCAGCATCACCTCCTCTCCAACCACACTGTACAATCTTAATAACAAAAACTTAAAATCACTAATCAGATGCTCTGCAGCATTCCAATGTTCAACCAGCGGAACAGAAAGTACATTCCTGCTCAGACAGCTACAGTGTTCAATCAACCTAGTTTTAATCATCCTAATCGTCTTCCCTACATACAAAAGGGGACATGGACATTGAATAACATAAATGACCTGGGATGTTGTACATTCTGAATTATGTCTAAAAAAATACACTTCACCAGTATTTGGATGTTTAAAATTGGTAACACTAGTAATACATGGGAGAATACTGTCATTGAGGCATTTTGTTGGACTGTAATGCTTGCTGATGGTTAAGGTGGAGAGTCGGGGAAGGTTCTAAATAATGGGGAAAGTTAGCTGGTGTTTTCTTTGTTTGTCTCTTATCAACACTTGTGTAGGTAATTTTGCAAATATGGATGCCTGGTTATTAAGAGATTTTATTTGTTTAAATGGAGGAGGTTTACTGTCTGGTGTGAGGGCAAGGTCCTAGAAACTCTTAATTGCCCCACACAAAATCTGCTTGAATACCTCCTGTACCTCTCTGAGTCTGGTTTGAAAACCAACTCTGTAAGGTTACACTTTAGTGCAATCAGTGCTTACCATCTCTGTGTGGGGGAAAGCCCATCTCTATATGTAATAATAATAATAATAATAACATATCCAGGAGACAATGACAATGACCTTGACTATCTTTCCTACCAAAATTCCATATGCTTATCCTGTAATCCATCTCCCTCCTGCCTCTTCTACCCTTGCTCATACATCTCCTACTCCTTCACCTCTGTCCTTCTCTCCCTCCCTATCACTTTTGTTATTCTGTTATATTTAACTTTATTTTCTTTTTCAATATCCTGTAATCCCTATTACTATGTAAGCCGCATTGAACCTGCTTTGAGTGGGAAAGCGCGGGGTACAAATGTAATAATAATAATAATATTGGTTAAGGAGGGAGGAAGGGGGGGTTGAAACAGGTTGGATTCGTCCTTGTCTTTACATTGCAGGGGGGTTGGCAGGGGGGGGGGGAAATGGAAGTTGGCCTGGTTATCCAAAGTTATTCTTTTTGAGAATGTACTACATTTGTTTGTACTATAGGAGGGAGATGGATTACTGATGGAAAATAGAGGGTCCCGAGGGGTTTCAGCTCAGTCCCGTTCTGACCCGGTCCTGGCAGTTGTCGATACCAGAAGAAATTGTAGTTCTGTTGGTTCACAGAGCAGTTCATGCTCAGAGATTCCTTTGCTGTAATGCTGGCGATGGGGGGGTCGGACCTGGGACACAATGACTGCCTCGCCTTTTCCGCCACCGCCGCCCCCCCCCATTAAGCCCGCCCTCAGCTCCCCGACCTTCCTACAGAGGCCGCCCGGGGTTTAAACCTTTTTACGTTGCAGCGACGACTCACTTCCGCTCCAGCCTTTTCCTTCTCGCTTCTCGTTCTCGCTCAGTGTCCCACCTTCTTCTGATGAGGTATTTCCTGTTTCCGCTAGGGCGGGACACTGAGCGAGAATGAGAAGCAAGAAGGGAAAGGCTGGAGCGGAGGTGAGCCGTCGCTGCAACGTAAAAAGGGCGGGCTCAGCGGTGGGTGAGCGGCGGTGGAAAAGGTGTCAGCTTCTTTTATGGGGCACCTATGGCCAGCTGATGATAATCTTCTTTATCTTTATTTCCACTCCCCCCCTCCCCACCTTCATTTTGTGGTCACAGGAAGACGTTTGGCTTATTTAAACATTTTCATCAGTTTTTTTCTTTTTCTGTAATAACGCAACGTTTGGTTGCCTTTTTTTTACTTAATTTGTAAAAAGCCTTCTCTGTATTTCTTTTGAAAGTGATTTAACTTGTAATGTTTAAATTTCTAAATAAAAAAAATACATAGGGCTTTTGATATACTTGCTCTTCTCTTTCTCACCCCTCTTTGCCCTCTGAGCAGTCACTTGACTCCACACAGGAAGCAAGCCCTTCATCTCTGTTAGGAACTCTTTCTTCACAGTACAAATTAATCTGCAGTATCTCTAAACCGGCTATGGTAAGAATTAATTTATTTTACCTGTTGCTCAGAGCAGACGACTGATTTATAGGATGGTCAAATTAATTATTCCATTGATGAGGGGAAAAAAAAGATTTTGTGACCAGGGTTACTATTATATTTTCTTTCTAAAGCCGTGAGAGTGGCTAAATGTGTGATATTCAAACACATGTTATGTCCCAGGTTATTGGTCTGGCGCCCATATTACATTGAAGCCGTGAGAGTGGCTAAATGTGTGATATTCAAACACATGTTATGTCCCAGGTTATTGGTCTGGCGCCCTTATTACATTGAAGCCGGTGATACAGTAAAAAAAAAACAAAAAAAAAACTGGCCTTTATGTGGTCCTGGACTATTACTAAACGTGTTTAAAGAATCCTTTTGCAGGGGAAAAAGAAATTGAGATATTTGATCGTTAAGCAAACTGTCAGTCTCGAGTTCAGATTTTTTTTTCTGCTTAATTTCAATATTTCTTTCCAACAGCCAGTTCAAAATGAAGAGAATGATACATATGAGAATGGAAAAGAATAAATCATAAAACCAAAATAAACCAAGGAGTGAAGGAAAAGGGGAACAGGAGACAGATAAGGAGAATACAAAGAGAAGAAAAGAGGGGCCGGATGAAGAGAAAAACATGAAGCCGAAATGTAAACCGAAAAACAAAAGGTTAATGGGGAGAAAAGGAAGGGGAAAACTGTAGATGAAACAAATTATTAAAAAAAAAGAAGAAGAAGACAGAGACATGGGTGGATGGAGGGGAGAGGAGGGTTGCTGGATATGGATGGAGGGAAGGGAAGAGTGAGGAAGGAGATGAGATGAGGGAAAAGGAAGAGAGAAAAACTGCACATGGAGGAAGAAAATAGGCAGAAGCTGGATCCACTGGATAGTCAAGTCTGTGGAGGACCCAGCTTTTACTTACGGATGTAGGGCAAGAAATGAAGAAGAAAGGCGAAAAGCAAAGAAATAAATGGAAAGGAAGCCCTGGAAACGGAATTAAGAGGACAGATAGCAGCAGAATCAGATACTGGGCCAGCATAATCAGAAAAACAAAGTCACCAGACAACAAAGATAGAAAAGATCATTTTATTTTCACTATAGTGTTTGGAATATGTCCACTTTGAGAATTAGATGCTCAACATTAAAAGTTTATATTTATTTACTTATTTATAGCATTTTATCCCACAATTAAACTGAATTAGGATGTTTGTGGCTCTATACGTATCATGATATTATGATCCCTTGTTTCATATTGTTGATGGTCTGCATTTCCGTATGGGTGGTATATTGGTGTATTAGTTCTGCCCAGTGTAATATTTATGGTACAGTAGGTTCTGAGTGTGTTTTTGCCCAAGGTGCATACTGTTTTGCAGTTGAGCGATCGTGTTAGTATAGCTTTGAGCAAACCACTTTATTCTTTGACATATGATACATAGCTAATATCTAAATTTAATAAAAGGTATTAATTGTGACTTTATTTTTATTTATTTTTTTTCTGTGTGTTTATCAGACAGTATGGATTTAAGGCTCCACCCCCGGCCTAAACCCCATCCCCTTTAGCCTCCCCAAACAGTTGGGCCACCGACTGCCTATGCTGCTTATCCCAGAAATAGTGGATTTTCCCCAAGTCATGTAATAATGTTCTATGGACTTTTCCGTTAGGAAGCCGTACAACCTTTTTAAAACTCCGCTAAGCTAACTGCCTTTACCACATTCTCTGGCAAAAAAATTCCAGAGTTTAATTACACGTTGAGTGAAGAAATATTTTCTCTGGTTCGTTTTAATTTTCTACATTGTAGCTTCATCGCATTGCCCCCTAGTTCTAGTATTTTTTGGAAAGCGTAAACAGACGCTTCACATCTACCCGTTCAACTCCACTCATTATCTTACAAACCTCTATCATATCTCTCTCAGCCGCCTTTCTCTAAGCTGAAGAGCCCTAGCCAATTTAGCCTTTCCTCATAGGGGAGTTGTCCCATCCCCTTTATCATTTTCGTCGCCCTTCTCTGTACCTTTTCTAATTCCACTATATCTTTTTTGAGATGCGGCAACAAGAATTGAACACAATATTCAAGGTGCAGTTGCACCATGCAGCGATATAAGGAATTATACCATCCTCATTTTTGTTTTCCATTCTTTTCCTAATAATGCCTAACATTCTATTTGCTTTCTTAGCCGCAGCAGCACACTGAGCAGAAGGTTTCAACGTATCATCAATGACGGCACCCTAGATCTCTTTCTTGATCTGTGACTCCTAGCGTGGAACCTTGCATGATGTAGCTATAATTCAGGTTCCTCTTTCCCACATGCATTACTTTGCACTTGCTCACATTAAACATAATCTGTCATTCAGACGCCCAGTCTCCCAGTCTCGTAAGGTCCTCTTGTAATTTTTCACAATCCTCTCGCGACTTAACACTTTGAATAACTTTGTGTCATCAGCAAATTTAATTACCTCACTATAGGATACCCTGGAGGGAGTAGAAATGATGAGAAGGGATCTCCAAACCTTAGAAGAATGGTCGAGGGTCTGGCCTAGTGGTTAGGGTGGTGACCTTGGTCCCTGGGGAACTAAGGAACTGAGTTTGATTCCCACTTCAGGCACAGGCAGCTCGATTCCCATTCAGGTGCAGGCAGCTCCTTGTGACTCTGGGCAAGTCACTTAACCCTCCATTGCCCCATGTAAGCCGCATTGAGCCTGCCATGAGTGGGAAAGCACAGGGTACAAATGTAACAAAAATAATAAAATAATTGTTACAAATGCATGCACATGTATTATAAACAACCTACAACAGTATCTTTTGGAACTCACTTCCACCCACTGCACTGACTGACACGCTCCACAGGCACAACAGACACATACTCGCCCATTCACTTAATGCTTCACCGTACAGGATCTTATCATATATGTACCACCAGTACCATTAGATAGTATCTCTCCATTTAAATGAATGTATACACTATCCTGCTTATAATCGAAAGAGAAAAATGCCTATATTGCGACCCAAATCGGGAGATGGGCGTGCTTCTCCCGTGGGCGCCCAAATCGGTATAATCGAAAGCCGATTTGGGCGTTTCCAACTGCAATCCGTCGTGGAAACGGGTAAAGTTGACAGGGGCGTGTCGGAGGCGTGGTGAAGGTGGAACTGGGGCGTGGTTATTGGCTGAGGAGAGATGGGCGTCTTTAGCTGATAATCGATAAAAAAAGGCATTTTACTGCGATTTTGGGTCACTTTTTTGGACCCTATTTTTTCACGAACAGGTCCCAAAAAAAGTGCCCCAACTGACCAATGACCACTGGAGGGAATCGGGGATGACCTCCCCGGATTCCCCCAGTGGTCACTAACCCCCTCCCACCAAAAAAAACCCACTTTAAAAACTTTTTTTCCAGCCTGTATGCCAGCCTCAAATGCCATACCTCCATGACAGCAGAATGTGTTCTATCCTGTGACAGCCTTCCCTGGTTCTGATGTGGCTCTCGGGTGAGTGTGACACCTTTTCTGTTATGCGCACTGCAGAGTCACATCAGCAAATGCATTGTGGTGGGTGTAGGTATTGGGCTCCGTGATTCCACTAGCTTGTGGCAAATGCTCACGATGTTGGTAGTTGGTAGGCTCTACTCCCATGGTGCTTTTTCCCCCTGCTTACTGGGTCAGAGTGTGCCCTGTTTTGTTTCCGGTAGTCCATGAGGTAGTGGCCATTTTGTAAGCCAGTTTTAGATCCCGTTCACGTGTTAGCCACATTACAGTCCTAGAGGCCTGCGTGTATGCAGGTCCCTGGAGCACTTTTAGTGGGTACCACAGTGCACTTCAGCCAGGTGGACCAGGCCCATCCCCTACCTGTAACACTTGTGCTGGTAAATGGGAGGCCTCCAAAACCCATTGTACCCACATGTGGGGAGGTCATCCCCGATTCACCCCTAAGAGCTATGGTAGTGTTGTACATTTGTGGGTAATGGGTTTTGGGGGAGGGGGGTTGGGTGCTCAGCACCCGTGGTAAGGGAGCTATGCATGTGGGAGCGTTGTCTGAAGTCCACCGCACTGACCTCTAGGGTGCCCAGTTGCAGTGGCGTTCCTAGGGGGGGGGGGCGGGGGGTGCGGTCCGCCCCGGGTGCATGCCGCTGGGGGGTGCCGCGCGGCCCTGTCCTCCGTTCGTTCCATGCTTCTTCTCTGCCCCGGAACAGGTTACTTCCTGTTACGGGGCAGAGAAGAAGCATGGAACGAACGGAGCAGGGGCATAGCTACGGGTGGGCCTGGGTAGGCCCAGGCCCACCCATTCTTGGCTCAGGCCCACCCAGGTCTGTGAGCCAATCGCAGCTCTGGTGTTATTTTTGTTTTTACCAGTCCAGTGCTAAAGTCGTCGTTACTCGTTAGAGCCTCCGAGCCTCTTGTAGCTGCTTCCGGATTAATCTTTTAGTTGATTGCAGCTGCTTTACTCCTTCCGAATTGTTAGTCTTCTTGCCCGCAGCGGCGAACGGACGGGCGTAAAAGCAGCCAGGCTCGTCGACTCTGTCCTTCCTTCGCTTCCTGCCCTCTCAGCGTTCCGCCCGCTTGAAATGAAATGACATCAGAGGAAGGCGGGATGCAGAGAGGGCAGGAAGCGAAGGAAGGACAGAGTCGACGAGCCTGGCTGCTTTTACACCCGCCCGTTCGCCGCTGCAACTTCGGGAGTGGAGTGGAGGTGAGCCAGCAGCCTATCTATTCTAGTCCACTGTGAGGAAGGAAGTTATTTCGTAAATCTCTGTTTCCACTCCCCTGCGCAGCCGTCGCCGTTCACTCAAATTAAACACAACAGGCAAACCTGTGAGCTGCTGCAAGCTGCATCCACGTTTCGTTCTTTATTGAGACAGAGACAGATGGGAGATGCCGCAAAGGGGGAGAGAGGGGGGAGGAGACGCTGGATAGAATGGAGAAGGGGATGGATAGAAACAGGATGGGCAGGGGAGAGAAGAATTGCTGGACAACAGGGATTGATAGAGGGACAGGGAGGGAGAGAGGAAATTTGCTGGAGATGGATTGAGGAGAAGGCAGGCGAATGGAGAGTTGCTGGACATGGAGCGGAGGGCAGGGGAAGGAGGAGAATTGCTGGGCATGCATGGATGGAGGGAAAAGGGGAGAGAGGAAATTTGCTGGATATGGATGGATGGAGGAGAGGGCAGGAGAGAGGAAATTGCTGGATATGGATTGATGGAGGAGAGGGCAGGAGAGAATGGAGAGTTGCTGGACATGGATGGATGGAGGGGAGGGCAGGGGCGAGAGGAGAATTGCTGAACATGGATGATGAATGGAGGGGGACAGAGGACATTTGCTGGATATGGGTGGATGGAGGAGAGGGCTGGGGAGGAATGGAGAGTTGCTGGACGGAGGGATTGAGGGAGGGGAGAGAAGTCATGGAGGAGATGCGCATGGATGGAGGGGAGGGAAGGAGGAGAATTGCTGGGCATGGATGGAGTAGAGGGCAGGGAAGAGAGGAAAAATGTTGGACAAGGATGGAGGGAAGGAAAGACAAAGGAAGGAGATGCACATGGATGGAGGGGAGGGAGGAGAATGCTGGATATGGATGGAGAAAAAACTGCTGAGTTTAAGGGCTGGTTTGGAACACGTTGAGGGCAGATACTGAAACTCGAGGAAGGATAGGGACAGGGCTACAGATGGTAGACAGGACACATAAGGACACAGGAGGATGGTGGACATGGTGAGAGAAAAAATATCAGATGGAAAGAAGAAACTGCATAAAACAGAAGACACTGGGACCAAAGCGAATAGATCAGACAACAAAGGTAGAAAAAAGTATTCTATTCAGAATGTATTAATTGGAATATGTCAGCTTTTGGAAATGTGCATCTGTGATATTTTGCATGTAAGTTTCAATTTTCTGGTATTGCTGCATGCTGAGTCTGACTTCTTGAGTTAACTTTCCAGTTCAGTATTTTGCCTTCATATTTTTTGATTTCTAGTTCCTTGTGTCACGTCTGTTGTGTCATGTGTTTTTCATGTGTGATCAAGGTGCAGTATTCTGCTAGTGTGTAGTATTTGCAGCCCTTTTTGTTTTGCTTTTTTTTTTTCACGAGGTAGTGTATTGGTGTTTTAGAGCCTGGTGTAATTACAGTTCTGCCTTTTCAAGCATAAGGTTGTAGCTCGTCCTGTCCTTGGAATTAGTGCTGTTATGGTTTAGTAAGGATATGAGTGTGTTTTTGCACAAGTTTGTGTATAGCACTTTGCTGTGGAGAGATTGTGGGATAATGTAATTATATTTAAAAATATCAATTTTTCCATTAAGTATGTATGTGGTTATACTGATGCAGGGCAGCTGTTGGGCAGACTACTTAGAAATCCATCATCAAGTGAATTCTAAGGCATTATTTTGTAGGATCCCAAGAGATACTACTCATACTTACAGTGGTGGAAATAAGTATTTGATCCCTTGCTGATTTTGTAAGTTTGCCCACTGACAAAGACATGAGCAGCCCATAATTGAAGGGTAGGTTATTGGTAACAGTGAGAGATAGCACATCACAAATTAAATCCGGAAAATCACATTGTGGAAAGTATATGAATTATTTGCATTCTGCAGAGGGAAATAAGTATTTAATCCCTCTGGCAAACAAGACCTAATACTTGGTGGCAAAACCCTTGTTGGCAAGCACAGCGGTCAGACGTCTTCTGTAGTTGATGATGAGGTTTGCACACATGTCAGGAGGAATTTTGGTCCACTCCTCTTTGCAGATCATCTCTAAATCATTAAGAGTTCTGGGCTGTCGCTTGGCAACTCGCAGCTTCAGCTCCCTCCATAAGTTTTCAATGGGATTAAGGTCTGGTGACTGGCTAGGCCACTCCATGACCCTAATGTGCTTCTTCCTGAGCCACTCCTTTGTTGCCTTGGCTGTATGTTTTGGGTCATTGTCGTGCTGGAAGACCCAGCCACGACCCATTTTTAAGGCCCTGGCGGAGGGAAGGAGGTTGTCACTCAGAATTGTACGGTACATGGCCCCATCCATTCTCCCATTGATGCGGTGAAGTAGTCCTGTGCCCTTAGCAGAGAAACACCCCCAAAACATAACATTTCACCTCCATGCTTGACAGTGGGGACGGTGTTCTTTGGGTCATAGGCAGCATTTCTCTTCCTCCAAACACGGCGAGTTGAGTTCATGCCAAAGAGCTCAATTTTTGTCTCATCTGACCACAGCACCTTCTCCCAATCACTCTCGGCATCATCCAGGTGTTCACTGGCAAACTTCAGACGGGCCGTCACATGTGCCTTCCGGAGCAGGGGGACCTTGCGGGCACTGCAGGATTGCAATCCGTTATGTCGTAATGTGTTACCAATGGTTTTCGTGGTGACAGTGGTCCCAGCTGCCTTGAGATCATTGACAAGTTCCCCCCTTGTAGTTGTAGGCTGATTTCTAACCTTCCTCATGATCAAGGATACCCCACGAGGTGAGATTTTGCGTGGAGCCCCAGATCTTTGTCGATTGACAGTCATTTTGTACTTCTTCCATTTTCTTACTATGGCACCAACAGTTGTCTCCTTCTCGCCCAGCGTCTTACTGATGGTTTTGTAGCCCATTCCAGCCTTGTGCAGGTGTATGATCTTGTCCCTGACATCCTTAGACAGCTCCTTGCTCTTGGCCATTTTGTAGAGGTTAGAGTCTGACTGATTCACTGAGTCTGTGGACAGGTGTCTTTCATACAGGTGACCATTGCCGACAGCTGTCTGTCATGCAGGTAACGAGTTGATTTGGAGCATCTACCTGGTCTGTAGGGGCCAGATCTCTTACTGGTTGGTGGGGGATCAAATACTTATTTCCCTCTGCAGAATGCAAATAAATTCATATATTTTCCACAATGTGATTTTCCGGATTTAATTTGTGATGTGCTATCTCTCACTGTTACCAATAACCTACCCTTCAATTATGGGCTGCTCATGTCTTTGTCAGTGGGCAAACTTACAAAATCAGCAAGGGATCAAATACTTATTTCCACCACTGTATATAGACAATGCGTGCCCACCCATATTAGCTCTGGGCCCACCCAAAATCTCAGATCTGGCTACGCCACTGGAACGGAGGACAGGTGCGCGTGGCACCCCCCCAGCGGCGTGCACCCGGGGGGGGGGGTTCCTTCATGGGGGGTGTCCTTTCACCGGGGGGGGGGCCACGCTGCATCCAGGGGGCGCTGCACCTGGGGGGCAGGGTGCATTGGCGATCCACCCCGGGTGTCAGGCCCCCTAGGAACGCCACTGCCAAGTTGGTATCCTGGCATGTCAGGGGGGCGAGTGTACTACGAATCGTGGCCCCTCCCATGACCAAATGGCTCGGATTAGGACGTTTTTGAGCTGGGCGTTTTTAATTTCCATTATCGCTAAAAAAAACAAACGCCCAGCTGAAAAACGTCCATTTTTTTGAAAATACGGTCTGTCCCGCCTCTTCACGTACCCGTTTTCGGACATAGACGCCCATGGAAGGGGGAGCCTATTCCGAAAGGATGGGCTCCACCTTAACCAGGGTGGGACCAGGCTGCTGGCGTCGGCATTTAAAAAGGAGATAGAGCAGCTTTTAAACTAGAAATGGGGGGAAGGCTGACAGTCGCTCAAAAGCGCATGGCTCGGGGAAAGGTATCTTGCAAAGATACCTCACAAACAGGGAAGATAGGGTTTCTGGATAGTGAGGTTGCACAACAGACCGTGGTAGACCAGGTGCCCTTAATACAACTAAAGATCAGACAAAAGATGTCAAATCAATAGTGTCAGGTACTAAGCATCATGCAAATAAGAACAACAAACATACTCTGAAATGTCTATATGCAAATGCTAGGAGTCTAAGAAATAAGATGGGAGAGTTGGAATATATTGCACTAAATGAAAAATTGGATATTATAGGCATTACTGAGACCTGGTGGAAGGAGGATAACCAGTGGGACACTGTCATACCGGGGTACAAAGTATATCGTAGTGATAGGGGGGACCGGACTGGTGGAGGGGTAGCATTGTATATTAACGAGAGCCTTGACTCAGATAGATTACAAATTCAGCAGGACACAAATCACACCTTTGAATCATTGTGGGTTGAAATTCCATGTATAAAAGGGAAAAAAACGGTGATAGGAGTGTACTACCGTCCGCCTCGCCAGGATGAGCAGATAGACACAGAAATGATAAAAGAAATCAGAGACGCAAACAAAATGGGCAATGTGATAATAATGGGTGACTTCAATTATCCAAATATAGACTGGGTAAATGTAACATCGGGACACGCTACAGAGATACAATTCCTTGATGAAATCAAGGACAGCTTTATGGAGCAACTGGTGCAGGAGCCGACGAGAGAAGGAAAAATTCTAGACTTAGTCCTTAGTGGAGCACATGATCTGGTGAGGGACGTTATGGTACTGGGGCCGCTTGATAACAGTGACCATAATATGATCAGTTTTGATATCGACCTTGAAGTAACTGTACACAGAAAGTCAAATACGTTAGCGTTTAACTTTAAAAAAGGAGACTATGATAAAATGAGAAGAACGGTAAAAAAAAACTTAGGGGGGCAACTGAGAGAGTAAAAACTGTACAACAGGCGTGGACGCTGTTCAAAAATACCATCCTGGAGGCCCAGGCCATACATATTCCGCGAATTAGAAAAGAAAGACGGAACTCCAAAAGACAGCCGGCCTGGTTGAAAAGTGAGGTGAAGGAAGCTATTAGGGCTAAAAGAAACGCCTTCAGAAAATGGAAGAAGGAACCGTCTGAAAATAACAAGAAGCAGCATAAGGAGTGTCAAAGCAAATGCAAGGCGCAGATAAGAACGCCAAGAGGGATTACGAAAAAAAGATAGCATTAGAGGCAAAAAAACATAGTAAAAAATTTTTTCGGTATATTAAAAGCAGGAAGCCGGCAAAGAATCGGTTGGGCCGCTGGATGACCGAGGGGTAAAAGGGGCGATCAAGGAAGACAAAGACGTAGCGGAGAGACTGAATGAATTCTTTGCTTCGATCTTCACTGAGGAAGATTTGGGTGGGATACCGGTGTCGGAAATGATATTTCAAGCGGACGAGTCGGAGAAACTTACTGACTTCACGGTAAACCTGGAGGACGTAATGGGGCAGTTCGGCAAACTGAAGAGTAGCAAATCTCCTGGACCGGATGGTATTCACCCTAGAGTACTGATAGAACTGAAAAATGAGCTTGTGGAGCTACTGCTAGTGATATGCAACTTATCCTTAAAATCGAGCGTGGTACCGGAAGATTGGAGGGTGGCCAATGTAACGCCCATTTTTAAAAAAGGCTCCAGGGGAGATCCGGGAAATTATAGACCGGTGAGTCTGACGTCAGTGCCGGGGAAAATGGTAGAGGTTATTATTAAAAACAAATTACAGAGCACATCCGAGGACATGGATTACTGAGACCGAGTCAGCACGGCTTTTGTGTGGGGAAATCTTGCCTGACCAATTTACTTCAATTCTTTGAAGGAGTAAACAAACATGTGGACAAAGGGGAGCCGGTTGATATTGTGTATCTGGATTTTCAAAAGGCGTTTGACAAGGTACATCATGAAAGGCTACAGAGGAAATTGGAGGGTCATGGGATAGGAGGAAATGTCCTATTGTGGATTAAAAACTGGTTAAAGGATAGGAAACAGAGAGTGGGGTTAAATGGGCAGTATTCACAATGGAGAAGGGTAGTTAGTGGGGTTCCTCAGGGGTCTGTGCTAGGACCGCTGCTTTTTAATATATTTATAAATGATTTAGAGATGGGAGTAACTAGCGAGGTAATTAAATTTGCTGATGACACAAAGTTATTCAAAGTCGTTAACTCGCGACAGGATTGTGAAAAATTACAAGAGGAACTTACGAGACTGGGAGACTGGGCGGCTAAATGGCAGATGACGTTTAATGTGAGCAAGTGCAAGGTGATGCATGTGGGAAAAAAGAACCCGAATTATAGCTACATCATGCAAGGTTCCACGTTAGGAGTTACGAACCAAGAAAGGGATCTGGGTGTCGTCGTCGATAACACACTGAAACCTTCTGCTCAGTGTGCTGCTGCGGCTAGGAAAGAGAATAGAATGTTGGGTATTATTAGGAAAGGTATGGAAAACAGGTGTGAGGATGTTATAATGCCGTTGTATCGCTCCATGGTGCGACTGCACCTTGAGTATTGTGTTCAATTCTGGTCGCCGCATCTCAAGAAAGATATAGTAGAATTGGAAAAGGTGCAGCGAAGGGCGACTAAAATGATAGCGGGGATGGGACGACTTCCCTATGAAGAAAGACTAAGGAGGCTAGGGCTATTCAGCTTGGAGAAGAGACGGCTGAGGGGAGACATGATAGAGGTATATAAAATAATGAGTGGAGTGGGACAGGTGGATGTGAAGCGTCTGTTCACGCTTTCCAAAAATACTAGGACTAGGGGGCATGCGATTAAACTACAGTGTAGTAAATTTAAAACAAATCAGAGAAAATTTTTCTTTACCCAACGTGTAATTAAACTCTGGAATTCATTGCCGGAAAATGTGGTGAAGGCGGTTAGCTTAGCAGAGTTTAAAAAGGGGTTAGACGGTTTCCTAAAGGACAAGTCCATAAACCGCTACTAAACGGACTTAGAAAAATCCAAAATTCCAGGAATAACATGTATAGAATGTTTGTACTTTTGGGAAGCTTGCCGGTGCCCTTGGCCTGGATTGGTCGCTGTCGTGGACAAGATGCTGGGCTCGATGGACTCTTGGTCTTTTCCCAGTATGGCATTACTTATGTACTTTTGTACGTATGGAGATAGGCATTCGCGTTCGATTATGCCCCTCCACGTGTGCAATACAGACAATTCAATTAACATGCCTAGAATTTTTCGACATTGACCACTTGTACACAGGTGGACCCTACTGAGCAATGTCCAAGGCTCACTGTTAGCTGTTTCAATGTCCAAGAGGGCCAAGAAGATAAAGATATGCTGATGAACTGATTTGTGTGGTGTTTTCAGTAGCCTTCCCCTGCCAGCACTGCTGCCATGCAGACCAACAGGAACCCAGTTCATGAAGCTATCTATGATTTAGCTGAAATACTCAGCACTCATTAATGATCTTTTCTATACCTGGAACATTGGATATTGAAACAGCTAATAGTGAGCTTACATGAGCAAGAAGTTATGGAACACACTACCTGGAGACCTGAAAACAATCAACGAAACAACTATCTTTCGCAAATCCCTCAAGACATATTTCTTCAACAAAGCTTACAATGAAAACCCAGAACCTCACTAATCCACTTCTGAAAACCCACCTTCTACTATACCTAATAAATTCCTTCCTTCTTCTCTCTACTTTCTTCCCTTAATTAATCTCTGCACAATAATAACTGTACCTGACATCCAGGATTAACTGTGTTAACAAAACTATGTAAGTCACATTGAGCCTGCAAATAGGTGGGAAAATGTGGGATACAAATGCAATAAATAAATAAATTTGTAACAATTAAAACATGTTATTGAAGTTTGGGGTACTGTAAATTATTTACATGAGGTAAAGGTTGTACTCCGTTAATAGATCAATTTCCCCCTGTGGGTATTTGTTAGTTAAAATTTAATAGTATTCACTACTGGGGTATAACTATTCCTTCAGGTTTTCTATTTTTTACCTAAATATAGACCAGTAAACCCTTGATATACTGTGTATACACTATATATTACATGCAGTGCAATATTAAATAGCATAAACTCTCCAAACAATCCTTTTTTTAAAATTTTTCTTTTGCATTCAATTAGTGCTCAGTGACTGGAAAAACACTTCTAGACTGACTGGCAGTCTTTCAATGTGTTTTTCTTCTTTAGTACGTCATTGCACTCCACCGCCTGCCTATCCTAGATGTTATATTGGTTACATAAAGAACAAGTGTAACAAAATGGATATAATCAATTCAATAAATCAGAAAAAACAGATAGATTAATCAATTCAATAAATCAGAAAACAGACAGATTATCTAGTAAGTAGTGATGTGTTGGAGTTCCTATTATTGATTATTATGGTAAGTTTAGCACTGTCAAATCGTTACCAAATATCAGCCTGGCTGCTGTGTTTTGGGCAGTCTGGAGTTTTTTCGTGAGTTGTTCTTTGCATCCCGCATAGATTCCATTGCAGTAATCTGCATGGCTTAGGACCATTAATTGTACTAGGTTTCGGAAAATTTCTCTTGGGAAGAAAGGTTTTAATCATTTAAGTTTCCACTTTGAATAGAACATTTTCTTTATTACGGAGTTTACTTGTCTCTCGAGGGTAAGGTTGCAGTCGATTGTGACTCCGAGTATTTTTAGGCTGTCTGAGGTAGGGAGGGTGTGTCCTGGGGTGTTTATGGTTGTGGGTTTGTATTTGTTATATTGAGATGAGAGGATAAGGCAGTGTGGTTTTTCAGTGTCCAGTTTCAGTTGGAATGAGTTTGCCCAGGAGTCCATGATGTTCAGGTCATCATTGATTTCATTGGTTATTTCTGTTAAGTCATCTCTGAAGGGAATGTAGATTGTAACGTCGTCTGCATATATGAACGGGTTGAGGCCTCGATTGGACAGGGACTTTGCCAATGGGATCATTGTTATGTTAAAGAGTATTGGTGATAATAGTGATCCTTGAGGTGTTCTCTTGTGCATGCGACTACTAAGTCTGTACAATGAAAACAAGAATGACCTTCAAGGATTTGCCAATGTTTACGGATAATTTTCTTAATACTTGGTGATAAACATGAAAATCTCAGTGCACACATCTGCTGTTCTCTTTGCTTTCTGTGTTGTTAATAAATCATTATGTCTGATGTTAACTGCTTTGTTAAATCCTGATTCAATGCATCTTTTTGAATAACCCCTTTTTTGGAACCTGTCAGCCATAATTGCAGCCAGGTGCTTACATTTTGTATAATTTGAGCAAATCTTTTCGAGTTACAAAAATTGGCTGAATGGTAAGTTTTGTTTCAAGGCCTAATGATGAAAACTTGAGTAATATAGGTAAGCATTACGGTAAGGTTTTCTTTATATACAGTGAACTATGAAATTGATAATAATCTTTTCTGATCAGGAGGTCTAAAAAACTGATGGTATCAATATGACATTGCATTGTGAACTTTAAATTGACATCCCTTTTGTTCAGTCAAATCAAAAAGTTCTCTAAATCAGAAACACTACCTTCCCATAAAATGAATATGTCATTGATATAATGCTTGTATAATGGTCATAAGTATTGCCATACTGGGACAGACCAAAGGTCCATCAAGCCCAGCATCCTGTTTCCAACAGTGGCCAATCCAGGTCACAAATACCTGGCAAGATCCCAGGCTTCCAGGATGGTGTTTTTGAACAGCATCCATGCCTGATGTAAATTTTTGACCCTCGAAGCCGCTCCTCTAAGTTTTTTTCACCGTTCTTCTCATTTTATAATAGTTTCCTTTTTGAAAGTTAAATGCTAACATATTGGATTTCCTATGTATATTTACTCCAAAGCTAATATCAAATTTGATCATATTATGATCACTGTTATCAAGCGGCCCCATCACCATTACCTCCTACACCAGATCATGTGCTCCACTAAGGACTAGGTCTAGAATTTTTCCTTCTCTCGTTGGCTCCTGTACCAGCTGCTCCATAAAGCAATCTTGATTTTGTCAAGGAATTTTACCTCCGTAGCATGCCCTGATGTTACATTTACTCAGTCAATATCGGGGTAATTGAAATCACCCATTATTATTGTGTTGCCCAGTTTGTTTGCTTCCCTAATTTCCTTCAACAGTTCTACATCCATCTGTTCATCCTGGCCAGATGGACGGTAGTACACTCCTATCACTATCCTTTTCCCCTTTACACATGGAATTTCAATCCATAAGGATTCCCAGATGTGTTTTGTTTCCTGCAGAATTTTCAATCTATTTGATTCAAGGCTCTCCTTAACATACAATGCTTCCCTTCCACCAATTCGATCCACCCTATCATTATGATATAATTTGTACCCCATTATGACAGTGTCCCACTGGTTATCCTCCTTCCACCAGGTCTCAAAGATGCCTATTATAGCTAATTTTTCATTTAGTGCAATATATTCTAACTCTCTCATCTTATTTCTTAGGCTTCTGGCATTCGCATATAGACATTTCAAACTGTCTTCCCTGTTTTGGTGATATTTTTGAATGATACCTTATCCCGAACCATGTGCTTTTGAGCAACTGTTGGCCTTTCCCACGTTTCTAGTGTTAATATGGGGGCTCCAGACAATGGCTTCCTTGGTTTTTCTTTAGACAAAGGACAGACGAGGTATCAGAAATATATGAGCTAGTGCTTCATGTTACTCTTACCCCTATCGGAAGACATACAGAAATGGGTGCTATTCCTTTATCTTTTTAATGCTTTATTTCAGGTTGATTTCTTCTCTACAAAACAAGATACCATAACTTTTTACTCTTGACTTCTTCTCTACAAAACAAGATACCATAACTTTTTACTCTCTTCATTGTGCCTTACTGCCAAATGCAGAACGAAAGCCAGAATCTGCTTTCCGTGTTGTTGACTGTTGTATTTGCTGTCTGTTGATTGTTGGTGCAATATGGGCTATATTTTTTATTGTTCTGATGTCTCTCAAAGTTCCTTCCTTTCGCTGCTTATGGTGACATCCTGTCTTGCAATGATGATGCATTCTCTACTGCTTGTGACCTTCTCTCTCCTACCTTTGCTTCCCAGAGCCTCCAGTGCTGAGTGCTCGCCTCAGAATTTGAAGCATTTGGGAACAAATTTTGACACAACCATGCCTAGTACAATTAATTCAGAGCATTGTGACAGAGATCAGTTCTATCTAAATAGTAACTATCCTGTCAAAATGACCTTTCCACTGATTCGAAGTAGAGTATTGTGGTAGCCGTGTTAGTCCACTCTTAAGGTTATCAATAGAAATCAAACAAAATAAAACATGGAAAAGAAAATAAGATGATACCTTTTTTATTGGACATAACTTAATACATTTCTTGATTAGCTTTCGAAGGTTGCCCTTCTTCCTCAGATCGGAAATAAGCAAATGTGCTAGCTGACAGTGTATATAAGTGAAAACATTCAAGCATTTGACAGTCTGACAGGGTGGGAGGAGGGGGGTGGGTAGGAAGTATGCATGGGGACATCAAAGCATATCATTGATATTCTAACAGGATGGATGTGGATAGGTGAGGGGAGGGTGATCAACAGAGACATACAGCTTTATGGTTTATAATGGGCTAGGAACCCCAGATCCTTGTTAAGTCCTTTCTGTTGGGTGTTAAAATATTCAATCATTCTGACTTCAAAGGTCTTGCGTTCTTGTATGGTTTTAAAGTTACCTTTCAGGATTCTCACTGTGAAGTCACTGGTACAGTGTCCTGGTCCTGTAAAATGTTGATCAACAGGCGTGGGAACCCTGCTGGCACCAGTATTGTTCATATGATGTCTATGTAAATTGAATCTTGTCTTAAGCATCTGGCCTGTTTCTCCAATATAGCATCCTTCGTTACATTTTTTACACTGAATGATATATACCACATTGGAAGATGAGCAAGTGAAAGATCCCTTTATGTTGAATATCTTTCCTTTGTGGATGACTTTGGGGTCCTGTGAAATATTTTGGCATAGTTTGCAACTGGATAAATTACAGGGAAGTGTGCCCTTCTGTTCCTTTTCTGTCTGTGATGGAAGTTTACTTCTGATTAGCTTGTGTTTTAAATTGGGTGGCTGTCGGAAGGCCAGTACTGGTGGGGATGGGAATACCTCTTTTAGTAATTCATCCTCCTGGAGTATAGGTTGTAGATCTCTTATGATTTTCCTCAGTTTTTCCAGCTCTAGATTGTATGTCACTACAAGCGGGATTCTGTCTGTGGAGTTTTTCTTTTTGTACTGTAGCAGATTCTCCCTGGGTGTTTTGAGGGAGGAGGCAATATTCTTGGAGATTATTTTGGGGTTGTAGCCCTTCTGTTTGAAAGATTCAGTCAGGCTTTTAAGGTGTCTCCTGGGTCAGAGCAGATACGGTGGTATCTTGTGGCTTGGCTGTAAATGATGGATCTTTTTGTATGTGAAGGATGGAAGCTGGAGTTGTGGAGGTAGCTGCATCTGTCTGTGGGTTTCTTGTATATAGATGTTTGTATACATACAGCCATCACTGATTGAGACTGTGGTGTCCAAAAAATTGACTTTTTCTGGGGAGTAGTCAATTTTGAATCTGATTGTAGGATGGTATGTATTGAAGGCAGAATAAAATTGTTTCAGAGTTTCTTCACCCTCCGTCCAAATCATAAAAATGTCATCGATGTACCGGTAGTATTTTAGAGGTTTGGTCTGGTGTGTATTCAGAAATGTCTCTTCCAGCTCAGCCATAAAAAGGTTGGCATATTGGGGTGCTGTCCTGGTGCCCATCGCAGTGCCCATTATTTGCAGATAGATATCATTGTTAAAGTGGAAGTAGTTGTGAGTTAAAATGAATTTGATTAATTTTGTAATAGTTTCTGGTGAGTATTGATGGTCCAGTGTGGAATTTTTTAGGAGTCTTCCACATGCAGCTATGCCATCCGCATGTGGAATGTTGCTGTATAGTGATTCTACATCCATCGTGACCAGAAGGGTGTTAGGTGGTAGTTACTTGATATTTTTCAATTTATTCAGAAAGTCTGTGGTGTCTTGTATGAAGCTGTTTGTTTTGTGTACGAGAAGTTTCAGAATTCCCTCTATGAATCCAGATATTTCTTCCGTGAGTGTGCCAATACCTGATATGATTGGTCTGCCAGGGTTTCCCGGTTTGTGGATCTTGGGTAGCATGTAGAATGTGCCCACGGAAGGTTGATTTGGTATGAGTTTCTTCAGGTGAGGTTGCGCTTGTGTAGGAAATGTTTTGATAAGGTCTTTCAGCTGTTTTGTGTAATCCTGTGTGGGGTCCTCAGTTAGTTTCCTGTAGTATTTATTGTCTGAGAGCTGTCTGTGCCCCTCTTCAATGTATTTTTATATGTCCATAATTACCACTGCGCCTCCTTTGTCTGCGGGTTTGATGATAATGCGTTCGTTAGTTTGTAGGGTTCTTATGGCCGCTCTTTCTGGTGGGGTAAGATTGTACAGGATTCTCTTTTGTTTGTTGGAAGTTGGGATTTCACCCTATGTCTGAAACTTTCTATGTAATTATCCAGCTTGTAGTTTTGTCCCTCCTGTGGGGTGAAATAAGTGTTCTTTTGTTTAAGACTGTATTCCGGTCTGTTTGGTGTCCCTTTATTATAGAAATGTGTTTTAAGGCGCATTTTTCTAAAGAATTCCTCTAGGTCTGAGTATAGTTGGATTACATCTAGTTCCCTGGACGGGCAGAATGAGAGCCCTTTTGATAGCACCGAGACCTCATGCTGTGATAATTGATGGTTCGAGAGGTTTATTATCCCCATTTGGTTTGCATCTGTAAAGGTGTGATCAGTATTCCCTGGTTTGTTTGGGCTCTGATTTTCACATGCCTCAGATGTGTATCCAAGTGTCTCCAAGGTGTCTGGGGATGTTGGTTCTGCAGAGTTATAGCTATTCAAGGATAAGCAGTTTCTCTCTCTTTGATTTTGAAGAAGAGAATATAGCTTTATTTCCTTTTTGCGGATAGCAATGTATTGTTTTTCTCCTTGGATGTTATGTAGGTCCTCTTTAAGTTGGTTCACAAGGTGTGGATGTAATTCCTCCATGTTCCTCATGGTTACATCCCTTTGGGTTTGTATTATTCTTTTTTTCTTGTAGAGTTGATGTATAAGTTCATTTCTTAATTTCTGACTAGTGCGTTTGCAGAGTTTCTCTGCATAGTCAGAATTGTAAGTAGTAGCCAAAGGATTTTTGATCCTCAGTCCTTTGGGAATGATTCGAAGCAATAGAACAGTGACAATCCAATTTGATGTTTGTCAGGTTGCTGATTGTGGTGATTTGTCTTGGCAAAGATCCTATGCAACAAACTATGTCTACTTGTGTACTTATTCTGTTTTGGATGCTGGAACTTACTCTTCTAGTCCTTGCTACTCATGGTCAGATGTATGGTGGTATACAGGCCCAAATTACTCTACAAGTAGTCATCATGCCTGGAGCAAACCTCTGTGGAAGAAAATTACCCTTTTCCGTAGACCTGTCAACAAAGACAAATGCCCTTTAGGAAAATGCAACCTTGTTTCTATCACCATTAAAGGTGTAGACCTTTCCATTAACCAAACCTTTGGCATTGGAATAGAAGCTACCAACTCAGATCCTGTTGGTCGCTTCTGTATCCTTGTTCAGCCTTTTAGGAAGGCTGCTATATCCAAATTAAATAATCCCTTACTGCCCCAATTGCCAGAAATCAACATTTCAGTCCAGATTCACAATGTTTCCAGCCTTAGAGACACATTCACAATTGAAACAGGATATGCTGACTCAAACTTGTGGCTTGATTGGGTGAAATATACTTACATAAGTAATGCCACACTGGGAAAAGACCAAGGGTCCATCGAGCCCAGCATCCTATCCACGACAGCGGCCAATCCAGGCCAGGGGCACCTGGCAAGCTTCCCAAACATACAAACATTCTATACATGTTATTCCTGGAATTGTGGATTTTTCCCAAGTCCATTTAGTAGTGGTTTATGGACTTGTCCTTTAGGAAACCGTCCAACCCCTTTTTAAACTCTGCCAAGCTAACCGCCTTCACTACGTTCTCCGGCAACGAATTCCAGAGTTTAATTACGCATTGGGTGAAGAAACATTTTCTCCTATTTGTTTTAAATTTACTACACTGTAGTTTCATCGGTCTGGAATATGTATAGCCATTTCGGTACGATCATCATGTTATACAATGTTATTCGGCCTATTAAACTTAAAGGGTAAGGTTCCCATGTCCGCAATTTGTTGCAGGAGGTCTCCAACAAAGGCGCAACATTCTCTGTGTAGAGGGTGGTTAAGTTCTGTGGTATTTGAGTCCCCAAGTATTTGATCTTTTTGCCCGCCTGGGTAATAGGGAGGTCTCCCGCCTCTTTCAGGGCTCCATCTGGGTAAATATCCATAGCTAAAGATTTGCTCATATTTAGGGTGAACCCGGATAGCTGCCCAAACTTCTGTATCAACTTGATAAGGTGGGTGAGGGAGGTACTTGGTTGCATTGTAAGGACCATGAGATCATCTGCAAAAGGCGAGAGCTTTGACAGTGCTTCCTCCCACTTGTATGCCTGGTATATCCAGTGTGGATTTAAGAGTTCTCAGTAAAGGTTCCAATGTCAAAATGAACAATGCTGGAGATAGGGGACACCCTTGTCTCGTGCCCCTTGCTATGTCAAACGGTTGAGCCCGGATCCCATTCACTAACATCTCTGCCCTGGGACCTTCATAAAAAGCCTCTATTGCCTTGTAGTATCTACCCCCAAATCCCATATGTCGTAGCACTGAGAATATGTATGGCCACCCCACCTGGTCAAAGGTCTTTGTGGCATCTAGTGAGTATAGGGAAGCTGGGATTTCGGACATCTGGCAGGTTGTCATAGCGAGCAGTAATTTCTGCACATTCTTAGCCGCTTGTCTGGACTTAACAAAGCCCATTTGTTCCTCAGCTATTAATCTAGGTAAAATCTCTGCCAGCCGATTAGCCAGCACTTTGGCTAAGATTTTCAGATCTACGTTTAGTAGGGAAATCGGTCTGTAGGAGTCTGCTACATTCTCAGGGCGTCCAGGTTTTAGGATTAAGGTTATTAAGGCTGCATTGGTGTGTGGTGGAAATTGTCCCTCCCCAATAACTTGCTCATAAAACTCGCAAATCACTGGATAAAAGGAGGTGGGCAACATTTTATAAAACTCTCCCGTATATCCGTCCGGGCCTGGTGTGGACCCCCCTGGCAATTGATTGAACACGGCTTATATTTCTTTTAATGTGAAAGGTTTTTCTAGCTCTGTTTGTCATGGGCGTAGTTTGACTGTTTCATTTGGGGGGGGGGGGGCAAAGGATGGGGCGGGGCATATTAGCATATTCATTTGCATATATAAATATGCAAATGAATATGCTAATATGGAGGAAGGAAGGCAAAAAGAGCTGGCTTTTTTGGGGAATAGCCATAATGAATATGTATGAGATATCAAGCCAGCTCTTTCTCCCTTCCTTCCTCCTTACCCAGCACTCCCTCTTCCTCTCCAGTAGTATGTCCCCACCCCCTTTCCCATACCATACCAGTGTTGACATTAGAAATGCATAGGCTCTATATGTAGATCCTTCAAGAGGTAATGTGTCATGATTTAGGCTCTACACCCTTTCTGATGTTTTGGTGCCACCTGAGTAAGGCCAGCACACAATTTCTCCACTGCAAAACGCTATACACAAACTTGTGCAAAAACACACTCATATCCTTACTAAACCATAACAGCACTAATTCCAAGGACAGGACGAGCTACAACCTTATGCGTGGAAAGGCAGCACTGTAATTACACCAGGCTCTAAAACACCATTACACAACCTAGTGAAACAAACAAACAAACAAAAAAAGGGCTGAAAATACTACACACTAGCAGAATACTGCACCTTGATCACACATGAAAAACACATGACAACAGGCATGACACAAGGAACTAGAAATAAAAAAATCTGAAGGCAAAATACTGAACTGGAAAGTTAACTCAAGAAGTCAGACTCAGCATGCTGCATTACCAGAAAAATTGAAATTTACATGCAAAATATCACAGAAGCACATTTCAAAAAGCTGACATATTCCAATTAATAAATTCTGAATAAAATACTTTTTTCTACCTTTGTTGTCTGATCATTTAGTTTTTCTATTCGCTTTGGTCCCAGGGTCTTCTGTTTTATGCAGTTTCTTCTTTCCATTTGATATTTTCTCTCTCACCATGTCCACCATCCTCCTTGGCCTTATGCGTCCTGTCTACCATCTGTAGCCCTGTCCCTATCCTTCCTCGAGTTTCTGTATCTGCCCTCAACGTGTTCCAAACCAGCCCTTAAACTCAGCAGTTTTCCCTCCATCCATATCCAGCATTTCTCCTTACTCCCCTCCATCCATGTGCTTCTACTTCCTCTGTCTTCCCTCCCCTCCATCCTTGTCCAACATTTTTCCTTCTCTTCCCTGCCCTCCACTCCATGTGCATCTCCTTCTTGACTTCTCTCCCCTCCCTCCATCCATCCGTCCAGCAACTCTCCATTCCCCCCTGCCCTCTCCTCCATCCACCAAATTTCCTCTCTAACCTGTCCCCTCCATCAATCCCTGTTGTCCAGCAATTCTCCTCTCTCCCCCGCCCATCCTGTTTCTATCTATCCCCTTCCCCATTCTATCCAGCATCTCCACCACCCCTCTCTCCCCTTTCGCAGCATCTCCCATAAAGAACATAGTAACATAGTAGATGACAGCAGAAAAAGACCTGCACGGTCCATCCAGTCTGCCCAACAAGATAAACTCATATGTGCTACTTTTTGTGTATACCTTACCTTGATTTGTATCTGCCATTTTCAGGGCACAGACCGTAGATGTCTGCCCAGCACTAGTCCCGCCTCCCACCACCGGATTTTAAATGAAGTTTAACTGGGCCGTAATGTCACTTTTTGTGAATTCTGTTTAGTAGTATAATTTTAATTATGCTGTGCAGTATGATTTGTATATTACACACACGCACTTCCTCCAGTTCTTTTCCATTCTAAACCCCTCTCTCCAGAGATTAATCCCTCCTTTTCATCCTATACCCCCATGCCCTTCACTTCCCACTCTCAGCACTAAATTTAACATAGCCCAGGAGCACCTGCTTTGCTAACCTTTTTCTCCTCACTTCACCCATGGGGCTCTGCAGCAGGCTAGGCATTTAGAGGCAGATGCACTAAACGTTTTTCATCGTTAAATGAGCCCTCGGGGAAGAATTTCCGATCCTTTCCATGCACTTAAGCCTATTTTCCGACGACAGTAGCAGCTAACGAAAACGGAATGGAGATGAGCAATTAGTGTGAAAACCCCATTGAAACGACATGCACTAACCTTTTCCGATTGCCTTTACGCAGGAAAAAGGCAGGAAAACTAACGAGAGGTCTGGACCTCTCGTTAGGACAGCTCTGTGCCAGGAAAAAGTGTTAAGTGAAAAAATAAACAAACTTTGAGCCAATCCCAGCGCATTAGCAGAGCTAAAAGCGCTGTGATTGGTCCAAAGGACCTCAGAAAACACATAAAAAATAAAACTAAAAAAAGGATCGGGAGGGGGCAAGGGCGCTCATCAGGAGCGTCCTGTACGGACGGCCTTGCCCCCCCCCCCCGCCGCTGCTCCCCACTTTCCGCCGCTCCCCCCACCCCGAAAAAGCAAAATTGTAGCAGCCCCTGCCCCCCTCCCTTCCTCACTACTCTCAGCTCCGCCTCCCGACATCCTCCGTCTGTGCCCCGCCCCCTTTGGGGGGTCGTCGCCGCCATTCCCCTTCTCCATCGGGCCCCCCTCCCTCTTACCGGGCCCGTGCAGCGCCTCTTTCCTCTGTCCGAAGGCGCTGCACGGGCAAGAAGAACGCTGAATCAGCTGATGCCTGCCTTCGCGATGGCGCGTCTTTCTCCTGCTGCGCCCGCCCCTGTCTGACGTCAGTTACTGACGTCAGACAGGGGCGGGCCCAGGAGGAGAAAGACGCTCTATCGCGAAGGCAGGCATCAGCTGATTCAGCGTTCTTCTTGCCCGTGCAGCGCCTTCGGACAGAGGAGAGAGGCGCTGCACGGGCCCGGTAAGAGGGAGGGGGGCCCGATGGAGAAGGGGAATGGCGGCGACGACCCCCAAAGGGGGCGGGGCACAGACGGAGGATGTCGGGAGGCGGAGCTGAGAGTAGTGAGGAAGGGAGGGGGGCAGGGGCTGCTACAATTTTGCTTTTTCGGGGTGGGGGGAGCGGCGGAAAGTGGGGAGCAGCGGCGGGGGGGGGGGCAAGGCCGTCCGTACAGGACGCTCCTGATGAGCGCCCTTGCCCCCTCCCGATCCTTTTTTTAGTTTTATTTTTTTATGTGTCAATTCAATTTGCCATGTGCTTGTGATTTGACTGTTTGTGGCATGCGCAGAGCAGCTAACATAACGCTTGGCTGCTCTGCGCATGATTTGGGGGCCGATTAACGATGTGTATTGTGATTCTTTGATACATTCTACGTTTCAATACCGATTCCAGCATGTGTGACTTTTTTTTTTGGTGCATTTTTCGTTATTTTAAAATCGTTAGGGACTTTAACGATTTAGATTTTTTTACGTTTGGTTGCTGCATCTGCCTCTTAATCACAAGGCATCTGCTGCTGCTAATCTCACTGTGTGAAATAAAAGATCACACTTCCCAATGCAAGATTAGCCAGACAAACAAAAATAAGGGGAAGAGGTTAGTGTACAACAGCACACCACCATCTGTGACCAGTAACAGCAGAGCTGTAGAGGCTCTCATTAGGTCTGTGGTACAAGCAGCACACCATACCTTATAAAAATTGGTCATGGCAAGGCCCAGGCATCCCATTCTGACAATGAAAAGTAGATTTCTCCTTTAAAACTTTCATGTAGACAAAAACCCACACCAAAAAGCAACTCTCCTACCTCCTACAAGTTCTTCCACTAAACCAAACCTAGCCCAAACGACAACGTGGATGCAGCAGCTCACAGCAGGTTGACACTGTCAACCATGATTTACTTCTTGCCATGCTGTCCTCTTTTGGGTTCCAAGGCCCTGTCCTCTCCTGGTTCTCCTCTTATCTCTCCCACCGCACCTTCAGGGTACACTCCCATGGATCTTCCTCCACTCCCATCCCACTATCTGTTGGAGTTCCCCAGGGATCTGTCCTTGGACCCCTTCTCTTCTCAATCTACACCTCTTCCCTGGGCTCGCTGATCTCGTCTCATGGTTTTCAGTATCATCTTTATGCTGATGACACCCAGCTATACCTCTCCACACCTGACATCACCGTGGAGACCCAGGCCAAGGTATCGGCCTGTTTATCCGACATTGCGGCATGGATGTCCAACCGCCACCTGAAGCTGAACATGTCCAAGACCGAGCTCCTCGTCTTTCCTCCTAAACCCACTTCTCCTCTTCCTCCACTCTCTATCTCTGTTGATAACACCCCTATCCTCCCTGTCCCATCTGCCCGCAACCTCGGAGTCATTTTCGACTCCTCCCTCTCCTTCTCTGCGCATATCCAACAGACTGCCAAGACCTGTCGCTTCTTCCTCTTCAACATCAGCAAAATTCGCCCTTTCCTCTCTGAGCACACCACCAGAACTCTCGTCCACGCTCTCATTACCTCTCGCCTTGATTACTGCAACTTACTCCTCACCGGCCTCCCACTCAGCCATCTATCCCCCCTTCATTCAGTTCAGAACGCTGCTGCACGTCTTATATTCCGCCAAAACCGATATACTCATATCACCCCTCTCCTCAAATCACTTCACTGGCTTCCGATCAGTTATCGCATACAATTCAAGCTCCTCCTCCTTACCTACAAATGCACTCAGTCCGCGGCTCCTCACTACCTCTCCACCCTCATCTCCCCCTATGTTCCCGCCCGTAACCTCCGCTCACAGGACAAAGCCCTTCTCTCAGTACCCTTCTCCACCACTGCCAACTCCAGACTCCGCCCATTCTGCCTTGCCTCACCCCATGCCTGGAACAATCTTCCTTCACCCATACGCCATGCCCCTTCCCTACCCATCTTCAAATCTCTGCTTAAAGCTCACCTCTTCAATGCTGCCTTCGGCGCCTAACCACTCGAGATATATAAAATACCCCAATCTATCCACCCTATCAGACTAACTGTTCACTCGTCCTCTAGATTGTTCACTTGTCTTTAGATTGTTTTCTTGTCTTTTAGATTGTAAGCTCTTTGAGCAGGGACTGTCCTATGTTTAAATTGTACAGCGCTGCGTAACCCTAGTAGCGCTTTAGAAATGCTAGTTAGTAGTAGTTTGCTTGCTGTGTTTTCAGTGAACGGCGATGGCTGCGCGGGGGAGTGGAAACGGAGATGCACCACATGGCTTTGTTCCTTACAGTGGTGGACTAATCAGGAGCCTTCCAGTCCAGCGGCAAACGGGCGTTGGGCGAGCAAACGGGGGTTGTAAAAGCAACAAGCAGACATGCTCGTCTCCATCCGCTTCGCTTCCCTGCCCTCTCTGTCTGCATCCCGCCTACCTCTGATGTCATTTCCTTTCAGGCGGGACGCAGACAGAGAGGGCAGGGAAGCGAAGCGGACGGAGACGAGCGTGCCTGCTTGTTTCTTTTACTTCTGGCGCCCCGGGTAAGTCGTCATCGTCATTTGGGGGGAGCATTGCCCCCCCTCGCCCCCCCCAGCCTATGCCCATGCTGTTTGTTCTTGTATTGTGAGTCTTGGGAGTCCCGCCTGGTCCAGGAATTGTTGTAAGTCAGTGGCATCTGGAGCTGGCCTAGAATTATATAATGTGGAAAAGAACTTCATGAGTGTCTCCGCTATTTTCTCACTTTGATTTTGTATTTGCCCTGATTCGTCTTTGAGCATCACTATTGGTTTCCATGAGCTCCAAGCCTTGATTAATCTCGACATCATTGTGCCAGACCTGTTACCGAACCGATAGAGTCTGAATTTCTGATAAGCTAGGGATTTGCACGCTCGTTCATGCAATAAAGCATTGAGGGTGACTTGGATAGCCTTTACTCGATCCTGAGTTGTTGCTGACGGGTGTGCAATATATCGGTTTTTTGCCTTTTGCAGGTTTTGTTCTAATCTCACTATAGCCATGGTGTGTTTTTTATTCCTGGCGTGGACATAGGCTATAACCTCTCCCCTTAGGACTGCCTTAGCCGCACTCCAGAAGAGCTTTGGTTGATCTTTGTGTTGTTCGTTATGTTGGACATAGTCTTCCTATTTCTGCCTTATATGTTCCTGGAACTCTCTATTGTTTGCCAAATAAGCCGGAAATCTCCACCCCCTTGTCTGTTGATAAAAAGAGGGTGCTTCTATATCCATCCACACTATTAAGTGGTCAGACACCTCCTCCGGCCCTATTGTCGAGGAGGTCACCCTTTGAGATGCTGGTTGCGCTATCAGGATATAATCAAGCCTGGAAAGCGTCCCATGGGCACGTGAGCGGTGTGTATACCCCTGCTCATCTGGATGTAAACAACGCCACACATTCACCAAATTTAATCCTTACCACTCTTCCTCAGACAGGAAGATGAAAAGACTCTTCACAAACATCTGCAGCGGTTTCTCTGGAAAGGTCGGAAAGCGCGTATACCACTAGGAGCCTTGCAAATACCCCGAGAATATGGTGGTTTAGGCCTCTTAAGCGTTCGGCTCCTCACAGTGGCCAGTGGAATGAGACATATCTCGGACTGGTACAGAACCACATCGGATTTCACAGCTACACAGTTGGAGATGGACTTGATGCACGAAACTCATTTCAGTTGTCTACTGCACATTGGAGGCGGGAAAATGCCCACTGTGATGTACAGATCACACATACTTCCGACGGCAAAAGCGGTGTGGCAATGGCTGTGTCGACACCATTGCTTCTTGGGGAAGTGCACTCCCTTCCTAGCAATTTGTGACAATCCCACTTTCCCACCAGGCATTATATATCCGACTTTTCGTAGATGGCAGAGAAAGGGTCTCACATATATTCTTCAAGCAGTGACAGACGAGGGTCAAGTAAAGACATTTGCAGACTTACAAACCCATTTCGCACTGAGATCGGCAGACTATATACACTATTTGCAGCTACGGCATTATATTCGCAGCCTGCCATGGGTTTGCTTGACAGAAGATGTACAGGAGGAACTCTCCTCAGCTTACTCCCTACAATCACAAAATAAAGTCACATTATCCATACACCATAGACATTTGAGAGATACAAGTGAAGATCCAGACTTCCAAGACCTGGCGTACAAATGGAGTAAGGAACTGGACACCCAGGTGACACCTCAAGTCTTAAGTGAATACATAGTTTCGATCCAGAAGTCGTCCAAAATGACTACCTATAATGAAATGGAGTACAAATTTGCCATGAGAGCCTTCATCCCCCCACGCAGGGCGTTCTACATGGGGATATTACCAGACAGAGCTTGTCCCAAGTGTAAAGCGGAGGGAGCGCAGCTTGGTCACATGTTCTGGGGGTGCCCTGCTATCCAGAAATTTTTGAAGACATTAATACACCGCACCTCGACCATGTGGGGTGCGACCTGGAAGGGGGATCCGCTTCTGCTGTTTGGACAATTCATCTTGGTGAGACCTACGCCAGCTGGATTTACGGGATTCGTCCGCATAACAGTAATGACAGCAAAAAAACAAATTCTTTTGAAATGGATTACAGATGAAGTGCCTACTGTACAGCAATGGCGAAGCTGCATGATGGAATACATGAGATTTGAGAAAAGAGTGGCGGACAATAAGCATGACTCGAGATTTAAAGAGAAGGACTTCTATCGCATATGGACTCCATTTTGGCAGACTATACTCCTAGGGGGTAGAGTGCGCATTCTTAATCTGTGACCGACGGACAGGACAGACTGGACTGCTCCTGTGCAGGCAGACGGCTACTTAAAGAGGATAGGGAAGGGAGGGGGGAAGGGGAAGGGAAGGGACATAGATAGATAGATAGGGATAGGAGGGGTAGGGATGGAGAGGGGGGTATTTGAAGTTTAACCTGGCATTAGCATCCCAAAGCTAGGTTAACTGGTGATGTAGCGCTAGGATTTGTTACATTGTATTAGATAGTGGAGTTTGTAGAAGGATAATTTCTTGTTTAGATAGAGAGTAAATAATGTTTTCTACACGAAAGAAGTGACTAAGTTAACAAAACTATTATGTTTACCTCAGAATTGCATCATTATACATTTGTTATACCAATGCCTAATAAACACATTAAAAAAAAAAAATAATAAAATAAATAAAATAGGGTGTACTATGGTATGTTTCCAACAACTAGGAACTATACCTGAAGATAGACTGGTATTCAGCATCTTAAGTATAAAGGGTAAAAGTTCATGACAAGGAATTGAGTACCAGCTAGGAGGTAATGGGTCAATTGGGCCAAAATTATGTTTCATATTGGAAATTTGTAATACAGGAGCCATTAAGAGAAGTAGGGCGATGACTTGAGATAGAGGATATTGAAAAAAGCTTAAGAGAAAAGCAGACAAGGAAATGATCAGTCCAGGATAGTGTCACGGTCTGCCCTGATCTGACAGTGGTGTCCTGAGGGCAGTCTCGGGTGGTGAGCCCCTGTGCGGATCCTAGAGTAGAAGTACCAGGCCCAGAGACAAGGGACCAGTTTTAGGACGGGCAGTCGGACAGCCCATTGCTTCACCTGCGATGACTGCTGTTTCCCAGAGGTTGAGCCCCTGGGTTTGAGCGGCCAGCAGGACTTCAGGTAAAACTGGGCAAAACCCACTAGGAATGTGCCAGTGCAGTCAACAGAGGTGCGGGCAGCGGGTGCAGGGAAGGAGGCCCACTCTAGCCATAGGTGGAGTCAGGTTCAGGCAGGCAGCAATCTAAGGCAAGGTCCAGAACAAGCAGAGGTCTAGGCAGGCGGTAGTCAGAAGGCAAGGTCAGGTTCAAGCAGGGGTCTTGGAAGGCAAGGTCAGGTTCAAGAAGAAGTCTAGGCACGCAGCAGTCAGAAGGCAAGTTCAGGTTCAAGCAGAGGTCTTGGCAGGCGGCAGTCAGAAGGCAAGGACAGGTTTTTCAAACAGAGGTCTTGACAGACGGCAGTCAGAAGGCAAGGTCAGGTTTTTCAAGCAGAGGTCTTGGCAGGCGGCAGTCAGAAGACAAGAACGCACTAGTACTAACCAACAGAGTAGTAGCTGAGGCAGAGAAACCATGGTAGAATCCTGCTTAAGCTGAAGGTGTCTGACGTCAAGGAGGGCTGCGCCCACAGGTGTGCGCCGTACAAGAAGGTGAGCAAGAATGATGTGGGCAACCTGAAGGCACGTGGGAATGATGAGAGAGGTCAGAGGGCGTGCCTAAATAACACATCAAGTGCAATGTCTAACTCTGGCACGCTGTGGGCACGTGAGACCAACTCCATGTGTCCGACTCCGGGTTTGTGACCTCTGACCAAAAAGAAGTTGTAAAGGGAAGACTTTGCAGAAGTACTAGAAAGAACCAGGTCAAGAATATGACCGGCAGAATACATAGCAAAAGGAACATGCTGAAGGGGGCTAGTAGTGGAAACAGGAAGTGACATGATGTATACAGTAGTGGTCGACATCTTGAAAATGGGTGTGGCTATGACATCACTTCCTTTGACATCACCAAAATGGGTGGGGGTTGAGGGGCATGGCTATACAAATGGGGCAGGGCCCAGGCAGGGTCAAGATGTCATATCTAATGCTGTCATCCAAGGGGGCGGGGAGTGGGCATGGCTTGGCCGTGTCCTGATTGGCTGGAAACCCAGAAGTGGGCATACCATCCGTCAAAATCAATTAATTTTGGCAAATGGAGGTGTGGTACACTACTCCCTGGGAAAGTTATACATATGCTTGCAGGTTGGACACAAGCTGGTGAAGTTCCAGTTGGATAGAAAGGCCATGGCAAATCTCTTGCCAGAAGAGATGGCCAGAGAAGTTGTTGGATGAAGATATGCTCCTCAGTCTCCTGAAGCTAATGTCTACATGTTTGACAACACTGCCCTACAAACAGCAGGGATGATTACAACAAATGTGATGAATCCCAGGACAATCAGAGTTACAAAATAGCTTCTGTCTCTAAATACCAAACATTTGTTTGCCCTCAGTGCTGCTGGAATAAACACTAAGGGAAGAAGTTATCAAAGTGGGCTGTGGTTAAGATGAATTATTTTATCACACGTTGTGATACGGCAGTTAGTGTATCTGGATTTAAAATAGGTTTGGACAAGTTCCTAGAGGAAAAGTCCATAGTCTGTTAATGAGATGGACATGGGGGAAGTCACACCTTGCCCTGGGATTGGTAGCATGGAATAGTGCTACTAAATGGGTTTCTGCCAGGTACTTGTGACTTGGATTGGCCACTGCAGGAAGCAGGATGTTGGGCTAGATAGACCATTGATCTAACACAGTATGGCTATTCTTATGTTCTTAGGTCTAATTTTATGCAATGAAACCCTGTGCTAAAATAGCACAACTTGTGGTAAAATAACTCATCTTAACATTAGCCCATGTTGATAAATTCCCCCTTAAGTGCACAAACACATGGGTATGTAACCAGTTTCCAGATCTCTTCACTGGACATGCACTTACAAGTAGACCCTATTGTCCAAGCAGTCCAGACACTTTTGCAACGTCTGTCAGACTATCAAGGAGAAAGTTAAAGTAAAGAGTTAGAGAAACACGGGATTCTGGTTAACACGCAGGAGCTGTCTGAGTGACTTTCAGCACTGCTGCTGGTCAGAAAACCTAATCAGAAATCAGAATATGTGTAGACCTAAAACCATGTTGGCATAAATTATACTGCTAGATATCCCCTCCCCTTAAATGCATCAAAATTTACTTTATGGCTCTGGGAGACTAGGTGAAGCAGACAGGTGCACAAGTGATGTTCTCATCAATTCTCCCTGTCATGGGTAAAGGCCAAGGCAGAGAAGCTCACATCCTGGAGAGGAATGAGTGGCTGTTCAAATGGTATCAGAGAGCGCTTTGGCTTCCTGGACCATGGTCCATGGGATGATTTTTCAAGGGCTGCTGAGCAGAGATGGTGGCCATCTATCAAAGAAGGGAAGAAGAGTCTTCAGCAGCAGACTGGATAACCTACTCAAGAGGGCTTTAAACTGGAATCATTGGGGCTGGGTGATCAAAGCCCTCAGGTAAGTACAAGCCCTCATATAAGTGAGGGCCCTTTTATAGAGCAGCGGTAAGCCCAACGTGAAAAAACAAGAAAAAAGAACATACACTACACAAGGCAAAATAGACCCTCTAACATTCTGGCAACAAATATACATCGACGAATGGACAACAACTACAGACTCACCCCAATTTCTACAAGAATTGGACAACAGATGCAAAACAGTGCTAGACAAGATAGCACCACTCCAAACTAGAACTTCACACAGGAAAAACCCAATCCCTTGGTTCAACGAAGAACTGAAGGAACTAAAAACACAGGTTAGAAGACTAGAAAGAGCTTGGACCAAAAAAAAAGACGAACACATACTCAATGAGTGGAAACAGTTACAAAGAAAATACAAATACAAAATCAGACAAACCAAAAGAATGCACTACAGAACTATAATAGGATCAAATTACAAGGATATGCATAAAATCTTTTCACTTGTAAACAATCTCCTAGACACCACACAGGTCACCTCGAATAGCATAGAAACCCCATCGGCAACCAACCTAGCGAACTATTTCAAGGAAAAAATCATAAAACTCCGACGCATGATACCAAGTAATACCACTGACTACATAAGCATCCTTGAATGCTTAGACCCAAAACCCGGGGAATACACAGCCGATCGATCATGGACCAACTTTGATCTGATCTCAGTAGACGAATTCACACACTGGCTCAGAAAATATGCCAAAACTCATTGCAAACTTGACACCTGCCCTACTAGCCTAGTAAAAGCCGCCCCCAAACAATTCAAAAAGGACCTCACGAACCAAGTAAATTACAGACTCCTAAATGGTCTCTTCCCCATGGACAAAGGAAATATCCTCCTCACTCCACTGCCAAAAGATGCTAAGAAAAGCACAATGGACCTAACTGATTACCGACCAGTTGCTTCTATCCCGCTCATAAGAAAATTGATGGAAGGCATAGTGACGAAACAACTCACGGAATACCTAACCAAACACTCAATTCTACATGAGTCTCAATCAGGATTTCGCGCAAATCATAGTACTGAAACTGTACTAGTGTCTGCAATGAATTCATTCAAAAAAACTATTGCAACCGGCAAGAACATACTCGTACTACAATTCGACATGTCTAGTGCCTTCGACATGGTAGATCATGGAATATTACTACACCTGTTAGAATACTTCGGAATCGGAGGCCCAGTTCTCAAATGGTTCAAAGGATTCCTCACCACCAGATCCTACCAAGTAACAATGAACAAGGACAGATCACCACCTTGGACACCGGAATGTGGAGTTCCCCAGGGATCCCCCCTTTCGCCAACTATCTTCAACCTTATGATGATACCACTAGCCAAACTTCTAGCCAATCACAACCTCATATATGCGGATGATGTCACGATCTACATCCCGTTCAAAAGTAACCTAAACGAAATAACCAACGAGATCAACCAGAGCCTCCAAATCATGCATTCGTGGGCGGATTCATTCAAGCTAAAACTGAACCCAGAAAAAACTCAATGTCTAGTTCTCACTTCCCAATACAACACAAACAACTACACTACCATAACCACACCATACGGCACACTTCCTATTTCAGAAAGTCTGAAAATTCTTGGAGTCACTATTGACCGAAACCTCACACTCGAGACCCACGTGAAGAATATAACGACAAAAATGTTCCACTCGATGTGGAAACTTAAGAGAATAAAACCTTTTTTCCCAAGAAACATCTTCTGCACCCTAGTACAGTCATTAGTGATAAGTCATCTGGACTACTGTAACTCTTTATACGCAGGCTGTAAAGAACAGACCATTAAAAAACTCCAAACAGCCCAGAACACCGCTGCCAGACTCATCTTTGGAAAAACTAAATACGAAAGGGAGAAACCTCTAAGAGAAAAACTACACTGGCTACCACTCAAGGAATGAATTGAGTTCAAGATCTGTACAACCATCCACAAAAGCATCCACGCAGATGCCCTAATCTATATGTTAAACCTAGTGGACCTACCGCCTAGAAACGCCAAAAAATCGGCCCGCAAATTCCTCAATCTGAACTTCCCCAGCTGCAAAGGAATTAAATACAAACAGGCATACACTACTACTTTTGCGTATAAAAGCACACAGATTTGGAACGCACTACCCATGGCCCTTGAAACTATGGACAATCTAACCAGCTTTCGCAAAAAGCTTTGAAGACACATCTCTTCAACAAAGCCTACTAAATACATCCTAATAAACCATTCTCAAAATACTCAGGTGCATCAAAACACCTTTCACAATACCTCACCTAGCACCTTACACCTAGACCATACACCTTCAACCGATTATTGAATGTATTTATGATAATGTAATGACTGCATCATAACAACACTCTGTAAGCCACGTTGAGCCTGCAAAAAGGTGGGATAATGTGGGGTACAAATGCAATAATAATAATATTTATTTATTGCATTTGTATCCCACATTTTCCCACCTATTTGCAGGCTCAATGTGGCTTACATAATACCGTGATGGTGATCGCCAATTCCAGTATGAGAAATACAGAGTGATATTGCGTTAAAGTTCAAGAGTGACAGAGTAACTTAAGTAGTCAAGGAGGAAGAGGTAAGTTTTGTCCAGTTCTGGTATAAGTTTCGTTGTGTTGCAGGGTTCAGGTGTTTAAGTTGGATTGTTATGGTATGCCTTTTTGAACAAGTTGGTTTTTAATGATTTCCGGAAGTTTGTTAGATCGTGCATTGTTTTCAAGACGTTTGGTAGTGCATTCCATAGTTGCGTGCTTATGTAGGAGAAGCCGGATGCATAGGTTGATTTATATTTTAGACCTTTGCAGCTTGGGTAGTGGAGATTTAGGTATGTGCGTGTTGACCTTTTTGTGTTTCTGGTTGGTAAGTCTATGAGGTCTGCCATGTATACTGGGGCCTCACCGTGAATAATTTTATGAACCAGGGTGCAGATTTTGAATGCAATTTTTTCTTTGATTGGGAGCCAATGCAGTTTTTCTCATAGGAGTTTGGCGCTTTCGAATCTCGTTTATCCAAATATGAGTCTGGCTGCGGTGTTTTGGGCAGTTTGTAGTTTCTTGATGATTTCTTGATGATTTAATGCTCTCTCTTCTGGGACTACTGCTGGCCCAACGTGGCCGCCAGAGGTAGTCTTGCCCCGAGCGCACACCGGAAATGGCTTGCGCGGTGATAACCTGGCAGTAATCGGGCATTGCTGCACTGCCTAGTTACCGCTGGGTTAGCGCGGGAACCCTTATCATCACTCAACGGCTCCCCACTGCATGGCCATGCGGTAAGAGTTATCTCACCATGTGGCCATTTTTTTTGGGGGGGGGGGGGCTTTTACCAGCCGCAGAAAAAACGGCCCTGGCACATGGGAAAAATGGCACACCGCTAGCGCAGGGCCCTTTTTCCTACAGCTTGGTAAAAGGACCCCTGAAACATTAAATACCTCTACACACATAAGAAAAAGGGGCAGCATCTGGAAAGTGGTGTATACTAATACCCATTTTATTGGCAATAAGGTTCTCAATCTAGAAGCTGTGATGGAAGATGCTGATTTGGATTTAATGGCGGTCACAGAGATGTGGTTCACAGAGATCCGTAAATGGGATATAGCTATACCTGGCTATATTATTTTCAGGAAAGGCAGAGTAGGAAGAAAGGGAGGGGGAGTGGTATGATATGTTAAAGATAATATTAAAGCCACACAATTGCCAGACCTAAGGGGTAAGGAAGAGGCTGTGGGTCAATGCAGAAAGAGGGAATAGAAAATGTATTTAAATTGGTGTGATATACAGCCTCATTTACAGACAGAAGAAATTAACAGAGATTTAATTGGTGACATTCAAAATAAAGCTGTGAAAGAGGAAGTACTACTAATAGATGTTACTTGGGGTATCCCTATGTGTCATGTCTCTCCCGGAATCTCAGGATTAGTGACCCCTTGTCCACTTCCGAGGGGCGGCAGCAGCAGGAGAATCACCCAAACACAGACAAGGCAGGACAGACGTACCAGCAAACCCAGGACAGGAACTACCAGGCGAAGACTGCAGCCGAGGCAACTCAAGCTGGAGCAAACAGGACAGGAATTCAGCCCAAACTTCACCTGCACTTGACCGCCGTTCCTCAGGAGTTGAGCCCCTGGGTGCAGGCGGCCGACAGGACTTACCAGACAGGGCTGGAAGGTAGAACTGCAGGAAACAGCAGCCGGCTGGCGAACAGCAGGAAACTTCCAGAAAGCACTCCGGGGTTCCAGGCAGGCAGGCAGCAAACAGCAGAATAAACCAGAAAACAAGCCGGGTCTGGGCGGGCAGCAGACAGAAGAATAAACCAGGAGACAAGCAGGGTCAAAGCCACAATCAGGAAAAAGTACAGCAGCACTGCAACAAGCTCTCACCAAAGGAAAACTCCTCTGAGGACCTCTGTTGCAAGGCAAACTAGAGACCTTCCCAGGTGGTTAATAAAGGCAGCACACAAGAGAGTTCACCAGGTATGGGTACTGCTTAGTTCCAAAAAACTCCCAAAACAATCTGGAAGACTGGAAGATCCGGACCGGACTAGCATATCTTCTGGAACATGGGAAACGGTAAGCCATCAGTTCACAGCAGCCACCAGGTTTAACTACCGGACGGCGAGATGACTGAGAGCCAGGAACCTGGGCACAACCGGGACAGTACCTCCCCCTTAAGGCCTCCCTGGACTTCTCAGGAGATCTGGATTTCCCTGGATCTTCTTGGTGGAATAGGCTGACAAGTTTCAGCGTGTTACCAACGGCCATATCATTAGGCGTGGGTCGTGTGATGGCTGGTTGAGGGCGAGACTGGGCTTTGTCCCCAGAGCTGGGTTGAGTGCCCGGCGCTGGAGTGAAGCTATGGGCCATGATTTGCTGTGAGCTAGACTTCCGATTCTTAAATCTCTGGATCTCAGGATTGTCCTGAAGCTTAGGGCCTGGGGTCGGCTTTTTACGTAAGGTGCGGGACCACCGGCCCCAAGGAGTCGTCCTAGACCTCCTGTTGGCTAGACTCTGGGGCCTGGGCACATTACTGGATTCCGCTTGGCACTGGCTGATCTGGGGTAACGCACATGCGCAGGTCAGCCCCCTCGTAAAAGTCTTAGAGTCCTGGGAGTCACTAATATCCGTCCACGCATCTGAGTCTTGGTCCGGCTGTTCACCGACCACACTATCGGTGTCAGGGATAAAACAAAGTTTTCTGCAAGACTCGCCCCAGTCCAATATCTCTCCCTTTCCCCAGTCCAGGACTGGATTGTGTCTCTGTAGCCATGGAAGACCCAATACAATGGTCTGCACTGTTGAGGGAAGGACATATAGAGAGATGTCCTCCCTATGATTGCCAATCCTTAAGCTCACGGGAACCGTTTGAGTGTTTACATATCCTTGAATGCTTCCATACACTGAAAAGAGCGGGATGGTCTTAGGTAATTCTTGTGTCAGAATGTTAAGTCGATGGACTAGGGACGCGGCTATAAAGCTTCCACCCGCCCCGGAGTCCAGAAATACCTCAATCTGCTCCTGTCTGTGACCTAGGTCGAGCACTGCTGACATTAAGAACTGGGTACCCTCCTCCAGGGGTTCTCAGGATCCCGTCTCCTCCTTGGAGACTCCGGCTATGGGTCAAGCTTCAGGCCTAGCCCCATAACCCACTGTAATCTACAGGGTACGACTCGGGTAACCAATAATTCCAAAAGAAAACCAGCAAGCTTTTATTTCCTTGGTGCTCACAGTCCAGCAGTTCAAAATAAAACAGGAACAAAAACACAACCCCCACTGTTTTCCCTCTTCAATGGAATCAGCACAGCAGGGTAAAAAGGAACATAAACCCCACTGCTTCCAGAACTCAGTTCGTTCCCCTTAAACAGTCCTACAGCCTAGCGCTTCCCCCCTCTGGGGAGCGTCTGCAGGCTACAGCTAAAAAAACAAACAAAAAAAACCCACTGCTACATGTCTTCCCAAGGTGCAATGGCAAACAGTTCAAAAAAACATCTTCCTTTCTCTTGGCGTAGTTCACACAGGAAAAAACAATAATCCCTCCCAAAACAACACACTTTTCACTATGAGAAGTTCAGCCGCACACAGTTCCAAACAGCTTGAACTCTATGGGGAGATACAAGGGTCCCACCCTTTCTGAGTCACACTTTCACTATCACTGACCCTCCTCCCACATGACCCTTTTTTCTTTCCCCTTTCAGTCCAACTTCCATCCCAAGAAGTCACTTGCTTTCTCAGCTTTTTTCCCAATGATTGAGCCCATGCTGCTATGTCCATCGGCTCCTCCATGCTCTCCCCCTTCTCTTTCTCTCCAGCCTCTTGTCACTCCATGGGTTCCTCATCCCACCCTTTTCTCAGCTGTCCCTCCTCCTCTTGATTAACCTCCGGGGACACCTCCCTTGCCTTGTCAGGGTTCTCCCCTGGAGGCTGCTGGGGAGGATAGTTTCTGTAACAGGGTTTTCCCCGGGGTTGATGGGTATTGTAGTTTTTCTCCATCCTCCATTTTCCAGGGGGAAGGAACCCCTTTCTTTTCTCCCTCTGCGGAAGTAGCAAAGGCAAGGCTCTGTTGTGAAAAATTACAATGAGGACCTTACGAGACTGTGAGACTGGGCGGCTAAATGGCAGATGACGTTTAATGTGAGCAAGTGCAACGTGATGCATGTGGGAAAAAAGAACCCGAGTTATAGCTACGTCATGCAAGGTTCCATGTTAGGAGTTACGGACCAAGAAAGGGATCTGGGTGTCGTCGTCGATAACACACTGAAACCTTCTGCTCAGTGTGCTGCTGCGGCTAGGAAAGCGAATAGAATGTTGGATATTATTAGGAAAGGTATGGAAAACAGGTGTGAGGATGTTATAATGCCGTTGTATCGCTCCATGGTGCGACCGCACCTTGAGTAATGTGTTCAATTCTGGTCGCCGCATCTCAAGAAAGATATAGTAGAATTGGAAAAGGTGCAGCGAAGGGCGACTAAAATGATAGCGGGGATGGGACGACTTCCCTATGAAGAAAGACTAAGGAGGCTAGAGCTATTCAGCTTGGAGAAGAGACGGCTGAGGGGAGACATGATAGAGGTATATAAAATAATGAGTGGAGTGGAACAGGTGGATGTGAAGCGTCTGTTCATGCTTTCCAAAAATACTAGGACTAGGGGGCATGCGATTAAACTACAGTGTAGTAAATTTAAAACAAATCGGAGAAAATGTTTCTTTACCCAACGTGTAATTAAACAATGGAATTCATTGCCGGAAAATGTGGTGAAGGCGGTTAGCTTAGCAGAGTTTAAAAAGGGGTTGGACGGTTTCCTAAAGGACAAGTCCATAAACTGCTACTAAACGGACTTGGAAAAATCCAAAATCCCAGGAATAACATGTATAGAATGTTTGTACGTTTGGGAAGCTTGCCAGGTGCCCTTGGCCTGGATTGGCTGCTGTCGTGGACAAGATGCTGGGCTCTATGGACCCTTGGTCTTTTCCCAGTATGGCATTACTTATGTACTTATGTTCTGTCTCCCTTTTTTCTTGACCCTCCTCACTGCTTCCTCTTCCACTTCCATTTTATCCACCCCCTCATCCTCCTCTTCACATACCCCCCCCCTTAAGAGACTTCCCCCCTCCTGATCACTAGGCTCTGTACCCTCCTCCCCCATTTGGGATAAAGCATCCACACTGCTCAGGGCACTGCCCGGATGATGCTCCACCGAATAGCGGAACGGCTGCAGAGCCAAATACCAGTGCATTAGGCGGGCATTATTATTTTTCATCTGATTAAGCCATTTTAGGGGGGCATGATCTGTTACCAGCTTAAACTCCCTCCCCTCCAAGTACACCTGACAGGCCTGGACTGCCCATCTAATGGCCAAGCAGTCCTTTTCGATCGTCGAGTAGTGGACCATGTGGGAAAAGCTTCCTACTTAAGTATAACACCGGATGCGCTTCCCCCCTCCATATTCCTGGGACAACACCGCCCCAGACCTACCCCGGAAGCATCAGTCTGCAGGACAAAGCTTGTCCCAAAATCTACAGCCTTCAACACTGGTTCCTGACACAGGGCCCTTTTCAGGGTTTCTATCGCCTTCTCCCCTTCCTTACTCCACTTTAATTGATGGGGCTTACCCCCTCTCAGCATATCCGTAAGAGGAGCAGACAGGGTAGAGAAATGGGGGCTAAACCGGTGGTAATACCCAATAAGCCCCAAGAACCTCCTTAGCTGTTTCTTTGTGTTAGGCCGGGGAAACTCCTGAACGCTCTGGACCTTGTCAATAAGCGGCCTCACCTCACCCTGACCTACCATATAGCCCAGGTATTTCACCCTCCTTTGGGCAAAGTGGCATTTTTCTGGATTAAGTGTTAGTCCAGCCTTCCTGAAAGAACTAAGCACTGCTCGGACCCTGGCTACATGGGTATTCCAGTCCCTACTGTGAATAACCACATCGTCCATGTAGGCCGCCGCATAGTTTTGATGGGGCCTCAGCACCCTATCCAGAAGGCGTTGGCAGCTAGCTGACGCTGAGTTCAACCCAAAAGGCAACCGCGTAAATTGGTAAAGCCCCTGGGGCGTACTGAAGGCCATCTTGGGACGGGCCTCCTCTGACAGGGGGATTTGCCAATACCCTTTGGTCAAGTCTAAAGTGGTGAGGAACTGGGCCGTTCCCAGCCTATCTAACAACTCATCAATATGGGGCATGGGGTAGGCATCGGTCCTCGCGATGGTGTTTAGCTGACGAAAATCAATGCAGAACCGCCATGACCCATCTTGCTTAGGCACCAGCACCACCGGACTTGACCAGGGGCTATTAGACTCCTCGATCACCCCAAATCCTATCATCTCTTTTACCTGCCTCATGACCTCCTGCCTTTTTTGGGGGGACAGCCTATAAGGCCTCTGCCTAACTACCTTCCCCTCCTTTAAATCTAGACTGAAAGCCCACCTCTTTAACATTGCTTTTGACTCGTAACCACTCGCCTCCACCTACCCTCCTCTCTTCCTTCCCGTACACATTAATTGATTTGATTACTTTATTTTTTGTCTACTAGATTGTAAGCTCTTTGAGCAGGGACTGTCTTTCTTCCATGTTTGTGCAGCGCTGCATACGCCTTGTAGCTCTATAGAAATGCTAAATAGTAGTAGTAGTAGTAGTTCAAGCTGCAATACATGAGTTTGCCCGGGACAGGGTGTGAGGACATCCTTAAATTCCCTCAGGAGCTTTTGCATTTCCCTTTTCTGGGCAAAACCTAACTAGGCGTTAATGTCCGGTATCCCGGGCCTAAAAATCTGGGGACCCAGGTCCTCCTCCGCCTCCTCTTTAGCCCAAGCCTGAAACCCTTCCCTTTCAATCCAGTGCTTCATCAGATTAACATGAAAAGTCTGCCCCTTGCCAGACCCCTGGGTTACTTCATACGTCAGAAGCCCCAGTCTCCTACGCATCACCCAGGGTCCCCTCCACCTACTCTCAAACTTATGCGGAGCCTCCAATACTAATATGAGGACTTTATCCCCCTCTTGAAAATCCCTCTCCTGAGTTCCACGATCATAATATTCCTTTTGCCTCTCCTGACTCTGCCTAAGTTGCTCTTGGGAATATTCCCTTAAGCGTTCGAGTCTCCCTCTTAAATCCTGCAGGAAGGACCCTACTGATTCGTCCTCCGCCTCCGGGGACACCCACTGTTCCTTTAGGATATCCAGAATCCCCCTTGGAGGTCTCCCGAACATGAGCTCAAAGGGCGCCACCCCCAAGGAGGCCTGGACGGATTCCCGGCAGGCATACAGCACAAAGGGGAGCAATTGGTCCCAGTTTTCTAACTCGGCCCCTAGCCCTCTCTTCAGCATCCCCTTAAGGGTTCTGTTAAACCTTTCAACCATCCCATTTGTTCTGTTAAACCTTTCAACCATCCCATTTGTTTGCGGATGGTAGGCTGAAGTTCTCACATGGTGCATCTGAAACGCTTCCCACACCTGCTGTAGAGTTCTGGACATGAAGTTAGAGCCCCGGTCTGTCATCACCTCCCTGGGAAATCCCACCTCGCAAAAAAGTTTAATTATTTCGGCCGCTATCACCCTAGCCGATATATTCATTAGGGGAATGGCCCAAGGGAATCGCGTAGCGACATCCATCACCACCAGTACATACTTGTACCCCCTTTTTGATTTAGTAACTGGGCCAATTATGTCCATGGCCATACGCATTATGGGACGATCCACTAGGGGCAAAGGACATAAGGGAGCCCAGGGTGGGAGGCGATCGGCTACTTTCTGGCAATTCGGACAGGACTTACAGTATCCTTCCACCTCCTTGTACACCCCGGGCCAATGGAATCACTCCAGTATCTGCCCCAGTGTAGCTTGTGCCCCCTTATGCCCTCCTAGGGGATGATCATGGGCCATGCGTATTACAAGGGCCTGAACGCCCGGGGTACCACCAATTGCTTCCCTCCCTCTGGTTTCTCCCAGGTGGGCCTAACCCTATACAACACTCCTTCCTCTACTACAAACCTCGGTGCCCGGCTTCCCTCCTCCCCACGGGCTCCTTCCCAGGCATATTCCAGAGTAAGATCAGACTCCTGCTCCCTAGGGAAATGAGGAAACTGCTCTTTTAGTCGGCCTGCCTCATGGGGTAGATAAGCTCCCCTCTCGCCCTGGTCAAAGGCCTCTCTTTGTTCCCTTTTCTCCGCCCTTCTGTCCGCCCTCGCCCTGTGAGTCTTTCCTGCCTCCCCTACCACCTCATCCTGGAAAGGGAAGATTTGGTCCAAGCTGGGCTCCGTTCCCCGTCGCTCCCATGCCTGCGCTCGGGTGGTTACCATAACCTTTTTATTTTCCAGACACTCTGCAAACGGCGGCCAGTCCCTGCCCAAGATCATCTCTTGGGGCAATCTGGGCACAACAGCAACTGCTACCTTTATCTCCCCTGTGGGTCCCCGAATGCGCACCCGGTGAAGACCATACTGGGTGCTGGCCCCATGAATGCACTGAATAATAACCTGCCCGTCATAGGTCCCCTTTTCCTGCTTCCCGGCTCTCCTTATCTCTTCCCACAGGGCCCTCAAAATCATAGACTGATCCGCCCCTGAGTCCAGGAGAGCCCTCACCTTGATGCCTTCTACCTCCACCTCCTGGGTATAACTCGAGTGGGCACTAGGAAAGACCCGGGAGATCCACCCAGCTCGACCTGGACACTTACTTTGAAAATGTCCCCTCCCCCCACATCGATAGAGGCGTTCCTTAGTCATCCTTACCCCCTTCTGATCCCTTCCCAGAGGCTGGCCCTTAGAACTGGACAAGGCAGGCCCAATGCCCCCTAGGCCACCCTTAGGGGTCGGGAAATGCAGTCCCAGCCCATCTGGGGAGCTGCTACTAGCTTCCCCTCCCCTTTGGTCTTTTCCCACCTTAATCCAATGCTGGGCTTCCATACAACACTCTAGGCTCCCCACCGCTTCCTCTAGAGTACCACACCCCCGCCGTACCACCAGTACCCTTACCTCCCCAGGTAAGGCTTGCAGGAATTGTTCCAGCACCAACTCTTGCAGGATATCCTCAACAGTGCGTCTTTCCAGTTCTAGCCACTTCTTTGTTAGATCCATCAATTTATTGGCTAGGCCCTTAGGAGACTCCCCTTTACCCCATGCTAGGGCCCTATTGTCTTCGATAGGCCTGAACACTAAGCCCATACCTATCTCTAATGGCCTCCTTCACTTTCCTGTAATCCCCAGCGTCCATGGGTGATAGTCTGCGGAAAGCAGCTATGGCCTCCCCTGACAGTGAGGGAGCTAACCGAATGGCCCATTGTTCCTGAGGCCACTTAGCTGCCACTGCCACCCTTTCAAAAGCACACAAAAAAATCATCCACATTGTCTTTCTCTGCCAGTTTACCCCAGGTGAGCCAGTTCATTGGATAAGGTCCTACCATACTTGTCCCCTCCAAAGTCAAGTCCTGGTCTCTTGTCCCATTCACGGCTCCCTGGGCATGGGCTTCCCTCTGCAGGAACCCTTGGAACGGGTCCAGTACCGGCTGCTGCTGGGCTTGGTTAGCCGCCAGGGAATCCCCAATCATCTTCTCCGCCAACTCATGCTGCTTTTGGAATTGCAGGGTCATCCAGGCGAAAATCTCCTTCGGATCCATCGCTTCTGCTACGGCCGTCGCCTACAAAGAGGGCACACAAACAGACTCTCCATGCAGCAGCTTGACACCTGGCCACCCGTTGGCCGCCCCCTTCTCACCTCCACTCCACCCCTGCTCCCGTGAATGCTTACCGGAAGCAGAGACGAGTCTGCACGGTTCTCAGCGTTGGCCCCCTCGACGGGCTTCTGGATCCCTTCTGGTCCTCCTTCCCTTCTGCGTGGACGACCGCCGCAAGATCCCACCACTGCCACCACTTGTGAAAGATCCGTCCCTCCTCCAGGGGTTCTCAGGATCCCTTCTCCTCCTTGGAGACTTCGGCTATGGGTCAAGCTTCAGGCCTAGCCCCATAACCCACTGTAATCTACAGGGTACGACTCGGGTAACCAATAATTCCAAAAGAAAACCAGCAAGCTTTTATTTCCTTGGTGCTCACAGTCCAGCAGTTCAAAATAAAACAGGAACAAAAACACAACCCCCACTGTTTTCCCTCTTCAATGGAATCAGCACAGCAGGGTAAAAAGGAACATAAACCCCACTGCTTCCAGAACTCAGTTCGTTCCCCTTAAACAGTCCTACAGTCTAGCGCTTCCCCCCTCTGGGGAGCGTATGCAGGCTACAGCTAAAAGCAAAAAAACAAAAAAAAAACCACTGCTACATGCCTTCCCAAGGTGCAATGGCAAACAGTTCAAAAAAACATCTTCCTTTCTCTTGGGGTAGTTCACACAGGAAAAAAACAATAATCCCTCCCAAAACAACACACTTTTCACTCTGAGAAGTTTAGCCGCACACAGTTCCAAACAGCTTGAACTCTATGGGGAGATACAAGGGTCCCACCCTTTCTGAGTCACACTTTCACTATCACTGACCCTTCTCCCACATGACCCTTTTTTCTTTCCCCTTTCAGTCCAGCTTCCATCCCAAGAAGTCACTTGCTTTCTCAGCTTTTTTTCCCAATGATTGAGCCCATGCTGCTATGTCCATCGGCTCCTCCATGCTCTCCCCCTTCTCTTTCTCTCCAGCCTCTTGCCACTCCATGGGTTCCTCGTCCCACCCTTTTCTCAGCTGTCCCTCCTCCTCCTCCTGATTAACCTCCGGGGACACCTCCCTTGCCTTGTCAGGGTTCTCCCCTGGAGGCTGCTGGGGAGGATAGTTTCTGTAACAGGGTTTTCCCCGGGGTTGATGGGTATTGTAGTTTTTCTCCATCCTCTATTTTCCAGGGGGAAGGAACCCTTTTCTTTTCTCCCTCTGCGGAAGTAGCAAAGGCAAGGCTCTGTTCTGTCTCCCTTTTTTCTTGACCCTCCTCACTGCTTCCTCTTCCACTTCCATTTTATCCAACCCCTCGTCCTCCTCTTCACAGTACGCAGAAGGCTAGAAAATTGACTTATTACTGTGCCTGCAGTCAGACCTGGCCCCAAGGATCCAGGTTTCTGTGGACAGTTGACCGCGTAGTGTCCTGTATCACCACAATACAGGCAAAGATTGAGGGTCCGACGCCTCTGTTTCTCTTGAATCGTGAGAGGAGTATGACCTAGTTGCATAGGTTCTACTGGTGGTTGGGGGGGAAATCTCCTGCGGACGAGGAGTCTGTGGTAAAACTTGATGGCTAGGTGTCTTAATACCTATCTTTTCTATGGAATGCCGTTCTCAGCCACGCTCCTGGAATCGAATATCAATCATATTACAAATCTTGATTAGCTCATCCAACCTGGTGGGAAGTTCATGTCCAGCCAGCTCATCCTTAATTTGCGGTGCCAATCCCTGCCAAAAGGTCGCAGTCAGACTTTCATTGTTCCAGGCTAATTCAGAAGCCAAAGTGCGGAACGTGATCGCGTGAGTCGCCCAGGGTCTGTGTTCCTTGCTTGAGTCTCAAGAGTGCAGAATTATATTTTTTTTGAACCTGAGAAACTTCTTGAGTTTGTTACTAGTAAAGAATAGTGAATCATGCTTTGAATATTAAGCTATGCATCGCCTGCGCCCAAAGAGAAGCCTTCTGCCTCTGTTTTTTTAATCTTAATTTCCTTATGTTATTTCTTTGATCTTGGACAACATTGTTGTGGTCTAATAAAATTGGAATATTTTTTCTTGTTAAGTTTCACTTATTAATATATGTTTTCAATTTCCGTGTTTATGTGTATGCATGAATGTAAAAGAAAATCTATAAATAAACATTTTTTTTTAAAAAGAGTGTAGAAGTTGCAGAAGTAACCTTCCCAGGCTCTTCAAAAACTCGTTTAAATTGATTCAGGAAGCCCTGGAGATCATGAAGCACCAGATCGTCCTTCTCCCAAAGAGGGGATGCCCAAGCAAATGCTTGACCGGACAATAGAGACATAATATAAGCTATCAGGGTTCTCTCAGTGGGGAAATCCTGGGACTGGAGCTCAAAAATTATTTCACACTGGTTGAGAAAACCTCTACAGTCCTTGGGATTGCCGTTGTATCTGGGTGGTGACTTCAGACGGATCCCTGGTGTGGCCGGAGCTCTTGCTGCTGCTGGACCTGAACTTGAAGCATCTGCTGCTGCCTTTAGGGATGCCGACATAAGTCTCTCTAACTGGTCCATAAGTGCCCCCAAGGCGTGGAGGGCATTAGCATGCTCCTGCAGCGCCTGCATGATGGATGATCCCTCCGAGCTCATGGCCTTGCAATCTGTCACGTCTCTCCCGAAATCTCAGGATTAGTGAGCCCTTGGGCCACTGCCGAGGGGCGGCAGCGGCAGGAGAATCACCCAAACACAGACAAGGCAGGACAGACGTACCAGCAAACCCAGGACAGGAACTACCAGGCGAAGACTGCAGCCGAGGCAACTCAAGCTGGAGCAAACAGGACAGGAATTCAGCCCAAACTTCACCTGCACTTGACCGCCGTTCCTCAGGAGTTGAGCCCCTGGGTGCAGGCGGCCAACAGGACTTACCAGACAGGGCTGGAAGGCAGAACTGCAAGAAACAGCAGCCGGCTGGCGAACAGCAGGAAACTTCCAGAAAGCACTCCGAGGTTCCAGGCAGGCAGGCAGCAAGCAGCAGAATAAACCAGAAAACAAGCCGGGTCTGGGCGGGCAGCAGACAGAAGAATAAACCAGGAGACAAGCAGGGTCAAAGCCACAATCAGGAAAAAGTACAGCAGCACTGCAACAAGCTCTCACCATAGGAAAACTCCTCTGAGGACCTCTGTTGCAAGGCAAACTAGAGACCTTCCCAGGTGGTTAATAAAGGCAGCACACAAGGGAGTTCACCAGGTACGGGTACTGCTTCGTTCCAAAAAACTCCCAAAACAATCTGGAAGACTGGAAGATCCGGACCGGACCAGCATATCTTCTGGAACATGGGAAACGGTAAGCCATCAGTTCACAGCAGCCACCAGGTCTAACCACTGGGGGGCGAGGTGACTGAGAGCCAGGAACCTGGGCACAACCGTGACACTATGGCAGGGTCTTCTAGAAACAGAGAGATCCTGGATTTACACTGTGCCAGCAGCTGGTCATGCAACCCAACTGAACTTAGTGCTGACGAATAGGGAGAGTGTTTCTGATCTTATAGTGAGTGATCATCTGGCATCCAGTGATCACTGGATTGTGTGGTTTAATATTAAGATAGATGCAGAGAGGGTTCTTTCAAAATTTAACATTCTAGACTTCAAAAAAACTACCTTTGTTTGATGGGGGATTATCACAAGGAGTTGTTAGCTGGAAGGGAACAGCTGGAAGAAGTACATAGCAGTGGGAAAAACTGGAAGGAGCTATTCCAAGGGCAACAAAAACTTTTTTTAAGGAAAGTAAATAAAAGTAAGAGGAAAAGAAGGCCACTTTATTTTCAAAAGTAGTACCTAAAAAGGAAAAAGGGAAGGTTTTCAAAAGTAGTACCTAAAAAGTGGTACTTAAAAAGGAAAAAGAGCACATGACACCATGCTCAGGAGCGATTGCTGAAAACTGTGCTCCTGCCACCCTAATGCAAAACCCCCCAATGATGACAATTTAAACCTAACAATTTGGATTTTGATTGCTTTGGCTTGTTCTCGTGGGGTCACTGATCTGTCTGATAGAGCTATTGCCCGTCAATTTTTTTGTTACATTTGTACCCCGCACTTTCCCACTCATGTCAGGCTCAATGCGGCTTACATATTGTATACAGGTACTTATTTGTACCTGGGGCAATGGAGAGTTAAGTGACTTGCCCTGAGTCACAAGGAGCTGCTTGTGCCTGAAGTGGGAATTGAACTCAGTTCCTCAGTTCCCCAGGACCAAAGTCCACCACCCTAACCACTAGGCCACTCCTCCACTCCATGGCGTCAAAGGGGCAACGCAAAGACAAGGAGAAGCTTAGACCGCATGAAGACAAGATGGCAGCCCTGGCAAGTCCAGCCGCCTCCATGATTGGATCGGCATGGGTGGCCGAGGTGGCGGCCGAGGTAACTGGGGCTATAGAACTTTTGTTGGATAAACGTTTAAGCCCCATTGACGCCAAATTGGAACAACTACAGGGCAATATGGAACGGCTCAGTAAAGATTTAGCAACATATCAGCAGAGACATGGCCTCCTCGAAGACCGGGTGACTAAAATGGAGGAACAACATGCCAGTTTACAGAAACTAGTGGCCACTGTTCTAAATTTAGGGTTCAGAGACCCCCAAGAAGGCTGGAATGACCTTAAATCTGACTCCATCTCTAAATAGCACTCACCCTCCCCACTGACAGTTTGAACTTCGTGGGTGTGGCTTGGATCTCTTTCAGGGAGAGAAAACTAACAACTTATAGCAGCAGCTTCAGAGAGCATTTTCCATCTCACAGATAGGCTGCAGAGAATACCTTCTCCTGCTTTAGACTTAGCCTGGCCTCAGAATGACATCCTATAGTATATCTCCTATCAAACTGAGCTCTCTTTTTCATCAAGCACTGCCATTTCCTCCCCTCACCCTCCCCACTGACAGTTTGAACTTCGTGGGTGTGGCTTGGATCTCTTTCAGGGAGAGAAAACTAACAACTTATAGCAGCAGCTTCAGAGAGCATTTTCCATCTCACAGATAGGCTGCAGAGAATACCTTCTCCTGCTTTAGACTTAGCCTGGCCTCAGAATGACATCCTATAGTATATCTCCTATCAAACTGAGCTCTCTTTTTCATCAAGCACTGCCATTTCCTCCCCTCACCCTCCCCACTGACAGTTTGAACTTCGTGGGTGTGGCTTGGATCTCTTTCAGGGAGAGAAAACTAACAACTTATAGCAGCAGCTTCAGAGAGCATTTTCCATCTCACAGATAGGCTGCAGAGAATACCTTCTCCTGCTTTAGACTTAGCCTGGCCTCAGAATGACATCCTATAGTATATCTCCTATCAAACTGAGCTCTCTTTTTCATCAAGCACTGCCATTTCCTCCCCTCACCCTCCCCACTGACAGTTTGAACTTCGTGGGTGTGGCTTGGATCTCTTTCAGGGAGAGAAAACTAACAACTTATAGCAGCAGCTTCAGAGAGCATTTTCCATCTCACAGATAGGCTGCAGAGAATACCTTCTCCTGCTTTAGACTTAGCCTGGCCTCAGAATGACATCCTATAGTATATCTCCTATCAAACTGAGCTCTCTTTTTCATCAAGCACTGCCATTTCCTCCCCTCACCCTCCCCACTGACAGTTTGAACTTCGTGGGTGTGGCTTGGATCTCTTTCAGGGAGAGAAAACTAACAACTTATAGCAGCAGCTTCAGAGAGCATTTTCCATCTCACAGATAGGCTGCAGAGAATACCTTCTCCTGCTTTAGACTTAGCCTGGCCTCAGAATGACATCCTATAGTATATCTCCTATCACCTTCTCCCACTACTCCAACCAGAGTTACACCTAATCACACTGACCACCCTTCAACATCTTCTGTCCTTCTGTGACTGTTCTCTTGTGCTTGACTGCTTAAATATTTTAAATTTAAATGCTTTACTTTTTGTCTATTAGATTGTAAGCTCTTTGAGCAGGGACTGTCTTTCTTCTGTGTTTGTACAGCGCTGCGTACACTTTGTAGCGCTCTAGAAATGTTAAATAGTAGTAGTAGTAATCAAGGAGTTGTGAAGTTCTAAAAGGAATTGCCACTAAGAGAGATGTTAGGTCTAAGGAAAAGATACCAGCCTTATGACAAACTGGATTTATGTCACAGGTTATACAATGCAGCGAAAGATAGCCTGATACAGCAAAAGCATTTATACTTACAGCCTTTCATCATTAAGTGAAGCCCACAGAACATCATTTGGGATGAGGAGTTTATTAGCCAAGATACAAGTCAAATCAATGATTGACAACAGGCACGTACAGTCAATTAGTTATAGGAATATAATAATCCAGCTGCAAACAGGTGTTAATTAGTTCCTAATCTTTTATAATTTATTTTACCAATTAGAGGTTTTACAAGGGAAAGCAATTAGGTAATTTGTCAATTCTGCTGGACACATTGGTTTCCCTTGGAGAGAGAGAGTGGCAACCCTTCTCTCTAACTTAAACCAGGAAATACCCTGATTTTTATAGGTGCCCTCAGGATATGGATAATATGACAATAGATCAGGGGCGTAGCCACGGGTGGGCCTGGGCCCACCCAATTTGGGGTCAGGCCTGCCCAGCAGCACAGCGATTCCGGAGGCTCCAGTCCCCATCATCATCCATTCCCCCGTGGCGTGCCGCAACTTTCATCCCCATCTTCCCTCACCCTCACCCTCGCAGGCCCGCCCAGCAGCGATTTCGATCGCAGGCAGCTCCTTCGGCTCGTACACGCTGCCTGCCGGCTGCCGCTCAAATCTCCTTGCAGCTACTAGCAGCGCTAACCCGGAAGCCTCTCCTCTGAGCTTCCGGGTTAGCGCTGCTAGTAGCTACAAGGAGATTTGAGCGGCAGCCGGCAGGCAGCGTGTACGAGCCGAAGGAGCTGCCTGCGATCGGAATCGCTGCTGGGGGGGCCTGCGAGGGTGAGGGAAGATGGGGGTGAAAGTTGTGGCACGCCACGGGGCAAGGGATGATGGGGAAAAGATGTTGGAATGGGGGAGGGAAGACGGGGACAGCAGCTGCACGGGGGGGAGGGAAGAAGATGGAAGGAAAGATGCTGCACAGGGAGGAGGGAAGATGGAATGATGAGGCATGGTGGGTGGGGGAGAAGCTGCATGGGGAAGAAGGGAGAGATCCACTAAAGGGGTGGAGGGGTCAGGAAGGGAGAAGTCTTGGCTGCATATGAGGTGGAGGAGAGGGAGACATGCTGCATAGAGAGGGGATAGGTGGCGAGAGGGGGAAATATGTTAAACATAGGGGTGGAGAGGAGGGCAAAATGGTGGGCACAGGGGTGGAGGGAAGGGAGAAATGTTAGACATGCTGGTAGAGGGGAGGAAGGTAGATATGCTGTATGGGAAGGGGAGAGAGACGTTGGACAGTGGGAATGAGAGGGGGAGATAGACATGGGGGTGGATGAGAGGTACACAGTAGGTGGTGAGGGGGGAAATGCTGGGCCATGGGGGAGAGGACTACTACTATTACTATTTAACAGGAATGAAGAGAGAAGGGGCAGGAAAATATAAGGCTACCATGGTGGGGTGGGGAGGGGATCAGATGCTGGTTAGAAGGGTGGAGGGAGAAGATGATGGGAATGGTGGAACCCTGTGGGAGAGGGCAAGAGGGGGAGGAGGGGGTGGCAAGGAAATGAATGAGAGATAGTGATTACAGAGGGTAGAAATATGGTAATGGGGAGTAGATTAAAGATAAAAGAGAAAGTAGGGGGGAGGGAAAGGGAATTCAACCTACAGGGAGTGGAGGAGGTGAAGTACTTAGGAGTGCAAATCCCACAAGATTTAACGAAACTCTATGAGCGCAACATTAACCCCTTGTTAAGGGAGACCATAACAAAACTGAAGCAATGGCAGGGGCTCCCACTTTCGCTGTTGGGGCGTATAGCAATGTGTAACATGATGATAGCACCTTGTTGGCTGTATAGATTCCAGATGTTACCCCTATACCTTAATAGAGCAGATGAATTAAAGTTGAACGCTGCACTTCAAAAATTCATATGGAAAGGGAAAAGGTCGAGACTGGTGTTGGACATGGTGTGCACGCCAACAGAATATGGCGGCCTGGGCCTAATGAACATAAGAACACTATCAATAGCATGTGCCATGAGACATCTAAATGACTGGTTCCGAGGCACGGCAGATTTTTCTGCAACTCAAATTGAGATGAACCTCTTTAAAAACCACCATTTCAGTAGCTACTTACATGGGTTGAAATGCACTCCAATACCAACGCTGATGACATCACATATTTTACCCACCCTACAAAAAGCATGGGCATGGATCTGCAAATTGCATCACTGCTCCCCTAGAGTCACCCCCTTCTTACCAGTGTGCGGAAACCCGGCGTTCCCTCCGGGTGATTTACACGAAATATTTGGAAAATGGAAAGTTAAAGGAGTAATATATTTGTTGAACATAATCACCGAAGAAGGGAGATTGAAAACTTTCACTGACTTAAAAGAAGCACAACTTTTTGGACCTAGAGATCACTTTTACTATTGGCAATTAGGGCACTATGTGAGGAGCTTGCCATGGGAGGCATTGACAGAGGATGCCCAGGAGGAACTGACTTCAGCTCTGTCTTTGAACTCACAACAGAAGGTGCCTCAATCATTCCACCATAGACACATCAAGGACACTAAGCTGGAAATGGACTATGTTAAACAAGCTAAGGTTTGGAGTGGAGACTTACCAACTCCAATACCAGCAAGTGTGTTTAAGTCTCATGTGTTGACGATCCGAAGAACAACCCCTTGGTCAGCATACTGGGAACTCCAATATAAGTTTGCGGCACGACTCCACATTCCCCCTCGCAGAGCGTTCCACATGGGCTTGTCCCCGGATGGAGCGTGTCCAAAATGTGGGGGGGAAGGAGCAACGTTGGGACACATGTTTTGGAGTTGCCCGAAAGTTCAAAAGTTCTGGGTGACCATTGTGGAATATACTCGGAGAACCTGGGACACAACATGGATAAGCACTCCCTTGATGTTGTTTGGAAAGTTAGAGCTGGGCACACCAAAGCCCAGAGGATACACGGACTTTGTGAAACGGGCAGTGATGGTGGCAAAAAAGACCATACTTGTGGATTGGTTAGAAGCAAAGGGGCCGTGGATCCAAACGTGGCGGGCCCAGATGATTTTCCTTCTAAGAATGGAGAGATTAAACTGCAAAGACCGACCAAGTCAAGAACTCGATCAATTTTTGACTAGATGGACCCCATTTTTGAGGACTCTATCCCCGGCTGCACGAAGCCAACTGTAGCCAAATTCATAACTAATGGTTAACTCTGTATGTATAAGATAGTTTGAAGGGAGAAGAGGGGGGAAGAGGGGAGGGTGGGGGGGAGGAGAGGGTGGGAAGGGAATAAAAATGGAACTGATGATGGAATCAATACGGAATTGTATATGTTCTGATTGTCATCAATAAAAATGATTTAAACATAAAAGAGAAAGTAGGGATGGGGAGGAGTAAGATGGGGAATGGGAGAGCTAGTGGGTGAAAGAAGAAGATGGAAATTTGATAGGTAGTTGAAAAGTAAAAAGGAGACAAAGAAGGGTGAGAGAGAGGCAGAAAAGAGCTACAAAGGAATGACCAACCTGTCAGAGGCAGGAATATTGAGGGAACAGACAGGAGAGAGGAGAAAAGACAAATGGACTACAGCCGCTTGAAGAAGAATTAGCAGACGGCAGAGAGGAAAGCAGAAAAGAGAAATTGGAACCAGCAAGATGGAAAAATAAAATGTCCAGACAACAAAGGTAGAAACAAAGCATTTTATTTCAAATGTTTTAAATGGAATATGTTAGCTTTTGGAAATGTGCATAGGAAATGTCTTTGTATTGTGTTCTGTAGAAAAGGAAATGCATGTTTTGTGTCTCCAGTGTTGCAGTAATGCTATGTTTAACTTCTTGGGGTTCCTTTTCAATTTTTGTCTAAATATTTTTATTTCTAATTTGTGATCCCTTGTTCTGTGTTTGGTGAGGTTCTGTTGGTGTGATAGTAATGGCAGGTGGAAAATTGGAAGGGAGGCAAAGAGGAGAGGGAATCGGGGAGGGGAGCCCTCCCTTATTTTCTGACCTGGCCCAAGTAGGTCTTACAACAGTCCTAACCCTTGCTGTATAGCTGGTGAGGATTCCCAGGCATCCCCAGCTAAGGACTTCCTCCAAAGGCGGCCAGAACTCCCTTCTACCAAGCTCTGGCAACAGCATCCTTGAGCCATCGACAGCTAAGCATGTGTGGGGTGCTGGCATCAGTGGCTTAGGGTCATTGCTGCTGCCTGCCAAGCTTGGTAAAAGAGAGTTCTGGCCACCTTCAGAGAAAGTCTTTAGCTGACTGAGCTTGAGGATCCTCATTAGCTAAAGTATTTATATTTTGAGGTGGAGGTAGGGCGGAGCAGAAAAAATTTTGTGCCCACCCACTTTGGGCTCAGGCCCACCCAAAACTGGCTGTCTGGCTACGCCACTGCAATAGATATACCTGATTGGATCTATGCTAATGTCATGGTTGTCACTGATTGGCTCATGCTAATGAGTAGCTTCTATCTTGCTAACATGGTTTTGTCTTTAGCTCGCTTGACCACAAATCTTAAGCAAGACCCTGCATCCAGCTACACCTTTCCTTTCTCACACCATGGCTGACCACAATCCTGCTCACAGGAAAGTCTCCCTCCCCTCTTGGACAGCTAGTCCCCTATTTTCTTTGCACCTGGCATGACTCACTCATTTCTCAACTTGTTTTTCTAACTTACATTAGAGAAAATTCCACTTTGTAACAGATACGGCTTCCATTTTGTGCTGAAATCCTCCATTTTGTTTCCATATCTATTGACCTAACTTTTCCTAATTTAGCTTATTTAGGCCTCAATCCGGGCTATAAACTAGGCCATACTTTTCCAGTAAGGTCCCAGTTATGTCAGCCATCAGATTTCTGACTCAGCCAAGGTCTGTAATGGCCTGAGCTCTATGACTGGGCCTGCCACCATTCCAGTGGGGGGGTCTCTGGCTGTACCATAATTATACATTCCCCACTTGTCACCCCATCTGGGGGGGGTGACACAAAGCTCGTCAAGCTTGTCATCATCCATTCCAGAAGGTGGCAAGCTATCAAACGAGAGGGCGAGTTTTGGTCTTACAAATTGCTAGAAGGTATGGTGCAAGATAGGAAACGTCATTCTCAGGTGATATATTATTTGGGGCGTATGGAATTCCCTTTATATTACCCAATCCCTCGGGCCTTAATCCTGATGTCACCTCTCTTGAGACTTACTTAAACCTGTAGTGAGAAAGGTTTTATGAATGGGGCAGACCTATGGGTTCATCTACACCACCTATGAGGAGAAAATCGAGGATCTGGAAAACAGATCCAGGCAAAATAATCTTCGCTTTCTGGGTTTGGCAGAAACACTTGAAGACCGGGACTTGAGAGGATTTTTGGAAACATGGCTGGCACAACAACTAAATCTACCAGCCTTGCTAGGTGCATTGCAAGTGGAAAGGGCCCACAGGATAGGCCCCTGCCACCAGGCGAACATAAGGCCATGAGTGGTTATCTGTCATTTTCTCAATTTTGCACACAAGGCAGCTGTTTTATAAGCTCTATGAGGCGGAAAAGAACTTAGCTATGAGAATCACAAAATATTATGCTTCCAGGACTTTTCAGCAGCAGTGGCAACGCAACAGAGGAAGTGTTGTCAGGAAGTATTTAAAAGCAACTATGCAGAAGAAATAAAAAAAATTAGAGTTCGAGGGTTTAAAGAAAAACTAAGAAAGATATAGTTCAAACCAAGAAAAGATAGTTGAAATCAGAGACAAAACAAATAGTAATAAAGAAGATTCAGTGTTGAGAACTTCTGTATTAAGGAAAAAGTACCTAACTTTTAAAACTGAATTAGCAAGCTGTGAGGCAGGAAAAGGTGTAGCAAGCTTATTCTTCCCACACAGGAACAGCTGTTTCCAAGCTTTAATGAAACCGGGCAACGGGCTAGATTGCCAAGCATAGCATCTTTGCTCTGAAAGCCCCAGAAGCAGCTTTACAAACAAAACAAAAAGAGTAGGAGCAGAACAGAAGTTTTTTTTTTTTTTTTTTATAAAGTGTGCAGTCAGAACTAATTTAGCAAGGGCAAGAATCAAATTGAAGATTTATAACTAAAACTCTGTCAGTATGGAAAAGAGGAAGTGAGAGAGAAAAATGTGATGCAGGTAAATTAAGGCTTATAAATTAAGGCCCCCTCTTTCCTGGCCTTAGCGCTGCTGCTAGCTGCCCTGCTGCATCCTGTGCGAGTCCGGCTCTCGGCGTTTCAAAATGGCCACCGAGAGTTGAAGTCTCGCGAGGCTGCTTCAACTCTCGGCGGCCATTTTGAAACACCGAGAGCCCGACTCACAGAGGATGCATTAGGGCAGCTAGCAGCAGCGCTCCGGGCAGGAAAGCGGGGGCTCTTTCTTTCCTGCCCTGAGCGAACAGTTACCTCTAGACCACCAGGGATAGTAGCGTAAGGGGAGGGGAGGTGACAGGGGTGAGGGAAGGTAATGGGGGAGAAGAGGGGGCGACCGGGGGCGGGGTGCTAGCGTTAAAGGGGCGGGGCGATGGCGCAAAAGGGGCGGGGTGATGGGCACGTCCTCGGCGGCTGCGATTCATTGGAAGGGGAGGAGTAGGGAAACACGCCATCTATCCCCCCTTCAATCCGTTCAGAACGCTGCCGCACGTCTTATATTCCGCAAGAACCAATATACTCATATCACCCCTCTCCTCAAGTCACTTCACTGGCTTCCGATCAGATACCGCATACAATTCAAGCTTCTCCTCCTTACCTACAAATGCACCCAGTCTGCGGCTCCTCACTACCTCTCTACCCTCATCTCCCCCTATGTTCCCGCCCATAACCTCCGCTCTCAGGACAAATCCCTCCTTTCAGTACCCTTCTCCACCACTGCCAACTCCAGGCTCCGCTCATTCTGCCTTGCCTCACCCTATGCCTGGAACACTCTTCCTCAACCCCTAAGCCAAGCCCCCTCCCTACCCATCTTCAAATCTCTGCTTAAAAATCACCTCTTCAATGCTGCTTTCGGCACCTAACCTTTCGAGAAATATAGTATGCCCTATCAGATTGACTCTACACTTGTCTTTTAGATTGTACACTTGTCTCTAGATTGTACACCCGTCTTTTAGATTGTACACCTGTCTTTTAGATTGTAAGCTCCTTGAGCAGGGACTGTCCTTCCATGTTAAATTGTACAGCGCTGCGTAACCCTAGTAGCGCTTTAGAAATATTAAGTAGTAGTAGTAGTAGTAGTGGACGCCTCTCTCCCTTGAAGCAGGAAGTACGCTAATTTTTATAGGTTTACTCAGGATATGGGTAAGCACATCTGATTGGATCTATGTTAATGTCATGGTTAGCACTGATTGGCTTATGCTAATAAGTAGCTTCAAATCTTAAACATGTTCTCATCCAGGGTTGCCAGATGGACGGTTTTCCCGCCCAATTGGGCGGTTTTCCGCAACCCGCCGCGGGAAACTTTTGCCCGCGGCGGGTTGCGGTTTTTTGGGCTTGTTTTTTTTTTCGCGTGGGTTTTGGGCGGTTTTTCAGCCGGCGGGGGGTGGGGCTAACGGCGACAGAGGCGGGGTTTGGTGACGTATTGGGCAGGGCGAGGTGACGTATTGGGCGGGGCGATGATGGCAGGGCGGGGTGATGATGGAAGGGGTGAGGCTGATGACGGCGGGGGTGGGGGTGATGACGGAAGGGGCGGGGTTGATGACGGCGGGGGTTGGGGTGATGACGGAAGGGGCGGGGTGATGATGTCGGGGGTGGGGTGTGTGCAGTTTTTGGGTGGGTTTTGGGCTGTTTTGGGTGGGAATTTTCTTTTTTATATGGCAACACTGTTCTCATCCTTAGCTTGCTTAACCACAAACTTTTGCAATTCCCTTGCACCTGGCTGTTCTGACCATCAACTTTTCCTTTCCCACCATGTTGCTAAACAATGTCACTGTGTCAGTTAGACCCCCCACCCTTGTGATTTCCTGCTGTTCTCTGCAGTGCTCCAGCACTGGAGATCAAGTCAGAGTTACACAGGCCTGCAAGCTTTTCTCTCATTTTGGAGCCTGAACCAAAGTCTCAGGCCTGGGCTGTCAAATAATTATACAGTGTTCACACCTATTTGTGCGAAAAATTAGATTCGCCCTTCAATACCCTGCTAAGCTGAGAGTGGCATATTGTCACGGAACCCGGGATGGTGAGCCCTTGGGTTGCAGGCAGGCTGCAGCAGACAAGTCCTCTGGGGAGGCGCAGAGCAGAGGCGAACCAGGCACTGAATACAAACAGGATACCAGACATGGCAAATAGACAGCACACTCAAGACAAGCAACAAGCACCACCAGAAAAGGGAGATAGACCACTCAGGCGGGCCTCACGGCCAATCCGGAACCCACTCATACAGAGTCCAAGTGTACGGGCCTCACAGCTGAACTGGAACCGAATCATACCAGAGGGAAGGGAAAAGAAACAGAATGGAATCTCTTGAGCAAGTATTACTCAAGCAGTGCACACACACTGCACTAAACAGAGCCACATACAAGGGGTCAAAAGACCCTACACAAAGGCACAAAGAAACTGAAGGGGAAAAGACAACCCCACTTAGACTCACATGGTAGAAACCACAAGTAAAAGATAAGAAAACCACACAGAAAGGCAGCACAGGACTGGCTTAGAACCCTAGCTATAAATGAATAATCCTAACCAAGTCAAACAGAAATCACACAGAGAGGTAGCTCAAGGCTGAGCTAGTAGTCCCAACTAAACAGAAGAGCTGTCCACTCGTGCCACTCAGAGAGGAAGCTCAAGGCTGAGCTAGTAGTCACAGCAAATAGAAGAACCACCCACTCAAACAGAATCAAACAGAGAGGATGCACAGGACTGTGCTAGTAGACAGCTAAACAGAAGATCGGCCCACTTGTGCCACACAGAGAGACCGCTCAAGGCTGTGCTAGTAGTCACAGCTAAATGAAAAAGCAATCCACTCAAACACAACCAGAAACCTCACAAAGAACTCAAACAGAAAGCACACAGGAAAAACTCAAGACAAGGCCACACAGAGGATCACTCACGGCTATGCCATACAGAACTCAAGGATAAGGGAAGCCACTCATGAGGGAACATGCTAAGCTGTACCATACAGCACTCAGGGAAAAGGGAAGCCACTCATAGGAATACACTAGGCTGTGCCACACAGCACTGAAGGGAAAAGGGAAGCCACTCATAAAAATACACAAGGCTGGCCATGCAGCACTCAAGGGTAAAGGGGAGCCAACTATAGACATACACTCTAGGCTATACCATACAGCACTCAGTGAAAAGGGAAGCCAATCAAAGAAATACACAAGGCTGGCCACACAGCACTCAAGGTTAAAGGGAAGCCGCTTATAGGAATACACAAGGCTGTGCCACAGAGACAAATAACAGATACTACAGACAAAGGTAAAGTAAGCAAACAGAGAAGGCTGACTTTACATACACAGGTCAGATAAGGAGCAATGCTCACAAGAATCAGGAGACAAACACAGCAAAGAGTTAAAGCAGGCTAATGGGAAGGGCTGCTTCTAAAACACATCAGAAAGAAGCAGGGTTTACACTGCATTCAAAGCTTTAAAGCAAACAAAGGGAAAACAAACAATGTTCTTACCAGAACTCAGCCAAGAACTACTACTACTACTACTTGACATTTCTAAAGCGCTACTAGGGTTACGCAGCGCTGTACAATTTAACATAGAAGGACAGTCCCTGCTCAAAGAAGCTTACAATCTAAAGGACAAATGTACAGTCAGTCAAATAGGGGCAGTCTAGATTTCCTGAAAGGTATAAAGGTTAGGTGCCGAAAGCAACATTGAAGAGGTGGGCTTTGAGCAAGGATTTGAAAGGAAAAGAAGGGAAAGGAAAGGCCCACAGAGACAGAGCACACCCAGCTGCACAGGAGCAAGATAATCAAGGAAAGCAGCTAGGCTGTGGAAGCAAAGTAATCAAGGAAAGCAGCTGGGCTGGCAACAACCAGCTCTCTGAACAGTGAAAGGGTACAAGGGAAACCCACAAGGAAACAGAACAGGCTTATGCTGGAGAGCCTAGATAACAATGAAGGAATCTATTCAGGTTGAAACCAGAACCACACACAGAAAAACAGAACAGAACTTTGCTTGGATGCAAAGTTAACAGGCTAGTAATCCAAACATGTTTAAAGCAAAACAATACACACAGAGAAACAAAAGAGGGCTTTGCTTGAGAGCAAACCTAACAGGAAAGTAATCCATACAAATTCAAACCAAAAACACTCACACAGGGCTCAGGGCTGTGCCACAGAGACACAGCTTAACAAGAAGACCAGTTCCCTCAGAATCAAACAACAGTACAAGAAAAAGGAAAATAGACCTGTTGCAAAGGCAACACAGGAAAGCTCCCTGGGTCCTTATAAAGGAGTAGGCTGGTGATGTCACAAGTAGGAAATGAAGCAGAAGCAGGGAGACCAAAGCGAGGCTTGACTTCAGGGACACCAATGCGAGGCTTGGCTAACAGGAAGAACAACAACAGGAAAAATGGCAGACTGGAGAGGTCACAGAGCTAGATACAGAGAAACAGCCACAACCGTGACACATATCAAGCTAAAACTAAATTATATACTTCAGCAGATGAGGCGCAGAAGTTTTTGAATTTGCTGGAATCAAACTACACCCAAGGAGAGAGCCCTGATCATTGATTCTTTGTGCAGATTGTTGATGGAGATACACTGAGGTTCCTTTGTGGGGGACGTAGCTGAGACCTTGTTTCGGAGGTTCAATAGAATAGATTGCAACTAAGAACTGGAATGGATATTAGGGGTCTTGGTGCCAGTTATGGAATCGGGCGGAGGCCATACATGTGATTTGCAGGACCTGACTTTTCTATTCTGCACCAGACTGTAGATTATTGTGTTTTGTCTCTCTCTCTCTCTCTCTCTCTCTCTCTCTCTCTCTCCTCTTCTTCTCCCTTAGTGAGCAAGCTTGATAAATGCTGGGGAAGTGGGGACCTGGATGGGGCTGTGAGATGGATGGATGAGTTGGTTTGGGAAGGAAGCCGTTACCGCTATTTGTCTGTTAAGGGCGCAGACCGGGTCCTGGGCGGGAATGTATGACTGTGTATGGGGCTGTGAAGGAAGGGTTGGGGGGGGTGAATGTCGGATGGATTTTTTTTTGTATGAGTAAGTATTTGATCTTGGAGATAAAGTTTTTAAGTTGCAGATTCTACAATGTTGGGGGGAGGTGTTGGAAAGGATATGTTTGGGCTGGCGATAGGGGTTCATTAGAAGGAAATAACTGTGCAATGGGGTTGTGATGGGGTAGGCGTTAGATGGTGATCAGTTCTAATTAGGAACTTCTTTTGGGGGATAGGAGAAGTTTGGGTAATTCTATGGGATTAGTTGGGAGGGGGGTTTGGGGGGGTTTTGTTCCGGGGCAGAGGGAGCATGGAACGAGCGAAGCCGACAGGCGCGCAGCACCCCCCCCCCCCCAGCAGGTAAAAATGCACCCGGGGGTCCTTTCGCCGGGGTGGGGGGGTCACGCTGCACCCGGGGGGGGGGCGCATCAGCGATCCGCCCCAGGTGTCAGCCACCCTAGGAACGCCACTGTCTGTAAGGCCACAATAGCTAAACAAACTATTCAGGTGGGTAGTATTTATGCCCCTAATCAATTAGACACGTCGTTTTATAAACGTATGTTGACAATTCTAACTGGAGAAGGCTCTGTCCCTTTACTCCTGGGGGAGATTTTAACACGGTCTACAATCTAGAGATGGATAAGTCGCATCCCTCACCTGGTATGAGGGGTTGGGCTGTGCAGGGCCTGCCAAATGTTTCTAAACTGCTGGATCTTCTGGATGTGTGGCGGGTACTGCACCTCCTAGATTAACATTTTACCCATTTGTCGCGTGCCTATGGCACACATTCCCAAAAGGATTATCTACTAATATCACACTTATTACTCTCAGATATTCTCGATGCTCAGATAGGATCATATCCCATCTCCAACCATGCTGTGGTGTGGATGGATTGGCGACCCATGGAGACAAAAACTTTCTCTAGAACATGGACCTTTCCATGCCACTTATATCACAATGTGTAATTCCAAGAAAAATTGTTAACATGTTGGAGTGAATATGCACAGTTCAACCAAGAGTCTGCCCCTAATGCAATTCTTTACTGGGAAGCTGCGAAAGCAGTTTTGCGAAGCAGTATAATTAGCTATGCTAGTCACCTTATAAAAGCTAAAGATCGAGAATTGCTTAGGTTGGAAGACCGTTTAATAACTCTACGCAGTGTGGGTATTAAGCAGGAACTGCTGTCGGTACAAATAGCATTGAATACACTATTGCATGAAAGAGCAGTTAAATCACAGACTTTTAAAGATATCAGCTGTATAAACATGGCAATAAAAGTGAAATGATGCTAGCGAAAGTAATCGCAAAGAAAAAGGCTAATGGGGTGATCACCACTCTTAAAGATAACTCTGGGCACCTGGTACACTCGGACTCAGCTATCTGTGATATATTTTTTTTAATATTATCAAACCGTCTCCTGGGTCCGAGGGGCTCCCCAGTCACCTTTATTTGAACAATTTAAATCTTCCTAGGCTGTCTCCCCTTGACCAGGACTTTTTGAATGCACCAATCCAATCAGACGAGGTATACTGGGCAATTAATCGTAGCCCACTGGGAAAGGCGCCAGGTCCCGATGGTTTCAGATCCGAGTTTAACAAATTATTGGGGGACTCTGATATAACCCCTTTAACTAATAGGTTTAACGTCTGGGTGAACGAGGAGTCTTTGCTGACTCATTTGAACTTATTGTTTTACCTAAGCCGAACGGAGATCCTACTCTACCAGAATCATACCGACCGATATTATTGATAAACTATGAGGTAAAATTGTTTACAAAAATATTAGCAAATAGATTGGGGTGAGTGTTACCTTCGCTTATTCATGACTCCCAAGTAGAGTTTATACAGGGTAGATTGGTGGCCAAAAATCTCAGGTGCATTTTGGTGTCACTGGAAAGGGTGACTACTCATGCTCAGCTGGCCCTATTAATTAGCTTTGACGCAGAAAAAGCTTTTGACCGGGTTCATTGGGACTTTTTGTTTGCCTTGTTAGAAGCTTATGGGCTGGCAGGGTGGCTCATGTCGGCGGTTAGGGCGCTTTATGTTTCCTCCTGAGCGTGAGTGATGGTTAAAGGACAGGCATCTGGAGATTTTTTGATTGAACAAGGGACTCGACAGGGGTGTCCATTGTCGCCTCTTCTTTGTGTTTTAACACTAGTGGCTTTTGCTGACAATTTGCTGGTTCTTCTGACGGAGCCTCGCAAATCCTTGAAGGACCTTTTAGAGACTTTTGTTGAATATGGGGACTTCGCGGGGTTCCGGCTGAATCTGGCTGTCGGAAGCTTTGGGAACCACTCTGGAGATTAGACTCCTTTGGCCGGCGGATTTTCTGCTGCGGTGGGCGGAAGGCTCCTTTACCTATCTGGGCATCAAGTTAGCGCCTAAGGTAGAGGACTTATATACCATTAATATGAGTTGGATAATGGAGAAGACGGAGAGACAATTGGAGAGATGGCAGTCGCTACCTTTGTCACTAGCAGGCCGAATATGTCTTATTAAGTTGGTGATTCTGGCTATATGTTTCAAACCTTGCCTATACGATTATTACAGAAAGATTACCGGAGAATTTATCATCTGATTCAACATTTCTCTTGGGCAAAAAAGAAGCCTTAATTGCGCTGTCAGTATTTGATGGGAAACTGGGCTCAAGGCAGGCTAGGCTTACCGAATCTGAAGTTGTATAACTTTGCATGTTTGCTGAGACATGTTCGAGACTGGCTTTTTTCTCAAGACTGTTTTACCCCCTTAGAGCTAGAAACGGCATATTTTGCTCCTTATAATAAGTTTTCATTATTACATATGAAGCGCTCAGTAATTCCTAAGAGGTTGAGGGGCAGTGTGCTTTTAAATCCATTACAAGAGGCATGAGTGGAGACCCACAGGTAACACATCTGCTCTCCTATCGAGGTAACCTCACATTTCCACCCGGACTGGATAATCCAGTATTTGTCCGCTGGGAGAGAGAGGGTGTAGGGTACGTGGAACAGGTTGTTGATGTGAATGGCAATCTCCGCCCCTCGGAACAACTGAGAGGACAAGAAGGTCTTCAATAGGGAGGCGACCCTCAGGGGGAGGAATGTTGGCTTTGGCCTAACCCCTGGTAAGCCTTTTCCTCAGCTGAGAGGTGCCCAGCTCTACCACCGGCTGCCTTTCAGGTGCTGTGGAGGACTTGCAGCTCATCTGCATATCATTTACAGCCTTCTCCGGGGTGACTCCCAGGTCCACTCCCGACCACTCAGGGCCTCCGCTCTAGGTGCCATGCGCCTAACGGCGCGCGGAGCATTTTTCTCATTACATCTACTTTTCTCTCAGTTACTACTTATGGCTCCAGTACACTTTTTCTTCTTGGCACTGTCCCTTCCTAATTTGTTTCTCCATCTTAAACCACTGTACACTGCAGGAACACATTGTCCACCATCTGTATTCATCATCTCACCATCTCTTTTTTCCTCTTCCTTTTTCTCAGCTCTCAACCTTAAACATTTCCTTCCTTCTATTCATCCATCTCCTTTCTATCTGAGTACATCTCGCCTTTGTCGCTGTCATCGTACCTCTCCTACTCTTCTCTGTATTCTCTTACTCTTTCTCCTGCTCTCCGCTGAGGACATTAATCCTAATCCTGGTCCTCCACATCAGCTCTCGTCCTATCCATGCAAACACCTGTCCTTGTCCTATCCATGCAAATGATTCCGGGATGTCTCCAATCTCATCTCTATTCCCCTCCTCCCCCCTCTTCCCTCCCCTTCTCATGTGCCCTGTGGAATGCCCGCTCGGTCTGCAACAAACTTCCCTTCACCCATGATCTCTTCATATCCTGTTCCCTTCAACTGCTCGCCCTAACTGAAACCTGGCTCAACCCCGACAACTCTGCCTCAGTCGCGGCCCTATGCCATGGAGGTTATCTTTTCTCCCATTCTCCCCGCCCAGTTGGCCGCGGAGGAGGCGTTGGGTTTCTACTTTCGCCCTCCTGTAGTTTTCAACCCCTCCTCCTACTGCAGTCTCACTGCTTCTCATCCTTTGAAGTTCAGTTCATCCGTCTATTCTACCCGCTGCCACTCAGAGTTGCAGTCATTTACCGCCCCCCTAATAAGTCCCCCTCTTCCTTCCTTACTGACTTCGATGCCTGGCTCTCTATTTTTCTTGAACCCTCATCTCCGTCCCTCATTCTTGGAGACTTTAACATACACGCTGACGACCCATCCGACTCTTACGCTTCTCAGTTCCTCACTCTGACATCCTCCTTCAACCTCCAGCTGAGCTCCACCACCCCTACTCACCAAACTGGCCATTGTCTTGACCTCGTCCTCTCCTCTACCTGCTCACCGTCCAATTTCTGTGCCTCTGCTCTTCCTCTCTCAGATCATCACCTGATCACCTTCACACTTCATCACACTCCCCCCCCCAGTCCCGCCCAACACTAACCACTACTTTCAGGAATCTCCAGGCTGTCGACCCTCCCACCTTATCCTCTAGTATCTCTAATCTCCTCCCGTCCATCATGTCCTCCGAGTCTGTCGACAAAGCTGTCTCTACTTACAATGCCACTCTCTCCTCTGCTCTGGACACCCTTGTACCATCCATCTCCCGTCCCACAAGGTGTACTAATCCCCAGCCCTGGCTGACCCCTTGCATCCGATACCTTCACTCCTGCGCCCGATCTGCTGAACACCTCTGGAGGAAATCTCGCACCCATAGCGACTTCATTCATTACAAATTCATGCTATCCTCCTTCCAGTCCTCCCTATTCCTTGCCAAACAGGACTATTACACCCAATTGACTAATTCTCTCAGCTCCAACCCTCGTCGTCTCTTAACTCCCACCCTTAACTCCCTCCTCAAAGTGCCCTCCGCTCCCACTCCCTCCCCCCTCACTCTCTCCTCAATCACTGGCTGACTACTTCCACGACAAGGTGCATAAGATCAACCTCGAATTCACTACCAAGCCACCTCTTCCTCTTCACCCTTTAACCCACTCCCTCAACCAACCAACCCAGGCCTCCTTCTCTTTTCCTGATATCACCGAGGAGGAAACCGCCCACCTTCTTTCCTCCTCGAAATGCACCACCTGTTCCTCTGATCCCATCCCCACTAATTTACTAAACACCATCTCTCCTACTGTCACTCCTCCCCCATCTGTCATATCCTCAACCTCTCTCTCTCCACTGCAACTGTCCCTGACTCCTTCAAGCATGCTGTAGTCACACCACTCCTCAAAAAAACCATCACTAGACCCTATCTGCCCTTCCAACTACTGCCCCATCTCCCTCCTACCCTTCCTGTCCAAGATACTTGAACGCGCCATTCACAGCCGCTGCCTTGATTTTCTCTCCTCTCATGCCATCCTCGATCTGCTTCAATCCAGTTTTTGCCCTCTACACTCGACAGAAACGGCACTCACTAAAGTCTGTAATGACCTGTTCCTTGCCAAATCCAAAGGTCACTACTCCATCCTCATCCTCCTCGACCTATCCGCCACTTTTGAGACTGTCAATCATAATTTACTTCTTGCTACACTATCCTCTTTTGGGTTCCAGGGCTCTGTCCTCTCCTGGTTCTCCTCTTATCTCTCCCACCGTACCTTCAGAGTACATTCTCATGGATCTTCCTCCACCCCCATCTCGCTCTCTGTTGGAGTTCCTCAGGTATCTGTCCTTGGACCCCTTCTTTTTTCAATCTACACCTCTTCCCTGGGCTCGCTGATCTCATCTCATGGTTTCCAATATCATCTTTATGCTAACGACACCCAGCTTTATCTCTCCACACCAGACATCACTGTGGAAACCCAGGCCAAAGTATCGGCCTGCTTATCTGACATTGCTGCCTGGATGTCCAACCGCCACCTGAAACTGAACATGGCCAAGACCGAGCTCATTGTCTTTCCACCCAAACCCACTTCTCCTCTCCCTCCACTCTCTATTTCAGTCGATAACACCCTCATCCTCCCCGTCTCATCTGCCCGCAATCCTTGGAGTGATCTTCGACTCCTCCCTCTCCTTCTCTGCCCATATCCAGCAGACAGCCAAGACCTGTCGCTTCTTTCTCTATAACATCAGCAAAATTCGCCCTTTCCTCTCTGAGCACACCACCCAAACTCTCATCCACTCTCTCATTACCTCTCGCCTACTCCTCACTGACCTCCCACTTGGCCATCTATCCCCCCTTCAATCCGTTCAGAACTCTGCCGCGCGTCTTATCTTCCGCCTAGACCGATATGCTCATATCACCCCTCTCCTCAAGTCACTTCACTGGCTTCCGATCAGGTACTGCATACAGTTCAAGCTTCTCCTACTAACCTACAAATGCACTCAATCTGCAGCCCCTCACTACCTCTCTACCCTCATCTCCCCTTACGCTCCTACCCGTAACCTCCGCTCACAGGACAAATCCCTCCTCTCAGTACCCTTCTCCACCACCGCCAACTCCAGACTCCGCCCTTTCTGCCTCGCCTCACCCTATGCTTGGAATAAACTCCCTGAGCCCATACGCTAAGCCCCTCTCTACCCATCTTCAAATCCTTGCTCAAAGCCCACCTCTTCAATGTCGCTTTCGGCACCTAACCATTGTACCTCTATCCAGGAAATCTAGACTGCCTCAATCTTGATTGACTGCACTTTTTGTCCTTAAGATTGTAAGCTCCTTTGAGCAGGGACTGTCCTTCTTTGTTAATAGTACAGCGCTGCACAACCCTGGTAGCGCTTTAGAAATGTTAAATAGTAGTAGTAGTAGATACATTTGCTTACTATCAGCTAAAATATTATGTTAGGTCATTATGCAAGGAATCCTTGAGACTTCATGTGGGGACTACTGTTCAGGTTTGTTTGGGTTTTTTTTACAATATTTCACTTAATACTACCACTATCTCAGGAATCCATAAGGCATTGTGGAAGTTTGAAGTTCCTAGGGATTTGGAATCACTTCGACAGAAATGGGAAAGCGACATTGGTCACCCAGTGCGGCTTCAGGATATTGCATCTGCCGTCCAGAGCACACCGCATTTGACCGGTAATGCCAATCTCAGGGAATGTGCTTTCCGAGTTTTGCTATCAGCTTATTGTTCACAAGCTAGGTTGTTCCTTGTTGGGGGAGTGGCATCGCCTTTGTGATTAAAGTGTAAAATAGCTGATAACACCTTTTATCATGCCTTTTGGGAATGCCCGAGGGTGAGGCATTTTTGGAATAAAGTGGTTCTATACTTGGAATCGATCCTACATTGTAGGCTTGGAGATGGGCTGCTACGATTACTATTGGACTTTCCAGGATGCAGCAAGGGCTCTGCTACACCTAGTATTCTGTTGCCTTGGAAATTATGTCTCTTGGTGAAGAAATGTATCCTACAATCTTGGACTTCTACAGATCCACCTACATTTTGGCACTGGCTCAGCCTGATTAACTCCATGGTAGCATGGAAGGCAAGGAATGCAAAGGGATCGTATAAGCGTAAATCTAGATTTTTGAAACTTTGGGACCTATATTTGACTTCATTGAGCCCCAGGAGTGGAAGTTTCGTTCTAAGTGGCCTGTGATAGTTCATTCTCCATTTCTGACATGAGAGTAAACTAGGGATTGTTAGTGATTATGATAGTTAATTCTCCAGATTTGATGTGACAATTTAGCTAAGGATTGGAAGGGATGGTGGGAACAGTGGCGTAGGAAGGGGGGACGGCGGGGCAGTCCGCCCCGGGTGCACGCCGCTGGGGGGGTGTCGGCTCCGCTGATTCCCTGCTCTCTCTGCCCTGGAACAGGTTATTTCCTGTTCCGGGGCAGAGAGAGCAGGGAACCAGCAGAGCCGACGCAGCTCCCAGCGACGTGCACTCGGGGTGGAGCGGCCCTCCCACCCGTCCCTCCCACCCGTCCCTCCCACCCGTCCCCTTTCCTACGCCAGTGTTAAGAATGCGCTCCGGGAGAGGGGGTGCGCGCACCGAGGGGGGTGCACCATGCTGCACCTGGGGGGGGGGTGCGCAGTGGCGACCCGTCCCGGGTGTCAGCCGCCCTCGCTACGGCACTGGGTGGGAAGCCTGTTATAGCGTCTGCTCCACTCTACTGGGAGCTACAAGAGTGTGGACCCTGGGGGGAGATGGTTGTGAATTATTGGTTGGTTTAATGGGGAGCAGGGGGAGGGGTTGGGTTGGATACTGCCTGTGTTTTAAAGGTTGTGGGAGACATGGGGAGGGGGATACGGTATACCGTTTTGTGGACCTTCACCTGGTTGGTTCCGATTGTTCGGAAAGGAGTTGGTAATTCAGTTCTCTTAAGACTTGAAACTAACCAAATCTTAATATCCTGAAGCATAAACCTTGGCACACCAGCACACCCTGAAGCCTCTTTTTCTGATATTTTCTTTATTGCATAAACATATCAATGTACTCACAGTCAGAAGGGGTGCTTCATAACACAGAGACTTCGTCATTCTGGGCTGAAAACAATGCTTGGAGGTAGAATTCTGAGGAAAAACAATTCTACTGCTGAGGTGGAAAAACAGATGAACAGGCAGAGACAGCTCAGAAATGGATGCCTGGAACGTGCTTTATCTTATTGACAAGATATATTTTACAAGGTAAAAAACCAAGTTCTCTTCAGGGAGTTTATCAGGCCAAGTACTGACAGAAAACAAGATGGAGAAAGTTTCAAAGCTTGAACAAGGGGAAAAGCAGGGGGGCTCCGAAGCCCAAAGAACAAGAGCATAAAGACAAATGAGACAGAGCCATCAGGTAGCAAGGCAGTCAAGCTAGGCTGAGAAGGAGAAGAGGTTCAGGCAACATTACATCAATGATAACAGTTTTTAAACAAACAGACAAGTGTGTCTGCACTAGCTGTGAACTATATTACACACTAGGAAAAGAGGCCCGTTTCGTAGAGGAATGAAATGGGCGCTAGCAAGGTTCCACACCCCCCTCCCTACCTCCCTCTCTCTCTCTCTTCCTCCCTCTATCCTTCTCTGTTGTCCGAGTTCCAGCCCCCCTCCCTCCCTCCGTCTCCTCTGAGTTCCAGGCCCCCTCCCCTTCGAGTTGCAGAACACCCTCTCCCCTGCCCTTCGAATCCCACGGCCCTCTCCCCCTCAAGTTGGAGGCCTCCCTCCCCTTCCAGCTGCAAGACGCCCCCTCCCTCCCCTTCCAGTTGCAGGACGCCCCCTCCCCTTCCAGTTGCAGGACACCCCCCTCCCCTTCAAGTTGCAGGATGCCTCCCTCCCCTTCAAGTTGCAGGACACCCCCCTCCCTCTCTCCCTCCACTCCCCTCCGAGTTCCACAGCTCCCCTCTCCTCTGAGTTCAACACCCCCGCGCCTCCCTCCCTCGAAGTGCAAGCAGGACCTGTCCTCCGGCAGCCCCTCACCTTCCTGCGTGCCAGCTCTAATTTATTTATTTATTTATTTATTTATTGCATTTGTATCACACATTTTCCCACCTCTTTGCAGGCTCAATGTGGCTTACAATACATCATGAATGGTGGACATATATTAGAAAATAGACATTTAGTGATACAGAAGGATCCTGGGTAACTCCCCTCCGAGTTCCATGCCCCGCCTCCCTCTCTTGAAGTGCAAGTAGGACCTGTCCTCCGGCAGCCCCTCGCCTTCCTGAGTGCCGGCTCTAATTTAAAAATTGTTACCTCGGGGTCTGGCGTCAGCATTGAAGGCGTGTGGCGCTTCACACTGCCTTCTAATCTGTCTGAGCTCTGCCTCTGGTCCCGCCCTCATTTCCTGTTTCTGGGAGGGCGGGACCAGAGGCAGAGCTCAGACAGATGGGAAGACCTGATTGTTTACTCACCTCTGGTGCCTGCTGCTGGGTTCCCTTCCCTCTCACTTCCCATTGGTCCACCCTGTGATGTCACCCCCAGGGCAGACCAATAGGAACTGTGTTACAAACCCAGGCAGCCAGACGGAAGTGCAGCAGTCCAAATTATTATATAGGATAATGCATTGCTCCTCTAACTTACAGACAGATCTACAGTAACACATTAAACACATTTCAGGAACCTACTATAACTAAGGCAAGGCTGTCAAAGGACAGAACACTCCCCGCCTGGTATCGGTAGATACCACTATCAATATTATCACAATTTAACAGCTTAATAACATGCAAAGTCCATTATCTGTATTCAGGCTATCCATCAGCTGTAGGGTCATCTTCACCACTCAGGACCTGCAACGAGAGACAGACAACAACAACAACACTAAACACAAAAGAGAGAGTCTTTAAGTCTCTATATTCATGGATGGATGCTGGCTCTTGTGCTTGCGTTTCTTCATGTGGTACGAGAAGCACAACTTCAGTGATGTGTCTGCAGAAGTTCTTTGCTGTTCTCTGTTTCACAGTTCTGACTTCAATCTTTCTGACGTTTCCATCTTTACTGGGAATAGTTTTTATGACTGATGCCAAGGGCCAATCATTGCGTTGAGTCTGGTTGTCCTTGAGTAAGACAATGTCGCCTTCATGAATGTTGGCCTTACTGGGCTGCCATTTATTATGGATCTGTAGGGTCGGGAGGTACTCTCATCTCCAGCGAGGCTCTGAACTTGTCTCCATTGCTGTCTGCATACATCTTTCTCATCAAAGTCTCCAGGCAGGTTTGGAGGCACACTTGTTTTTTGTGTTAAGAGCGTGGCTGGAGTCAGGACCAAAGGCGATTCTGGATCAGAGGACACTGGGATCAAAGGTCTTGCATTGATGATGGCAGACACTTCTGCCAGCAGTGTGGTTAGAACCTCATGGGTGAGGTGGTTAGCCCCTGTCTCTGATAGCATAGAATCAAGGATGCGATGAGCAATCCCAATCATGCGCTCCCATACTCCTCCCATATGTGAAGCATGGGGAGGGTTGAATATCCATGTACAGTGGCAATCGCTCAGGTATCTTTCGATGGCAGGAGTGTTGATCTTCTCTGAGTTTATTTTGAGTTCTTTGCAAGCACTCACGAAGTTGGATCCACAATCAGAGCGGATCTGTTTGGCTGGACCATGGATTGAAAATAACCTTCTGAGTGAATTTATGAAGCTTGACGTGTCCATTGACTCTATAATTTTGATGTGGACAGCACGTATGCTCATGCACGTGAACATAACGGCCCACCGTTTGCTGTTCACACTTCCTCCTCTGGTCCGTCTCGAGATAACTGACCATGGCCCAAAGATGTCTAGCCCCACATAAGTGAATGGTGGGTCAACGCTCAGTCTTTCAGGTGGTAAGTCTGCCATTCTTTGGTCTTGGTATTTGCCACACAGTTTACGGCACTTGACGCATCTGTGGATATTTGCAGTAATACAATGCTTAGCCCCGACGATCCACACTCCTGCGGTTCTAATTGCTCCTTTGGTAAAGTGTCGACCTTGGTGCTTGACTCGCTCATGGTAATGGCGCACGAGTAGGGCGGATACTGGATGTTGATCTGGAATGATCAGAGGATTTCTTTCGCTATTGTCTATCTTGGCATGGGTAAGACGGCCACCTACTCTTAACAAACCATCCTCATCCTTGAAGGGGTTTAGCTTCCAGAGTGGGCTGCCTTTCAAATGTTCTTTCCTTTGCTGAGGCAATGGAACTCTGTTTCTTGCTGCACACAATGCAGAACCACCTTTTCTGCTTGGACGAATTCTTCTGCTGACAAAGGCTTGGTGCAGAGGTGCCAGTGATGACACTTACTCGATTTCCTATCAGGTCTTTGTTGGAAAGAACGCATGATATAGATAAGGTGGGCTATGGCTCTCCTCAGTGTCACCCAGTGCGAAAATCAATTAAAGCGGTGCGTCCCCAAGTTATTTTTAGTTGAGATACTTGTGGTGAGGGTCATCACTATCGAACGAACTTCAACATCGTCTTCTGAGTTCACCAGTTCAAAGGAGTTTGCAATAGTTAAAGGGTCGCTTATTGGTTGCATAAGAAATTTTGGCCCGGTTAACCAAGTAGTTTGCGTTAAGTGCTTTGCTGAGACAGCTCTTGTGGCATGATCTGCTGGGTTCTGGTTGGTTGACACGTAGTACCATTGGACAGGTCTGGTGGATTTCCGGATGCGTTCTACTCAGTTGCTCACATATACATAGAATCTTCTACTCTGGTTGTATATGTAACCGAGTACGACTTTGTTGTCTGTGTAGAACTTAACTGAATCTAAATGGATGTCCATTTAGCTTACAATCAGTTCGGCTATTTCTACTGCCAGGACTGCTCCACATAGTTCCAGGCATGGCACAGTCTGACTGGGCCACGGGGCTAGCTTTTCTTTGCCTAAGATGAATCCTATATGTACACTGTTGTAGGCATCTATGGTTTTCAGGTATGCTACTGCAGCAATAGCTTTCTCTGATGCATCCGAGAAGATGCAATCCTCCTTGTGGCATGCATTCGTGAGGGACATGGAGACTTATGTACGTGGGATATGGATTTCTTCTAGTGATTTTAGAAAGTTTCTCCATGTATTCCACACTTGTTTTTCTTGCGGCAATGGGGCATCCCATTCATTTGAACTTGAAGAGAATTCATGAAGCAACAATCTCCCTTGGATAGTGATTGGTGCCACAAATCCTAGTGGGTCATACAGGCTGTTCAGTGTAGACAAGACGCCTCGTCGGGTGTACGGTTTCTCTTGCATGCAGACCCGAAAGGTGTCCCTTTTCAAATCCCAATTCAAACCAAGGCTGCATTGAAGTGGGGGGATATCCACTCCTAAGTCTAGATTCTTCAAGTTTGTAGCATGGTCTACTGGAGAGAACGCTCTCATTACATTGGCACTGTTGGATGCGATTTTGTGAAGCCTCAAATTAGCTTCCGCTAACATCATCTGTGTTCTCTTCAGCAGGTTGATAGCTTCTGTTTCAGTGGGCAAAGATTTCAACCCATCATCCACATAGAAATCTCTTTCTATGAACTGTTTGGCATCTGTACCATATTTCTTCTCTCCTTCTCGTGCAGTTCATCTAAGCCCGTAAGTGGCTACTGCTGGTGATGGGCTGTTTCCAAAGACATGAACTTGCATTCTGTATTCAATCACCTCCCCATTGGTGTCATCATCGTGAACTGCAGGAACCTCAAGTAATTTCTGTGGTCTTCGTGAACAGTGAAGCGGATTAGGATCCCCAGTAAGTTGTTGGTTAAGTCTGGCCCAGTGAGCAGCACATTGCTCAGTGAGTTTCCTTGAAACTGGGCGCTAGAGTCAAACATAATTCAGATTTGTTGTGGCTTCTGTGGGTGGTATACTCCGAAGATAGGTAGGTACCAGCACTCTTCATTTTTTTTTCAATGGTGGGGCCAGCTCTTCATGGCCGTTGGTGAAGATGTTCTGCATGACAGTTATAAACTGCTGCTTCATCTCTGGTTTTCTCCTCAAGGATTTCTGCAACGAAGGAAGACGAGAAAGGGCTTGAGTTCTATTGTTTGGGAGTCGAGACCTTGGCTTACGGAATGGAAGGGGTGCTACCCAACTATTTCACTCGTCTTTCTTGAACTCTTTATCCATAATGCTCAGGAACTCTTTATCCTCAATGGAGAAGGCAAGTTTGTCATCATCTTTGGTGGTCTGTAACACTGAGCTTCCAAGGTATTCTCCTAAACCTGCTGTGGAGCTGGTTTTATTCAGTGCTGAGACAGCACTCCGTTCTTTGTAAGCAGGAGTCTCTTTGGTGGTTAGGTGATTGGCACATGACTCAAATAGTGAAGTGCACCTGCCTTCTAAGACATTGGTAGAGAGTACTCTGACATTCGCCCTTCTCCTTTGATTGGGGCAGACATCGCCTACTATAGTCCAACCCAGGTCTAGACGGTGAGCATAGGGAGTACCTCGTGGGCCCTTACAAGATTCGTGGATATCCAAGAGTTCTGGTGCGTCTCGGCCCAGCAATAGTAAGATCTCAGCGTCTGGATCCAAAGGTGTGAGTTGGTTGGCTATTGGCCTTAGGTGGGGGTGATTCCACGCCACCTCTGGTGAAGGAATCTCATCCTTGTCATCTGGTATCTGGTCACATTCAATTATCGTAGGCAATCGTGACTTGGTACTTCCATCTATTGCCTCTATTACATAGCCGCTTGCTACTGTCCCCGACATTTGTACAGCTCCTGCACTAAAACTCTGACTTTGCAAGGGACCAGTTGTTCTGCTCATCTATGATGACGTACATTTTGACTGCCTTCTCAGGCCGTCCTTCAGGATACACCTTGGCCAAACATATCTTGGTGCAGGATCTCTCATTGTGGCTCTTTCAACCCACCTTTGTGCAATTCGGAGTGACTTGGAGTATTGGTGTACTTCCCTCTTCCGTCTCCCTGCCATGATTCACCTCGGAATTGGGATACGGCTTTGCGTCATCTGGGTGTAGAGCAGAGACGTGTTGGTCACTACCACACTTTGTACATAGGATAGGCACAAGGCAATCTTTAGCCAGATGGTTTGAGGACAAACAGCACCGGTAGCAAAATCTGAATCTTCTGAGCAACACTGCGCTCCCTCAAAGGCTTCCCTATGAACCCTTGACACTTACTGAGAGGGTGAAGTGTCCTGTGTATGGGGCACTGTTCAATGGGATCCTTTATGTTCTCTGTGATGGAAGAAGGGTCGGATGATGCAGATATTGAGGATGACACCTCTGTCTTTACAAATATAGGTTTCTTGTACGGTTTAGCTGTTTTCCCCTCCAGGACTTGGCTCGATTCAGGTTGTTCAAACCATGAACCAGGGATCATTCCTTCTCTTGGCTATATCTCTTATGAACCTTGTGAAGATACTGAAAGGGGGATATTTCCCTTGATTCTCTTCCTTGTATTGTGTGCCAACTACCGACCATCTCTCCCTTATGTCGTATGGCAGCTTTCCTAAGATGCTCTGGTGCCTTAAGGTGTGTCTAGCTGGCTGAGTTTTGGAAAGCTATTCTCGGCCTTGACTGCTTCCAGTTCATGAAGGAGGTTGCCTAGCTCTTGCAGCTTGTAGTTGTCTCTACCGGATAGCGTTGGGAATCTATCCAACCTGTTGAACAGTGAATTTTCTATGGCTTCTGGACTACCGTAGTACTCCTCGAGTCTTTCCCACATTTCTTTTAACCCTTAAGAAGTGTCCTTCAAATATGAATACTTCAGCTCCTCTACACGTACGGCTGTTTCCTTTCCCAGCCAGTGAAGCATCATATTCATCTCCTGCTTGGGAGTAAGCCTCATGTTCGCAATGGCGTCTTTGAAGTCTGATTTCCATGCCCAGTAACGCTCAGGACGGCTGTTGAACTGGGCAAGCCCTGAGCCCCCCAGGTCCTTGTATGCTAGATACCTCACTAGTTCGTCTCTTGTTGAGATTTCAGGTTGAACAGTTGCCGTCACTGCGGGCTAACTGGCCTTGACCTCTTCTGTGACAGATGTAAAATATGACCACCCTACTGTTTCTGGTTGGCATGAAGAGTATAAAGCTGGTACTCCTCTGGGAGGCGGTAACTGAGACTCTCCTCGCCACCGGGCACTATGTGGCACTAAGGCTTGTTGTTGAAGTGAAACATCTACCTCATTAGTCACTCTCAGGACATGAACGGGTGGTATTGCATCAGAGCGCATAAGAGACTGTAAGTTGGTATAGTGCGAGTTGGGTCCCATGGTGTGCTGTGCCTTGGGTTTTCTTTCTGTAGGTGACATTCTCAACGCTAAGGTTGGGTTTGGTTCCTTAGGATCAGAGGACTTCTCTGAATCATCCTGTTTCCACGCCCTGGAAAGTGATGGGGCATGTGTCATCACATAAGCTTTGGTTCTTAGAGCAGGTTCTTCAAAGACAAAGTGGCTAAGTTGCTTGTTTCTATCATTCTGTCCCACAGTGTCTTCAAGGACAGTACCCTTCACCTCAAGTTCAGCAATTTCTTTGTCTTGCTGGATCGCCTCTATCATAATGTCCAATTCAGCCTTTCTGCGTGCTGCCTCAGCCTCCTTACGTGTGGCTTCAGCCTCCATCTCAGCCTTTCGGCGTGCTGCCTCAGCCTCTATACATGCTGTCTCAGCTTCTACCTCAGCCCTTTGTAGTTTCAGGGCGGTTTCCTGCTCATTATGACAATGACGAGCATTGGCCACCTCCACCATAGCCCATGCCTGCAGGGCTGCCGAACTGGATGACGATTGGCTGGAGCGGATTGTTGCCCGTGATCGGGAGGATCTTGAGCTTTTGGACGTATGTTTAGATGAGTAAGAGCACAAAGAGACACTGTCCTGTGGATCTACAATTACAGTCTCTGACTTCTTTACAGCCTCAGCCACTTCCGCCTTACCCTTTTGATCTGTGGCTTCTTGGAGTTCTTTTTCTACAAGACTCTGCTCTGTATTTGTCTCACCTAAGAACTGACAATACTCTTCTGTTTTCTGCTGATAATGTGCATAGCTAATCTGAATTGATGACAAACAGGCTTCCTTGTCTATCCCTGCCCTTGAAGCATTCAGCATATTTTTCTCCACGTCTACCCAGAGCGTGCTTAAATTCTGGATATACTTTTTCTGTCTTGCTTCATAAATTTCCAGGAATTTCTTGGTTTATTTGCGGGTTAATCTATTCTGAACCCCTTGTTGAGACTGGGGGGGGGGGGGGGAGGGTATCTGCCATGGCTGCATTGCCCTCTAACTGCTCCTGAGTATCAGAGGCAGGGATCACTTTATCTGGTGCGGATTGTGTTGCCTTAAAATCTGTCATCCTGTACTTGCTTATTAGTCTGTATTAGGTGAGGAGTCAGCTTTTGTGTGGGAGGAGGGTAGAGGGATAGAGATTACTCTGTGAAAAAGCTGTGCTGAGACTTGCTTGCTTGCAGCTGCTTCTATCTCTCTTCACTGACTTAAAGAAAGAGTCTGCCTCTCTGGCTGCTGAGATTAAAAGTGGATCTGAATTCAATGGTAAGATATGAACAGAGCAAGGGAGGGGGAAGAGTAGCTCTCAGTAAGAGACCTCCCTTAATCTGCCTCTTAGTAACTAACGTTTCTCACCCTTCACGCCCAGAGACCAAACAATGTTGCAATTCTTGGCTGTAGGCAGAGTAACTCTCAAGGTGCTTCTTTCTATGATGCTTCACAGATTCAGAAAAATTCTATAACAGTCTCTTAAGCACTGGTTTCAAGCTACCACAAAATCCTCTGCTTTTTCACAAGTTTAACTTCTCTGATAACTGCATTAAACAGTCTCAAACAATGCTCTTGTTAGCCAAAGGTTCACCTGTATGCAGATCAGCCAACATCCAGAATGATCACTTTTCTGTCTGGTAAAATTAACTTACACAAATCTGTTTCTTCACAGCATAACTTCTTCTGATATATGTACTTATACAGTCTCAAACAATGCTCTTCTTAGCTAAAGGTTCACTTGTATGCAGACCAGTTAACATCCAGAATGATCACTTTGCTCTCTGGTAAATTAACTTACACAAATCTGCTTCTTCACAAGCTTAACTTCTTCTGATTAAAGGCAGTGCAGAGGCTCTTTGAAGACAGCACTTGTCCTATTGAAACTTTTTTCAGTTCTTTCAAAACTATCTAATTCCACTTTGGATTTCTTGGGTGGTTGGGTCTTTTATTTGGTATTTTGTTTTACTGTCTGCCTCTCAGAGGGATTGGGGGGTTTTTTATTCACCTCCCAGAGGAATTGGTTTTTTACTATTCAGTTCCCTTAAGACTTGAAACTAACCAAATCTTAATATCCTGAAGCATAAACCTTGGCACACCAGCACACCCATATCAATGTACTCACAGTCAGAAGGGGTGCTTCATAACACAGAGACTTCGTTATTCTGGGCTGATAACAATGCTTGGAGGTAGAATTCTGAGGGAAAATCAATTCTACTGCTGAGGTGGAAAAACAGATGAACAGGCAGTGATCATTTCTGGATGTTAACTGGTCTGCATACAAGTGAACCTTTAGCTAAGAAGAGCATTGTTTGAGACTGTATAAGTACATATATCAGAAGAAGTTATGCTTGTGAAGAAACAGATTTGTGTAAGTTAATTTTACCAGACAGAAAAGTGATCATTCTGGATGTTGGCTGATCTGCATACAGGTGAACCTTTGGCTAACAAGAGCATGGATGCCTGGAACATGCTATATCTTATTGACAAGATATCTTTTACAAGGTAAAAAAAAAACCAAGTTCTCTTCAGGGAGTTTATCAGGCCAAGTACTGACAGAAAACAAGATGGAGACAGTTTCAAAGCTAGAACAGGGGGAAAAGCAGGGGGGGGGCTCCCAAGCCCAAAGAACAAGAGCATAAAGACCAATGAGACAGAGCCATCAGGTAGCAAGGCAGCCAAGCTAGGCTGAGAAGGAGAAGAGGTTCAGGCAACATTACATCAATGATAACAGTTTTTAAACAGACAAGTGTGTCTGCACTAGCTGTGAACTATATTACACATAATGCATTGCTCCCATAACCCTTCACAATGTAACCCATAATCGAATTGTAACAAATTGTATTTCCATCATTCACAATGTATTGTAAGCCACACTGAGCCCACAAATAGGTGGGAAAATGTGGGATACAAATGCAATAAATAAAAGCTTACAGACAGATCTGCAGTAACGCATTAAACACATTTCAGGAAAAGTGGAATATCCAGAGTCAAAGGGAACTTGGACAAACATCAGATGCTAGTTGCTAAAAACTCTGAGTCATACAGGGATATTTGAGATGTATATGCTGAGAAACTTAGGGTCACAAGTTGGGTAAAGTATAAAGAGGAGTTGAAAGTTTGAATTTGTTTATCATGTTGGTTATATCAGTTTATAAGCAAATGAGATATAAAACTATTTTAGTAGCGGGGAATAGCAGCATAATCTGGAAGATGGTGCTGGGGGGACGAGGGGGGACGAGGGGGGACAGGGACGTGACCTGTTCTCTTGCGAGAACGGCAGTCTGGTCCTTTGGGAGCAGCATGAAGGAAGGGGAACAGGGGAGGGGAGGAGGGGAGGGAGGGGGGAAGTAGGGGTTTTTGCTTTTTTGTTATTATTTTTTCTCTCCTTTTATTTATTCTTTCTGTTCTGGTAACACTGAGAGGGTGGAGGCAGGAAGCAGGTGGATGTGGCGTAGGGGGAGGCACCCAGGGGCTGGGGGTGTGTCCTCACTTATAAGATATGTGGAAGGGAACATGCCGATAAGAATGTGGCCTGGGAACGATTAAGCTAAATTCTTGGAACGTGGGGGGGATTTCATCACCCATTAAACGCACCAAAGTCCTGCAGGCCATGCAGCAGCATAAAGCGGATGTGGTCTTTCTCCAAGAAACACACTTAACAGCAGAGGAACATAGTAAATTTCAGAAAGGTTGGGTGGGGGAGGTGGTGGGGTCCCCGGCGAAGGGGAAAAAAGGGGGTGTGTTAATGTTGTTTAGAAAAGGGCTGCAGTTACAAATAAAGTCGGTTAAAAGAAGTGAGGAGGGTAGGTATGTGCTGGCTGAGGTGGAATGTGGAAGTACATTTTTTGCAATGTATACGCACCAAACGTCTTTGACCATAAATTTTACAAAACTTTAATTGAACTGCTGAGCCCCTTCCAGGAGGGCAATATTGTACTTGGAGGAGATTTTAACTTGGTATATAACCCCCAGATGGATAAATGTAGTTCCACAACTTCTCCATTAAGCAATTGTAAAAGAGGCCTGCCCTTTCTCTGCTCGACTCTGGATTTAATTGATATATGGAGAGTACTCCATCCGACACACAGAGATTACACGCATGTATCTAGGGCACATTTGACACAATCCCGTATTGATTACTTCTGGTTTCTAGTAGCCTGTTTGCAAACATACCAGCAGCAGAAATAGGGCCATGTGAAATATCAGACCATTCAATTATATATATACAGCTGCAGGTGTCTAGAAATGGGGGTAGAAGGGGTAGTTGGAGATTTCCTTTTGAATTATACCGGGATCCGCATTTTAAGGAATATATAAGGGGAAAATGGAAGGAATATGAGGAGCATAATAGGGATCACCAACAGCAAACAAGTTTATATTGGGAAACAGCAAAGGTGGTAATGCGGGGGGAGATAATTGCCTATAGGGCTTGAGCTAGGAAAATGAGGGACAAAGAAATCCTCCGTCTGGAAAAAGAAATTAGAGCTAGGAGGGTGCGATTTGGTGAGATCATAACGGAAGAACAGAAAAGAGCACTATTGGCATCTCAAAGGGAGCTGAATGAATTATTACACCAGAGGGCTAGGAAGTCACAAATTTATTACCAACATCAACTCTTTCAGTACGGGAATAAGGCGGGAACTTTGATGAGTAGGTTAGTGAAGGGGCAGAAGGGGCCTTCTAGGATCCTGCATATCAAAGATGGAGGAGGGCAGATAATCCGGGAGACTGGAGGGATCATAGGAAGATTTCGGGACTATTATAAGGCATTATATGAGGAGCCGTCAGATATAATTCCGGATAGCGAGGTATACTTGACCAACCAAGAGTTACCTAGGATTTCAGAGAAGCAATCGGTAATACTGAATAGCCCTATAGAGGAGGGGGAGCTGATGCTGGCATTACAGCAAAGCAAAATTCATAAAGCGCCGGGACCAGACGGGTTTAGCATGGCATTTTATAAGCTGTTGCAGGAGCAAGTGACAAGTCCTTTGATCAACCTCTTCAATGATATGATAACATCAGGAACCTTGTCAGATCGGCTAAATGAGGCGAAAGTAATAGTATTATTAAAACCCGGTAGGGATGAGAGGGAAGTGGGGTCCTACAGGCCAGTATCTCTGTTGAATTGTGATATAAAAATTTATGCGAAGATATTGGCCAATAGGTTAGCTAGGGTGCTCCCGGATTTGGTAGCTCCCCTCAGGTAGGATTTGTAAAAGGCAGGTCAGTGGCGAGTAATATAAGAGCTCTACTGGCTTCCCTGGAGACAGTGGAGGCACAGAAAAGGCCTTCTGTGCTGGTCAGCTTTGACGCAGAGAAGGCCTTTGATCGAGTAGTTGGAACTTTATGTTTGAGATATTGAAGAAAGTGGGGATAGAGGGGGCATTTAGGAATGCGGTGGGAGCATTGTATTCTAATCCACAGGCATATATGTGGATAAATGGGGAGAAGTCAGACTTATTCCCAATCAGGAGAGGTACAAGACAGGGATGTCCTCTGTCTCCTCTGCTCTTTGTCCTGGTCCTAGATCCCCTGATCAGAGAGATTAGTGCCCATCCTGAAGTGACAGGGGTGTAAAGTGGGGTCCGCTATCATTTAAAGTCTCTGCTTTCGCAGATGACATTTTAGTGCACCTTAATCAGCCCAAACGTTCCTTAGAAGCTTTATTACAACTCTTCCAGGAGTATGGAGATTTCTCAGGGTTTAAGATCAATTACTCAAAATCCTTGGCATTGACGACTAATGACAGTGTGAGACGGCTATGGGGAGGCACATTTCCTTTGAAATGGGCTGTGGAGTCTCTTCGATACCTAGGAGTGCAGATCACCATGCACACTACGGCCCTATATCAGACCAACATCACCAGGCTGGTAGACACAATGAAGGGGCAACTGGGGAGGTGGAAAGCTTTACCAATTACTTTACATGGGAGGATACACCTATTCAGAATGGTAGAATTCCCAAGGTGGCTCTAAACTTTTCAGGTGCTGCCCTTGAAGTTAAAGAATAAGGACATAAATCGAATTTATAAGTATGTGAGGAAGTTTGTCTGGAGAGATTCCAAACCTAAGCTTCCTTTGAAAATAATAATGGGCTCGTGGAGGGAGGGGGGGATGGGTCTTCCGGACCTCCGTCGCTACAACCAAGCTTGCTTGTTGAGACACTTGGGAGACTGGCTATTGGACAGGCAGGACTTCACGCCTAGGAGACTGGAACAGGAATACTTTAAGCCCTATCATCTGCTGCAATGCCCATGGACTGCTCTACCTAGTCTGGTGGGCAACAGCGTGTTGCTAAGGCCCATTAGAGAGATTTGGAAGGATTTAAATAAGAGCTGGGGGCTAGAGACGGAGATGTCAGATCTTTTACCATTACAGGGCAATCCTCAATTTAAACCGGGCTCAGAAAATAAAGTGTTTCTTAGATGGGCAGAACTAGGTATCACGAGGTTAGAGCATGTCCTTGATTCCCGGGGACAGTTATTAGGCTTGGGTGCCTTGGGAGTAGGTATAGATTATAGCCATACATTTGCATATGGACAGCTAGCTCACTATGTTCGCTCCTTGGACGCAGTACGGTTGGGAGGTAGACATGGGGCGTAGAGTTAGAGAATTCTATGGTTCCATGCCTGGGGAGAGGCTATCAGTCTCAGGGCTGCAGAAAGCCTTGTGGGAGCTGGGAGAAGGAAAGGAGATGGGGAAAATTCAGCTGAGGTGGGCTCAAGATTTGAAACAGCTAATTTGCAAATTAACTTCCGGAGGCTGGTGTCATGAATACCCTCCATGTCAGGGAATGCTAGTTTGAGAGAATGTCAGTATAGAATTTTACACAGAGCATACATGGCCAAATCTCAGGTGTTTCACATGGGAGGAGTCCCGGACCCGTTGTGTTCTAAGTGTCGGCAGGGGGAGGGCACGTTGTTTTCATTATCTATGGGACTGTTACAAGATACAGACTTTTTGAGGCAATAGCTCAATACTTGGAAAAGGTGTTGAAACATAAATTCAGTTTTCCCCTTTTGGGGTATTGCTCGATCAATATGAAATGTTAGCAGTTCCGCAAAAAGGGGCTCGGCAGTTCATCCGCAAGGCCAGCTTAATAGGGAAGAAACTTATCCCGAATAGTGGATGGCAACGGAAGCCCCAGATTATTGGAATTGGAGAAACCGCCTATACGATCTGCTTCTGCAGGAGAGGAGGGTGGTGGGATCCTCCCCAAAGAGAAGGAAGGCTTTCTTGGGAATTGTACATACAATCGTTATCATCCAGAACCTGCAGTTTTTTGCTGAATAGACTATGATTTTTTTTTTTAATTTATTATTATTTCAATATTCTCTCCTTTGGGATTTTTAGATAGTGGAATGTGGATGTCATTGATAGGATGGTGGATATGAGGAGATCACAAGAAGGAAGTACAGCGTCCACAGAGGAGGAGTCATATGTGGAGCGAGAGGAAGGGGGGGAGGGGGGAGGGGAGGAGGGACCTCCCTTGGTAGTAGGCAATACAATAGGAGGGGGGAGGGGGGGGAGAGGAATCATACATAATTGGTAACAAAGTCTGAACTTGGGAGTTATACTATGTGGGGAGTTAAGCTACATGGGAGGAGCCGTTAAAACTTATTATTGCATAACAATGGAGGGGAAGAGGTGTAAGGTAAAAGTTTGATGACAGCCGTTTGTTTGCAAAGGAGTGCATGTTCAGATTGGAGCAGAGTTCCTTATACCAGTAGATATCTGGATATGTAGTATTCCCAATAAAATAATTGACGAGATGGAATAGAGGGGTGGGGCGGGGAGAAAATATGAAAGATGGTTTGACAGATTGTATCATTCAGTTTAAAGATGTACATGTTTAGCTGAATATGTAAATGGATAATGTTGGACATGTGGTGTTTTACGTTTTGTCACCAATAAAAATGTTGAACTATAAAACACATTTCAAGAACCTATTATAACTAAGGCAAGGCTGTCAAAGGACAGAACATTGGGGAAAGGGTCAACTTTGATGAAGACATATATTATATTGTGTTCTCTTCCTGAGTATATGACACTTTTATATCATTGTTCACTCAATTGCTGAATAATGTATACTTTTGTTGATTCATCAATAAAAATTGTTTTAAACATAAAAATGGTATATGGTAAGTTAGGGGTAGGTGAGAGAGGAGTTAGGTATAGCGTTGTCTAGTAAGTGGAACTGGGACACTTTCATATACCATGTTTGTTTGCCTGAATTTAGTATCAGGAATTAATGGGTGGGGGGAAGGGGGAGGGGGGGAAATTGTTAAAGTTTGATGACGACATATCCTTTTGTACTTATGTATGCTCTGACAATTGAAGCTATGTTTACTCAGATTTTGGATGTATTTATGTTAATTTGTAATCAATAAAGGTTATACCATAAAAGGTAAGGAAAAAGAGACTAGCCTTCATAAATTACACGAATTGCAGAAAAGAGGAAGGACAGGCAACAATATATAGAAAATCTATGAGAAGCTGGTAAAGTAGTCAGGAAAAGAAAAATGCAAATGGAAGAAAAAAATACCAATATGGTAAAATGGGAAGACAAGACATAATTTTAGATATGTTAGTGATAGGAAGAAGTGCAAAAGTGGAATTGTGAGCCTCAAAGGTGAAGGGGAGAAATATGTAGAAGCTGATAAAGATAAAGTGAAAATGATTAACCAATATTTCTGTTCTGTGTTCACAACTGAAGGGGCAAGGAAACGGACCACAGAAGACAAACACAATAGAAATGGGAGGTATGGTTAGAACCTGAATGATTTTCAGAGGACTGTGTTCATCAGGAGCTAGCTAAACTAAAGGTGGACAAAACAATGGGGCCAGATAGCCTACATCCAAGCAGTGGCGTAGCTACGGGAGGCCACAGGGGCTTGGGCCCCCCAAAACTGGATCTGTGCCCCTGGTTTGGCTGGCGGGGGTCCCCAACCCCCACCAGCTGAAGTGTTTTTTTCCAGCGCTGGTCTTTGGCACCGCCACATTTCCTGCCCTGCTCTCTCTTCCCATCACATCCAGCACATGCATTTTAGTGAAAGTGAGCATGTGCGCATGATCAATTTCATTAAAACAAGCATGCTGGACATGACATAAGGAGAAGAGGAGAGCAGGGCAGGAAATACGGCGGCACAGAGACCAGCGCTGGGAAAAAAATGCTTCAGCTGGTGGGGGTTGGGGACCCCTGCCAGCCAAAGCATGTGCGGCGGCAGCGGTGGTGGTGCTGCTTCAACTGACGGGAGTTGGTGATCCCTGACAGCCAAGGTATGTGTAGCAGCAGTGGCGGTGGGTGGGTGGAGGGCAGCAGTGGGTGGGGGCCGGTGGGGAGGGGGACCAAATGTGCCCCCTCCCTTTGGGCTCTGGCCTCCTCCTACCTCGAAGTCTGGCTATGCCCCTGCATCCAAGGGTACTGAAAGAAACTTAGGGAAGTTCTGGTGGCTTTGCTGGCTGACCTTTTTCAACACTTCTCTGGAGTCAGAAGTGGTCCTGGAGGACTGGAGAAGGGCGGATGTGGTCCCTCTCCACAAAGTAGAAGTAAGGAAGAGGTGAGAACTACATGCCGGTAAGTAAATTAATGGAAACACCTTTAAAACAGAGAATAGTGAAATTTCTGGAATCCAATGGATTGCAGGACCCAAGGCAGCATAGTTTCACTAGAAGCAGGTCTTGTCAGACAAATCAGATTAATTTCTTTGACTAGATGACCAGAAAGTTGAATCAAGGGAGAGCACTAGATGTGGTATATTTAGATTTTAGCAAAGCCTTTGACACAGTTCCATATAGACTAATAAATAAACTGAGTGCCCTCAGTATGGGCCCCTAAACTGACTGACTGGGTTAGGAACTGGTTGAATGGAAGGTGACAGAGGGTAGTGGTAATGAAACTCACTCTGATGAAAGGGATGTCACCAATGGTGTGCCACAAGATTCGGTTCTTGGGCTGGCTCTTTTTAACATTTATGTAAGTGATATGTTGAAGGGCTGTCTGTTAATTTTTTGCCTCTTTGCAGATGATACAAAAATCTACATTAGGGTAGACACCCCTGAAGCATCTAGCAAAACTTGAGGACTGGTCCAAAAATTAGCAGCTAAGATTTAATGCTAAAAGTGCAGGGCCATTTGGGCTGCAAAAACCCAAGTTAACGGTACAGTTTAAGGATCAAAGAACTTTTGTGCAAGAAGGAGAAGCGAGACTTGTTTGTGATTGTATGTGTGAACCAAACAGGTAGAAAAGGCAGTGGTGAAGTTAGATGAGAGTAATGGCCTGTAGGAAAAAGGAGGTGGCGATGCCTCTGTATAGACTCTGGTGAGACCTCATTTAGAATATTGTTTTACAATTCTAGAGACCACACCTTCATAAAGATATAAACAGGATGGAGTTGGTCCTGAGGGCAGCTTGTTCTGTCACCAACAGATTTTCTGAATTTGTGCTTTCCTGCCAAAATTCCAAATGTGTTTTAGGTGTAAACTGAAAATTTGTGCTTTATCCCATTTGTCTCCTTCCCTCGCCTAGAACAGGAGTTGTCCTCCTCACAGACCCCACGTGCAGTGGCGTACAAAGGGGGGGGGGCAGTGGGGGCGGTCCGCCCTGGGTGCACGCCCGCTGGGGGGGTGCCGCAGCGTGCGCCTGTCTGCTCCCAGTTCGCTACGCTCGCTAATTCTCTCATTCGCTGCAGCTCCCTCCTTCTGCCCCAGAACAGGAGTGAAGAAGCATTTGGGGCCCAAATGGGGCCAGAAGGAGGAAGGGAAATGTTGCCGATGTTTTTGGGGCGTCCAGGACTGGTAAGGGGAAGTTCCGGGTCTTCGGTGGGGGGCAGCGATAGGGCTGGCGTGATGGGAGTCTTAGTGGTGGTGTTTTGGACTAAGGGGGCAGCGCCGACAATGAGTGTGGCAGTCCGGAACGTTGTTGGCTGGCTGATGAGAGGAGCGGCACAGGCGAAAGCATCGCAAGCAGCGGCGCTGCTGTGCGAGGCAGGTCCGGGGAACTCCGAGGGGTTCGGGCCCGTATTTGGGCCGATGTCTAGGGACATGGCCGTGGATTTTCGGGGCCCGATCGCAGGCCGGTTGAGGGCGGCAATGTTGACGGCGCTCCGGGGAGGATCAGGCGGCTCGGCGTAGTGCGGGGAGCAGCGTCGGGTTTCGGTGGGCCGGTTCCGGCACGTGGAGAGGTGCCATTTCATGGACCGATGGGCAGGAGAGGCATTGGTTTCCTGGCAGGGGAAGCTGAGGTGCGGTCTGTAAGGCCGGCGAAGGGAAGAAGAAGGCTGTGCGAGTGTGTGCCCAATTAGTGCACGGCTCATGCACTAATCGTGGCCCCCGTCAGGTGAGCTCCCCTCCTGGGAGGCCCTAGAAGCCTGGGCCTCAATTTTTAACCAGAGCTCCAGAAGATTTGGCGGTTTTCGGGGTGATTTCTATTTTGGACTCCGTTTTTGGAACTGGACCAGCGGGAATGGAACCAGTAGCAGGCGTTGAGTAAGGGGAAAATCCACTTGAAGGTAAGGGGTCGTTTGGCCTGGAATTTTAATTAGTTTAATTTTAAATTGTGGAAATTGCGTTTTTTATTTTTAAAAATTCAGGGATTTCTGTTATTTGAATTCTGTTTTTGGATTTGGGGTCGGGAGATTTTATTTGATTTTTCTAGTGGGTTAGTTTTTGAATTTTAGTTTTTTTAGTGGGGGGTTTTGAGGGGGTCTCATTTTAAAGAGGTTAGGAAGGGGTTAAAATTGTAGATTGACGGGGCAGGTGCGTAGAGGGGCAACCTAATTTTTGGGATGGTTTTTAACTTAATTTAATGTTTTTTATGGGTTTAGGGATGAATGTTGTGGTCAGTACGTTGTGGGGTGTTGGGATTTAAAAAGTGAAACCATAGGAAGATGGGTAGCGTAGGGATGGATAGAAATTGTAAATTTGGGATATTTTGATGGAACATTTGGGTTTAAATTCTGAGTTTTAGTAATTTCCCATTATAGTCTATGGGGGAAACAGTAGTAAAATGGAGATTTACTTGTGCTGGCAAACATTCTGCCGGTCAGCAATGTAACGTGGAATTTTGAGAGGGGTTTGGGATTGGCTGGAAAGGGTTTGGAATGGGAAGCTAAGGAGGGGTTTCCTAGGAAACAGGGGTTTGTGGCAGTTGAGATGAGCCTGCTGCTTTGAGAAGGATGATGTGTGAGTGAGCTCTGAGTGGGACTTGAGAATGAAGTACATTGTAAGGAAAAATAGGATTGTCAGGATTGAAATGTGGGAATGAGTATGAAAATGTAGGGTAATAGGGGAAGAGTGCAAAGGAAGTATGTTTGATGTAGAGTGAAGCTGTTTGATGATTGATAAAAGTTTAAAGCCTAAAGGTGAAAGAGATTGAATGAGAAAAGGGGAGAATTACTATAGGTTAGAGGTGAAACAAGGGAAAAAAAAACATTTTCTTTTAGGATTCAAAAGAGAGAAAAGGGAGTCTATTGAAGTTTCTCCTATCTTAAGCATTGAAAGAGATGTGGATAGAATGTTCGCTGTCTGGTTGAAGAGAAAGAATCTTGAGCAGAGTGAGTGACAGCAAAGCACTGCAGCACTTAGAATAGGGAAACTGCCAGTACAGAATAGGTGTGCAGAAGGGAATATTCAATTAATTTATTTTAATTAGAAAAGTTGGCCACAGTATTGATACCTTGATTAATATCCCATGAAGGTGCTGAAAATTTCAGGAAGGATGGGTTTGGCTTCCAATTATTTTGGTTTAAAAGAGTGAGGTGTAGGAAGAAGAACGGGAGAGAAGAGGGAAAATTACCACGACGATCTGGGCCCCCATGCAAGAAAGTGATTGCTACATTTGATATTGAACAAGCAGCTAAGTGACTGGAAACTTGATAGAATAATTTTGGTGTGTTGAATAGAGAAATAAGGAAGAAGATACTTACCATGACATCCTGGTTTGAAAGAGGCTGAAACCTGAAAGAGAAAAATTAGACACAAAGCATCAAATTCTAGTTTTTGACACAAACATATAGAAATGAAGTAAATAAGATTTGATGTTTGGTTTAAGTGATAATTTACTATCTGATAGTTATCTGTGTTAACTGGAAAAATTCAATTCTGTTGAGAAACAAAGAAAGCTAAAGTTAGTTAAGTTATATTTCTATTTAGAAGAAAACATTACACAACTGTAAAAGTAAGTGTTGTTGGAATTCACGAAGGTGATATTTCTCATGATTGCTAATTATTTGAATAAACCAATTTTTGCATTATAACTTTGAATTTGATTCTTTCTAATTGGAGCAAATCCTGAAATTAGTTTTTTTTCCTCCCATACCTGATCAGGTTGGGATGAGGTTAGTTTTATGTGACCTGTTTCCCCCCTGTTCCTGAGTTTGGTGATAGCTCTCTTGGCGCGACTACAGACAAAGAGAGTCCTGCATCACCTATAAACTAAAGAAACACCTCTTCGGAGCAGGGGGCAGGTAACAATAATAATAAATAATAATCTCAGTCAACAGAACAGTAGTGGAGATGAAGCTGAAGCTGGTTGTAATTCTTGGTGACTAGACTTATGTTTCTATCACAATAGAATGCTGGTCATCCCATAGAAAATTTTACATTGACAGACAGAGTCTTTAGAGAGGAAGTCTGCTTGTCTAGCCTTAAGACTGAAGGGTTCCTACACATTTGATGTTCTTGCATCAGCTCTCGAAGATATTCAAACAGAGTTTGCCATCACATAAAAAATTGTCAGAACAACAACAGGACAATGGAAAAAGCCTTCTTTGTAATTGGACAGCATGATGATGATAATGAACATGAAGATGCAAGTGATGAATTACTACTACTACTATTAACATTTCTAAAGCGCTACTAGGGTTACGCAGTGCTGTACAGTTTAACATAAAAGGACAGTCCCTGCTCAAAGAGCTTACAATCTAAAGGACAAGTGTACAGTCAATCAAGAAGGGGCAGTTAAATTGGGGCAGTCTAGGATTTCCTGAAAGATATAAAGGTTAGGTGCCGAAGGCAACGTTGAAGAGGTGGGCTTTGAGCAAGGATTTGAAGATGGGTAGGGGAGGGGGCTTGGCGTAAGGGCTCAGGAAGTTTATTCCAGGCATAGGGTGAGGCGAGGCAGAATGGGCGGAGCCTGGAGTTGGCGGTGGTGGAGAAGGGTACTGAGAGGAGGGATTTGTCCTGTGAGCAGAGGTTTCGGGCGGGAATGTAAGGGGAGATGAGGGTAGAGAGGTAGTGAGGGGCTGCAGACTGAGTGCATATTGTAGGTAAAGGAGAAGCTTGAACTGTATGTGGTATCTGATCGGAAGCCAGTGAAGTGACCTGAGGAGAGGAGTGATATGAGTATATCGGTTCAGGCGGAATATAAGACGTGCAGCAGAGTTCTGAACTGATTGAAGGGGGGATAGATGGTTAAGTGGGAGGCCAGTGAGGAGAAGGTTGCAGTAGTCAAGGCGAGAGGTAATGAGAGCATGGATGAGAGTACGGGTGGTGTGCTCAGAGAGGAAATGGTGAATTTTGCTGATGTTAAAGAGGAAGAAGCGACAGGTCTTAGCTGTCTGTTGGATGTGCGCAGAGAAGGAGAGGGAGGAGTCAAAGATGACTCCGAGGTTGCGGGCAGATGAGACGGGGAGGATGAGGGTGTTATCAACTGAGATCGAGAGCGGTGGGAGAGGAGACATGGGTTTTGGTGGAAAGACAATAAGCTCGGTCTTGGCCAATGTTCAGTTTTCAGGTGGCGGTTGGACATCCATGCAGCAATGTCGGAATAAACAGGCCAATACTTTGGCCTGGGTCTCCGCGGTGATGTCTGGTGTGGAGAGATACAGCTGGGTGTCTCAGCATAAAGATGATACTGGAAACCATGAGATGAGATCAGAGAGCCCAGGGAAGAGGTGTAGATTGAAAAAGAAGGAGGTCCAAGGACAGATCCCTGGGGAACAACAGCGAGTGGGATGAGGGTGGAGGAAGATTCATGAGAGTGAAGGTGCAGTGGGAGAGATAGGAGGAGAACCAGAAGAGGACGGAGCCCTGGAACCCAAATGAGGACAGTGTGGCAAGAAGTAAATCATGATTGACAGTGTCAAAAGCGGCGGATAGATCGAGGAGGATGAGGATGCAGTAGTGGCCTCTGGATTTGGCAAGGAACAGGTCATTACAGACTTTAGAGAGTGCTGTTTCTGTCGAGTGTAGAGGGCGAAAACCAGATTGAAGCGGATTGAGGATGGCCTGAGAGGAGAGAAAATCAAGGCAGCGGCTGTGAAAGGCGCGCTCAAGTATTTTGGAGAGGAAGGGTAGGAGGGAAATGGAGGGACAGGTAGGGTCAAGTGATGGTTTTTTGAGGAGAGGTGTGACGAGAGGTGTGACCACGGCATGCTTGAAGGTGTCAGGGACAGTTGCAGTGGAGAGAGAGAGGTTGAGGATATGACAGATGGAGGGGGTGACAATATGAGAGATGGTGTTAAGTAAGTTGGTGGGGATGGGATCAGAGGAACAAATGGTGCATTTCAAGGAGGAAAGAAGGCAGGCGGTTTCCTCCTTGGTGATATCAGGAAAGGAGGAGAAAGAGGCCAGGGTTGGTTGGTTGAGGGGGAGGGTTGAAGGGTGAAGAGGAGGAGGTGGCTTGGTAGTGAACTCAAGGTTGATCTTTTGCACTTTGTCGCTGAAGTAGTCAGCCAATGATTGAGGAGAGAGTGAGGGGGGGTGGGAGCGGAGGGTACTTTGAGGAGGGAGTTAAGGGTGGCGAAGAGGCGACGAGGGTTGGAGCTGAGAGAGTTGGTCAATGGGTGTAGTAGTCCTGTTTGGCAAGGAATAGGGAGGACTGGAAAGAAGATAGCATGAATTTGTAATGAAGGAAATCTGAATAGGTGGGAGTTTTCCTCCAGAGGCGTTCAGCAGATCGGGTGATAGACAGCAGGTGATACAAAACTATTCAAGGTTGTTAAAACATGTGTGGACTGTGAAATATTGCAGGATGTGGTAACAGTGGTTAAAAAAGGTTTGGACAAATTCCTGGAGGAAAAGTCCGTAGTCTGTTATTGAGACAGACATGGGAAGCAACTGCTTGCCCTGGGATTTGTAGTATGGAATGTTGCCAAGATTTGGGTTTCTGCCAGGTACTTGTGACCTGGCTTGGCCACTGTTTGGAAAACAGAATACTGGGCTAGATGGACCATTGGTCTGACCCAGTATGGCTACTTTTATGTTCTTATGTTCTAATGCAGATGATAATGATAATAATGACGATAAAGTACTGTTTGCTATACAGAAGTCAAGTGTTTTAGAGATCCCCTTAGTCAATACCTGTAGAACAAATCAGAAGACATCCGTAATATTGCAGCCTGGCCTGATTTGAAATAACTTTTTATCAGACTGAACAATCCACTTTCTGCTAGGCAGTTGTTAAACACATCTTTAGCTGTGCTGGATTAATGATTCACAAGCACAGTCATTTTCAAAATTTTAATTTTACTAAAAGCAATGTGGATTGAATTGTAGAGCAAGAAAGTTGGAATAAAATGCTAACAATACTTGCATTCATTATAGGTATGGCACTTTTACTTTTTACTCAGAAATTATTATATTAGGCAATAACTTTTTTGCTATTTTTAAGTAAAATTTTTAATGTGTTTTTCACTGTACTTTTACTTAAATATTAAAATATATATTTATTTTTATTTTTTACTTAAGTACTTTAACCTAGTACTTTGAACAACACCGGATGGCACCAGATGACAAGCATTCAAAGATGTATTTCTTGCCAGGGATGCCCACAAAGGGGCATTACTTAAAATTTTTGAAGGCATCACTGCAATAATAATACATTTTTTGAGACGTGAACAATCACCTTTCTGGAAAAGCTGTCAGGAAAGCATAGAGGTAAACGGAGGAAAAGATAGCCAATATGGTAAAATTTGGGGACAAGACATTTTTTAGATATGTAAGTGACATGAGGAAGTGCCATAATAGCATTGTGAGGCTCAAGACTGAGGGGGAGGAATATGCAGATGCTGATAAGGGTAAAGCTGAACTGCTAAACAAATATTTCTATTCAGTGTTCACAGATAAAAGGCCAGAGGCGGGACCGCAAAAGACTGTGTTTGTGAGGAACTGGCTAAACTAAAAGTAGACAAAGCGATGGGGCCTGATAGGATACATCCTAGGGTACTCATAGAACTTGGAGAAGTTCCGGTGGCTCCGCTGTCTGACCTGTTCAATGCTGCCCTAGAATCTGGAGTGATCCCAGAGGACTGGAGAAAGCAGCATGTGATCCCTCTGCACAAGAACAGAAGCAAGGAGGAGGTTGCGAATTACAGATCAGTCAGTCTGACCTCAATGGTGAGTAAACTAATGGAAATGCTTCTAAAGTGGAGGACTGTGAGGTTTCTCAAATCAAATGAACTGCAGGATCTGACGCAGCATGGTTTCACTAGAGGCAGATCTTGTCAGACAAATCTGATTGACTTCTTTGAATGGGTGACCAACAGTTGGACGTGGGAGAGGCACTAGATGTGATGTTACTTAGATTTTAACAAAGCCTTTGACATGGTTCCGCACAGGCGACTGATAAGGTAAACTGAACTGCCCTCAGTATGAGACCTAAATTGACTGACTGGGTTAAAAACTGATTAAACGGAAGGAGACAGAGGGTAGTGGTAAATGGAGTTTGCTCTGAGGAAAAGGGTGTTACAAGTGGTGTAACGCAGGGGTCGGTCCTTGGGCTGGCTCTTTTTAACATCTTTGTGAGTGATATTATGGAAAGGCTGTCTGGTAGTCTCTTTGCAGATGATACCAAACTCTGTAATAGGGTGGACACCCCAGAGGGTGTGGATAGCATGAGGAAGGATCTGGCGAAGTTTGAAGAATGGTCAAAAAAATTGGCAACTAGATTTAATGCTAAGAATCAGGGGTCATGTACTTGGGACACAAAAACCTGAGGAAACTGTACAGTATAGGGGGTGAAAAGCTTCTGTGTACAAAAGAAGAGCAGGACTTGGGGGTGGCCAAACAGGTAGAAAAGGCAACAATCAAAACCAGAAGGATGCTTGAGTGCATAAGGACAGGGATGACCAGCAGGAAAAAAAGAGGTGCTAGTACCCTTGTACAAGTCTCTGGTAAGGCCCCATTTAGAATACTGTATGCAATTCTGAAAACTGCACTTACGGAAAGATATAAACAAGATGGAGTCGGTCCAGAGGGCAGCTACAAAATTGGTCAGCGGCCTCAGTCATAAAACATCTAGGGACAGGATCATGAACCACACATGTACATGCTGGAAGAAAGGTGGGAGAGAAGGGATATGATAGAGATGTTTAAATACCTCAGTAGCGTTAATGTACAAGAGGTGAGCCTTTTTCAAATGAAGGAACATCTGGAATGAAAGGGAATAAGATGAAGTTAAAAGAAAATAGGCTAGGATGAATCTGAGGAAATACTCTTTCACAAAAAGGGTGGTGGATGCGTGGAATGGCCTCCCAGTGGAGGTCGTGGAGATGAAAACTGTGTCTGAGTTTAAGAAGGCACAGGACAGACACGTGGGATCTCTTAGGAAAAGGAGGAGTTAGTGGTTACTGAGGATGGGCAGACTGGATGGGCCATACAGCTCTTATCTGCCATATTATTATTAGCATTTGTATAGCGCTACCAGACGCACGCAGCGCTGAACACCTGACACAAAGAGACAGTCCCTGCTCAAAAGAGCTTACCATCTAAATAATACAGGCAGACAAGACAGTTACGGATGAGGGAAGTACTGGGTGAGAAGGAAGGAAGGACAAGGGAGGGCAAATGAGTAGAGGCTAGGAGCCAAAAGCAGCACTGAAAAGGTGGGTTTTCAGCATGGATTTGAAAACAGGTAGAGATGGAGCTAGACGTATAGGAACAGGAAGTCGATTCCAGGCATAAGGTGCCACGAGAGAAAAGGAACGAAGCCTGGAGTTAGCAGTAGAGGAGAAGGGGGACGACAAGAGAGATTTGTCCAGTGAGCGGAGTTCACGGGAAGGAATGTAGGGAGAGATGAGAGCGGAGAGGTAATGGGGGGCTGTAGATTGGATGCACTATAGGTCAGTAAGAGAAGTTTAAACTGTATGTGGAAGCGGACAGGGAGCCAGTGAAGTGACTTGAGGAGTGAGCTAGTGTGGGTATAACGATTCTGGCGGAAAATAAGTCGTGCCGCAGAATTTTGGATAGATTGGAGAGGAGCGAGATGGCTGAGCGGAAGGCCAGTGAGAAGTAAATTGCAATAGTCCAAACAAGAGGTGACAAGGGTGTGGATAAGGGTTCTGGTAGCGTAATCAGAAAGGAGGGGCGGATTTTGCTAATGTTGTAGGTAAAGAAACGACAGGTTTTGGAAATCTGTTGAATATGTGCAGAGAAGGAGAGAGAGGAATCAAAGATGCTCCAAGGTTTCGAGCCGAGGAGACAGGGAGGATGTGAGAGCCATTAACAGAGATAGAGAAAGGAGGGGAGGTGGGCTTAGGGGGAAAAATGAGAAGTTCAGTTTTGGTCATGTTTAGCTTCAGATGGCGTTGAGACCAGGGGCGTAGCTACGGGTGGGCCTGGATGGGCCCAGGCCCACCCAGTTAGCCTCAGGCCCTCCCAGAAGCAGATCCTTGCCGTGACCGTCTCCCACCCCTGCCGCAGCGCTTCATTTAATGTTGTTGCGCTGCTGTTAGTTTCCCACCCCCGCGGCGGCGCTTTACACTTTACCCGACGGCAACGCTACAGATGCAGTGCTGACGTCCGACGTCCTGCCTCCGGGGCCTTCCACGCTGATGTAACTTCCTGTTACGGAGGCGGGACGCGGAAGGCCCCGGAGCAGGACGTCGGACGTCAGCGCTGCATCTGTAGCGTTTGCCGTCGGGTAAAGTGTAAAGCACCGCCGCGGGGGTGGGAAACTGTAACAGCAGCGCCGACAACATTAAATGAAGCGCTGCGGCAGGGGTGGGAGAGGGTGAGGAAGTCAGTGGGGTGCTGCGTGCTGGCCCAGTAAGGGGAGGCAGGGAGGGGAGGGAACAGAAGGGTGCTGGACTTGCAAGGGGCAGAGGGTTGGAGGGAAGGGAGAGAGGTTTTGGGATTTGCAGAAGGGAGGTTGGAAGGCAGGGGAGAGGTTTTGGAATTTGCAGAAGGGAGGTTGGAGGGAAGGGAAGAGGTTTTGGATTTGCAGAGGGGAGGTTGGAAGGAAGGGAGAGAGGTTTTGGGATTTGCAGAGGGGAGGTTGGAAGGAAGGAGAGAGGTTTTGGGATTTGCAGAGGGGAGGTTGGAAGGAAGGAGAGAGGTTTTGGGATTTGCAGAGGGGAGGTTGGAAGGAAGGGGAGAGGTTTTGGGATTTGCAGAGGGAAGGGGAGAGGTTTTGGATTTGCAGAGGGGAGGTTGGAGGGAAGGGAGAGGTTTTGGATATATAGGGGAGAGGTGCTGGATATGCAGGGGGGTGGAGGGAAAGGGGAGAAGTGCTGGATATGCAGAGGGTTGAAGTGAAGGGGAGAGGTGCTGGACATGTATGGGAGTTGGATGAAGGGAATGGGGGGCTGGATGAAAGGGAGAGATGCTGGATGTGTGTGTGTGGGGGGGGGGGGGCTGAAGGAGAGGTGCTGGATATGCAGATGATGATATGCAGAGGGAAGGGAGAGAGATGCAGGGGAGAAAAAGCCAGATGAATAAGGGGAAGGAAAGAGAGGAAGAGAAGCTGGTTGGGGGTGGGATCAGCGAGGAGAGGGACACATTGGTGTGGAGGAGGGAGAAAGGGGACCTAGGGAAGTATACAGATACAGAAGGGAGATGATGGGCATTAGGTGGGAGCATGGGGACAGGGACACAAATGTGAGATGCTGTATGGGGATGGCACATGGGCACAGAGGGGTAATGCCTGACCAAGGGGGGGGGGGATATAGAATAGAGATAAAATGCTGGACACTGGAGAGGGGGGTATATGGACATGGGGGGGGGGGGAGATACCAGACAAGGGAGAGAATAGGAATGCAGAAGGGATATGCTGGGCATGGGGTGCATAGGTGCACAGAGGAATGATGATGGATGAGGGGATATGAAGACAGGGGAGATACTGAACAAGGAAATATAGGAAAACAGAGATGGGAGATGGATGATGGACATGAAGAAAGAAGAAATGTCAAATATGAGACCCTGGCAAGTGAGTTAAGAGAAGACAGAGGGAAGCAAGAAACCAGAGACTGGGACCAATATGATTTGAGAAAAAATGACCAGACAACAAAAAGGTATAAAATAATATTTTATTTTCAATGTTGTGAATATAATATGTTGGATTTGGAATGTACATCTTGCCAAAGTTGATCGTAAACATGGTTGGGGTCCAGGACAGAAATCTAGGGAAAGGACCCCAAAGTCCATTACCAGGCTGCGCCTTCAGCTTCCAGCATGCAGGCTTTCTCTGGCCAAGGAACCAATCACAATTGCCCTAGTTGCATCCCCTAACACCCATCCCTGGCATGTGCCATCTTTATATTTTGCACAGGAGCAAGTGCCTTTCTTTCTTGTTTCTCTGGTGGTGTACTACATGCAAGGTCTAGTTTCTTGGGGTTTCCGTTTAATTTATATTTCTAGAGTTTGTGGTCACTTATTCTGTATTTGGCATTTGTGTCTTGTGTGTGTGACTGAGGTATTCTGTTAGCATGAAGTTTCAATGTAGCATTCTGTAGTAATTTGGCTTGTTCAGCTTTCCTGATAAATGTATTTGTATTTTAGGGCCCTACTATAATATTTAAGGCACTTCTTTTTCATAGGTAGGATCTTTGTTTTGGAAGTTAGTGTTGGCATGGTAGATTTGCTCTAGGTTCTGAGTGACTTTTGTTTTATAGATTTTTTTAAGTTAATTTATAATATGTCTGTAATTGAGATTACACTAGAAAACAAAATTTCTTTATATGATGAGTTTTATGGTGAATTGTCCTTGCTGTGCTCTGTATCCATTGTTGGTGGACGGCCAGGAGGTTCTCTGGATGCAGAATGTGTTTGGCTTCAATACCATATATGTGTTGGAGGACCAGGCTCAGTGGGGCTGAATAGTGCAGTCTATTGTACTTCCCTTAGCTCTCAATTGGCCTGCAGCCACTGAAGCCTGCACTGCAACCCTCATTGAAGTTATGGGGAGTGGGGTAGGGACAGAGCATGGGTGCATCAGGTTTGCTGTTTTTTTTCTTTTTCAAAAAAGTTGGCAACTCTAGTGCCCACCCATCCAACCTGTTGGCCCACCCAAAAATTGCCTTCTGGCTACGCCACTGGTTGAGACATCCAAACAGCAATGTCGGACAAGCAGGCTGAAATTTTGTCCTGGACTGAGGTTGATATTTCAGGGGTAGAGATGTAGATCATGAGTTGTGAACTGGACTGAGGAATTTTTGAGAGAAGAGGAAAGGGTAGATATTCAGTCATCGTCAGTGGGCATATTTTTAGCTGTTGGTGACGTCCCCAGATATTCAATGCCGGGCCCTGTCTGGGCACCAGCACTGAATATCCAGATTTAGGTGGCCAGTTATATCTTATGGGGTTAAGGGCAATCATCAGCACCACCTAAACAACATCACATAAAGACAGGACTGAATTTTATGCAGTCTGATTTGGCCACTTAATTTAGGCAGTAAGTGCGGTTAGCATATCTGTCAGCTCTGTCCCCCAGACTGTCCACAAAATAGCTGGCTTTCAGTTTAGTGGTGTTTGGTGATATTCAGCAGCACTAACTGGTTACATGCTGCTGAATATCAGCAGATAGCCCTATATAGGCAATTTACGTAGCAGGAACCTTTCCTGGCTGCTTAAATCATTTTAAATATCAACCCCATAATCTCTCTGGATAAATGAACATTACTTTGCTGGGAGATGTGGAGGGGCATCTTTGATAAGGTGTCTGTTGGACTTTGGACGCTTTGTGCAAAATATCCCAAACACGACTAGGAAATAAGCCCATTTTCTAAAAAAGAAAAGTGTCTATCTTTTTTATTCTTTTTCCATCTCAAACAAGGTTTTGTACTTTGTACTTTTTTTTGGGGGGGGGGGGGGGAGGCATTTTACAAAAAAACATACATACTAAACGTACATAATCAAGTCATTGGGACGTAGGAAAGGCCAATATTCTTAGTAGATAGGTCCCCCAGACCTCCCAGGAGAACAATGGGGCTCCCCAGGGGGCACTTCTGTGGACTTTATATAAATGCTCCCAGGTCCACATCTCACCATTGCTACCATATCTTGTCTGTTGAGCCCTCCAAAACACACCACCCCCAACTGTGCACCACTACAATAACCCTTATAGGTAAAGGAAGCACCTATTTGTGGGTATAGTAGAATTTGGGGTAGCAGGAGATAGGGCCTTGAATCCCCCACTCCATAGTGCACTGCACTGATCACTAGACTACTCCAGGAACCTGCATGCTGCTCTAATAGACCTGCCTATAATATCTGAGGCTGTCACAGAAGCTAATGAACTTCCGCAAACTGCTGAAGACCTATCTCTTTAACAAGGCATACCACAAAGATCAACCAATGTAAACATACACAACTCTTCCACATATATTCAGCATTGTCTTATAATATCTGATTGTTATACTACTATCATGTTTCTTCATTATCATTTTGCCAAATGATCTTTCTGTAACACTAAATGTCTATTCTCTATGTAATTCCACTATTCATGATGTATTGTAAGCCACATTGAGCCTGCAAAGAGGTGGGAAAATGTGGGATACAAATGCAATAAATAAAAAATAAATAGTGAATAATATTTTTTATATATTTTGGGAGGGTAGGAGGGGTCCATGATCAATGAAGAAATATTGGGGGGGGGGGGGTCATCCCTGATTCCCTCCAGTGGACATCTGCTCATTTAGGACACCTTTTTGTGTCTTATTCGTTCTCAAAACAGGTCTGGCCAAAACTGTTTAAATTTTCGCCCTGGACATTTTTGTTTTGTTCCATTATGGCTGTAGAAGAAATCCATCCAAATGGTGCACTATTTTCTATTTTGAAAAACAGCTCCATGGAGGGGCATTTTCGATATGACGTCTAAGTCCAACTTTGGACGTTTTAATGAAAACGTCCAAAATCGGCCATGTATAATGGAAAGATATAATGGATGTCTTTCTATGTTCCATAATACCGATGCACACCGCTTAAAATGGGAACATCTAAGTCGCTCACAGAAAAACGTCTTTTCAGGCACAGCCGCCATAGAACATCCATCGCGGCACGCACATATCAAAAACACGCATAGTCACGCTAGAAACATCTCTGTACATGCGGAACCTCCATATAAGGTTCTGCAGTGCAAGGACGTTCATACATGTGCTGAACGTACATAGTTGGCACAGACATGTCAGGAACGTCCATATTTGGCATGACACGTTTCAGAACGTTTATTTGGAGAGCAAACTGGCACTCAGGCGAGAAATGGCACTCTCTATCCCCATGTCCACCTCAACTACCATATCAACTGTGCCCACTTAATTCCCCCCCCCCCCCCCCAATCAGTGTTATGTGGAATTTTGTCTGTGAAGGCAAGAAGGGCTATCCCCTGACTCATGGTATACAAACTTGTATCTTGCAGGTGTTTTGGCATTCCACAGGAGCTCGAGTCCCTGAGGCACCAGTACTGGTGCGTCCGGTGTGAAAATTCGGACATTATCTGGCGCATGTGACAGCGCCTCAAGGCTGAACTATACAAACAGAGCACCTGTATTAATAAATATTTATGTATTAATGTAATTATGACATTTTCCTGTGCAATGTCACGTTTAATGTGGCAATAAGCTATAAAGAAGTCACAATACCTCTGTCCCAGCTCAAGCCCTGAGGTAGCAGCTACCCTCCCTAGAGTGTGACTGCAAATTCAAAATAAGCACCTATGAGATGATGTAGAAAAGAATGGGTCACATTCATTTTTTCAGGCATTACCCAAAGTTAAGGAACTAAATATTCCCCACCCCCCTCCCCCAAACCAAACACATCACCAAAAATGGCCATACTGGGAATCCCACCATAGTCACAACCCCCTGCTAACACAATCCTGTGTGCTCCTTGTCAGAGCAGCCTCCAGGGTTCCCTGTCATGTCATCTCATGCATTTTCCACCCCAGGGCTCACCACTGACCACACCTTTCCCCATCCCCGCCTCCTGCCAGTCAGCTCCTGCACTATGCAAGCCATGTTGGATGTGATGATTTTAAGGACAAACCTTTTACACACACAGGGCAGCAGGAGCAGCAGCAGCAGGACCAGGTGGAGGAGGAGGCAGCAGTGGCCCCAGCAGGAAGGGAGGAGGAGGAGGCAGAAGAGGAGGAGGAGGAAGCAGTGACAGGGGAGCAGCAGCAACAGACCTGGCGGAGGAGGAGGCGGCGGAAGGGAACCAGTGTGTGTACTGGAGCCAGGGAATGGAGGTACCCAAGGTCCCAGACCCCTGGGAGGATATGTCTCCCCTTGAGGGGGAGGAAGAAGAGGGGAAATTAACCCCCAGCAAACCCCACTACCACTAGCACAGCGCACAACAGTGCTGTGACAAGGCTACAGCCCAGAGGTACAAAATGAAACAACAAAATCCTGAACTACGTCTCCCAGAATGCATTGCCCGTCCCAGCAAGGGGAGCCCCAGGGATAGACAAAATGGATCTATACCAACTCTGACCACAAGAGGGAGGGAGAAGGAAGAAGCCCAGTTTCCCCTGGCTCCGTAATCAATACATCATGCCTACCACCTGTAAGAAGGGAAGGGTGGGGTGAGAAGCAGGAGGAGGAGGGGATGGATTGGGTGGAGGAGGGGGTTAAAGAGGCTGAGCAAGAAGCAGAAGCAGGATGGAATGGGAGCTGGAGAGCCCTGAGGAAGGTAGCACCTGAAGGTGGAAAGCTATGTGTTTAAAAGTTTTGATTTAAACCTGTTGTAAGGAAGAAGCCTGTTTTGATTTGAACTGTTTGCTGTGGGGGAAGGGCCAGAGGGCTGAAGAGTTATAGCCTGGTTCCCAGCTGCCTCCTGTTTGTTGTGTAAGAACCTGTGGGAGCTGGAAACCCTGGTTGGACAGGAGGGAACAATCCTGCTGAAAGGCCAGCACTGCTTGTGATATGTACTTTGAAAAGGAAGTATTTTTAAAGGGGACTATTGCAGCCCTCAAGAAAGGGCAGATACTTTGGATTGCTGGGTGAGGGGCAGCACAACCCTGCCTGGGGCAGCCCTAACCCAGGGCTGGACTGAAGCTTTTGTTTGTAACTTGGAAACAAAATAAAATAAAAGAATATTTGAAGGTATCTGCTGGTGGAAATTTGTGGGGCTCGGATTAATCCTGGGGAGGAGACTTCCTTCCTCCCCTACTGGCGCAGTGGTCCCGTTTACAATGGCACCCCAGATGGGACCTAAACAGTGAGCCACATGGACAAGAGGGCGAGGACCCTGGTTGGCCTTTACTACTGCACAGACCAGCAGGCACCTCAGGTAAGCGGTACCTAGGGGGGCCAAGGTGGACAAGGAACAGGGTAAGGGAAGAAAACCAAAGGGTGGAGACCCCGGGCGGAGTAAAAGGGGACCCGCTTAAAAGATAGCGCACTTGGGTCGTGTTTCTGTTTTTTCACAGGAGCTTCCTCATTGCCAAGATGGAGCAGAAGGAGCTGTTGCATTGGATGGCCGCTCAGTTCCAGAAGCAGCAAGAGAGCTCGCAGAATGCCTTACAGCAACTGGTGGAAGCATCCAAGGAACAACAAGGGCCCCTCCTAAAAACCATACAGACCCAGATGCAAGCCATGGAGGATCTGGTGCGGACAATGAAGGCACCCAGCCACCCCGAGATGACCCCCATGGCGGTAGGGTCAGCTGTCTATCAGCCCTTTTCCTTGGGGAAGATGGGGGAAAAGGACGATGTGGATGACTTTATTGTGACTTTGAAAGGATTGCCAGGGCTATGAAATGGCCGACAGAGCAATGGTCCATACGGCTGGCAGATGTTTGACAGGGAAGCACTGGCCGCTTATAGGGCCATATCCCTGCTCAGGCCCTGGTATATGAGGAAGTGGTGGCAGCCATTAGAAGTAGAATGGGCTTAAACCGGATTACTATCGCAGACTCTTTAGAGAGACCCTTTTAAAGGGGGAAGAGAAGCCTTGAGCTTTCGCCCAGAAGCTCAAGGATTATAGCGGTTAAGTGGCTAAATCTGGAGGCGAAAACTGCCGGGCAGGTGGTAGAGGAGATAGTGGTGGAGCAGTTCCTCTTCGCTATCCCCTGCCCGGTGCGTGAATGGTTAGTCAAATAAGGGGCTCGTTCCCTGGAGGAAGTGACCCAGGGAGCAGAACTATATATGAAGCTGAGAGGCTCCCCCTTAATCCTTTCTCCCACGGGATAAGGGGCCTAGAGGCCAATGGGGGCCCAAACCCGAGAAAGGGAGCCTGACATGGGGAGAAAAGGGGGCCCACAAAGAGGTGGCAGGTGCTTTCAATGTGGCCAAGGGGGTCATTATCTGAGGGAGTGTAGGGAGAAAATCAGGTTCATGGGTCAGAGTGAGGTAGACCTGGGCTCCTTATTTTTTCATGAAGTAATGTTGGAAGGAGTACCGGTTAGGGGCCTGCTGGATTCAGGGGCGAATCAATCTATGATATCCAAGGCTCTATGGAAGAAGATAAGGGACACTCAAGGGGCGGGGGGTGAAGAAAGGTATTGTGGAACGCTACCCATTAGGTGCATTCATGGGGCAGCCACAGCCTACCCAGTATTCCGCCTGAGGATTCGTAGCCCTTTCTGTAGCCGTGTTACCTAAACTACCCTTTGACCTGGTGTTGGGAAGGGATTGGGCCCCTTTTTCCAAGTGCCTGCAAGAGTTACATGGGTGGGTTACTACAAGGGCTCAAGAGTCAAGGAAGAGGGAGGTACCCTTGGGGAATGACCCCTTGGGGCAAATCTTTCCCTTTCACGAAGAAGTGTTGGGGGTTCCTGGGCGAGGGAGAAAGGATAGGGCCACCCGGATCCAGGAAAGGGGAGATAGGGCCCGGGCCCTGCGGAGGATCACTGCTTTCGTTCTGTTGTTTGGTCCTACTAAGATATTGGCAGTATGTCACAAGACTCGAGGTCTTAATGCTTTAGTTTTTCAAATGATCAGGTCAAGAGTCTGTTAAGTTTCCCTTCAGAGTTTACTCTAGAAACATCTAATCCAACCACCAACGGTGGTTGGAATGACATTACCCTCAAATACAAGAACATTGCAAAAATAGATCTAAATAGTGGTCTATTGATTGAATACTGCAAAAGAGAAAGAATTCCACGCGGTCTGCGAATCAACAAAGCTCCTCAGTGCTTTGTTGATGACAAAGATTTTGTAGAAAAATGGAACAAGATATTAAACAAGTGCTCACTTGATCTAATGTTACTAATCATTGAGAAAAGCCAAAATAGTTTAAATAACCTTAAAGCAGAATTAGATACTGAGGTAATCAAAATCAAAAGCAACATCGCGTTAGCTGATTTTGAAAAACAACATCTTGAGCTCAAGAAAGCATTGAAAAATTTCCAGAAAATATCAAAAAATGAAATTAAAGAAATTAGCAAGGATGAGAGAGATTACTCCACAAATAACGTATATTCTTGGATGAGCAACAAGGAAATTGATTTGTCTACCGAAAAAAAACGTATTGCATATTATGATTCCTCATCATCCATGAGCACAAGTGGAGATTCTGATGGACTTGGCAAACAAGCTTTTTTAGGAAACAGATTTCAACGCAGGGGAAAAGGGAACAAAAGAGGACAGAGAGGTCAACGGAACAGGCCGTGGACCCGGTCCCAAAGATAGAGTCCGTTGTTATCAATTTATCCGATAGAGAATTAACACCCACAGAGAAATCAGTTCTTACAAAAGGTTTTTCTTTTGTTCCGTCAATCATTTCAATAATTTTCAATTTCACATAGACTTGGAAAAATTCATCAGGAAGTTAGAACTCAAATTATTTTTTCACAATCGTGAGGATATTCCTGATAGAACTGTTGTTAGACCCAAGTCTATTTGGAAACCACCAGTCCCACCAATACAAACTTTCAAAACAATGATCCTTAAAGACCTGGACAAATTGAAAAAGAAGAGTGGCCCGCTGCATTGGAAGAATTACAATATCAGCATAGAAGAAATGAATGCACTAAAGAATTGAAAAATGATAAAGGGATCATTATCAAAAAAGCTGACAAAGGCGGCGCAATTGTCCTTCAAAACCGACAGGATTACATCAATGAAGGACTAAGACAATTGAATGACGTACGGTACTACAAAAGAATACCTTTAAATCCAACTAAAAGACTGCAGTCTCTTATCAACAGAACAACTAATAAAGCACTAAATGATGGTTATATTACCATCAAAGACAAAAAATTTCTCTGCTCAGAATATCCTATCACTCCAGTGATGTACTTCTTACCGAAAGTACACAAACAATTGATTAATCCACCAGGCAGACCAATTTTATCTGGCAGGAATTCTGTCCTCGAACCCTTGTCAATTTTCGTTGATGCTTTTCTCAGAGAAGAGGTACCGAAATATCCATCATATATTAGAGACACTACACACTTCTTATGCAAACTTCAAGATGTGGACCTTGACCAGCATAGCAATGTCTTAATGGTTACATTGGACGTATGTTCATTATACACGTCCATACCTCAAGACGAGGCTCTAGACACGATACAATCAGTCCTTGACAAGAGACCCAGGCCACACACAATACCTACAGAATTTTTGTTAACATTGGCAAGGATAGCCATGAAGGAAAACCACTTCATGTTTCTCGACAAATTTTACCTACAAACAAGTGGGGTGGCGATGGGAGCCACTTTCGCTCCATCAATAGCAAATTTATATATGTCAAGTTTTGAATCTTCTTGGATTACAAAGTCCCCCTTCCAAGAAGTCATTCTACATTGGTGGAGATTCATCGACGACATTTTCATGCTTTGGGGGGGTTCATTGACCAATCTCCAACAATTCATGACATGGCTTAACAGCTGTAATCATGACATTCAATTCACTGAACAACACTCATCAGATCGCATACATTTTCTTGACGTTGAGGTCAATATTATCTCAAAGAAATTCATCACAAAAGTATACAAGAAAAATACTGACAGAAACACATTTTTACATAGTTCCAGTTGCCATCCCAAGCACCTTAAAAATAGCCTTCCGTTTTCTCAATTGTTGAGACTTAGACGCATCTGTACAGATACTTCCATGTTTAAAATTCAAGCCAAACAATTGATGAGTGATTTATCAAAGAGAGGCTATACCAAGTCTGTGTTAAAAAAAGCATATCGCAGAGCAAAATTTAATGACAGAAGTTTACTTATGTCCAGCAAATCAGCACATCAAACGGATGAAAACACATTTACAATGGTTATGCAGCATAATGAACACAGTCCCCTTCTCACGAATTTGATCAAAAACAGATGGGACATCATGAAATCTACTAGTGCATTTGAAAATGTTGATTTGCGCATTGCGTATGCGAGGACAACTAACATCAAAGAAATTATCAGTCCAGCTGATGTAAGATCTCTTACTATTAGTGAAAGGAAAATACAGGGACATTACAGATGTGGACATTGCCAAATATGCAAAATAACCAAACAGATCAAACAAGTCATTAATCCCAAAACGAAAAAAATTCACAAATTAGTACATTTCACGAATTGTTCATCTGATCACGTGGTATACATCCTGTGCTGTCCTTGCAAAAAATTCTATATAGGCATGACAACAAGTCCTCTACGAGTCAGAATTCTAGAACACAGATCTAACATTCGTAGATGTGTTGTTAAAGAACCGATTGTGGAACACTGTATTTCTTACCAACACAAGTTCGAAGAGCTTCAATGTTTTGCAATAGACCATGTGAAGGCTCACCATAGAGGAGGGAACCGTAAACTTACTTTGTTGAGAAGGGAAACCAAATGGATATTTGATTTTGACACTTTGGAACCGAATGGGCTTAACAGTTCCATTGATTGGCACAACTTCTACTGACGTCGCCGCGCAATACACACGCACAACAGCTCTATTGATTGGCACAATCTTCACTGACGTCATCACGTAACACACGCGCAAGTATTTCAGGCAATTGAATGTATGAGAACGCTGAGGCGCCATTTTTTGAAATGCTGTACACTTTCACTAAAGTATGTTTGATCGCGAGGTGAGATTTAATGTGCTAATGTTATATTTCTTTTCATGATAACAACTCCTTGCATTCATTTCATTTTGTTTTCAGCACATTTAAAGCACTCCGTTCCCGATGAAGCCAGGTTTTGGGCGAAACGGGTTCCCGTCGAACAGACATTGAAATTGAAGAGTGCCCAGCTTAAAAGCTAAGTGCAACAGTTAATGTTGGATTGTCAAATAATTATTGAAAAAAGAAAAAAACATACCCACAAAAAGACATATTTCATAAGCCACATTAGAGGCTATTGAATTGTAAATTTATCTGAAATGAAGTTTTTTGCCCAATGATAGAATCGTGGCGTGTGTTATAAGAATAACATAACCGCGCACTAAACCCTGGGTATTCTACCCACGGTTTCTGAGGGCTTTTTCTTCATTTTTTGCAAGCACGTATTTTGACATTAGAGCTTTATTTTCTGTATTAGGTTACTTTTTTGCTCTAAAGTCACTGCTTTCGTTCTGTTGTTTGGTCCTTCCAGAAAGGATAGGGCCACCCGGATCCAGGAAAGGGGAGATAGGGCCCGGGCCCTGCGGAGGATCAGGCAGGGGGAGAGTATGCCTTGGGTTGCGGAAGAGGTGTTGGCACGGTTCCTGGCCTTTGCCCAAGAACAGAGGGGCGATCCGGCCCTTAAGCAAGCTTTTGAGCAAACCACAGGAGTTCTCCCAGACAGTTTCCCCTGTTTTCAACTAGTGGGGGGGGGGGGGGGGTTATTGTATAGGGAGATGCGGGAACCGGCGGGGGGAATCATCCGACAACAGCTAGTAATTCCCCAAGTCTTTAGAAAAATCATACTTAAGGGGGGTCACGATCACCCTTTAGCAGGTCATAAGGGTTCCCAGAATACACTGAGACAGATCCTAGAGCGGTTCTATTGGCCAGGGGTACATAGGGAGGTACAGGAGTATTGTCACAGCTGTCCCCAGTGTCAGAAGTTACTTGACTGTTTCCCCCCGAAAGCTCCGTTGATGCCCCTTCCTATTATAAAAGAACCTATGACTAGCTTGGCCATGGACATTATTGGGCCCCTCATCAAGACTCCCAGGGGATTCCTCTATATTCTAGTGATCTTGGACCGAGCTACTAGATTTCCCTGGGCTATCCCTTTACGGAACATAAAGGAGAGAGGAATTGCCAAGGAGCTAATTAAGCTCTTTTGTGAGGTTGGTTTTCCTAAAGAGGTCCTGAAGGATCAGGGCTCCAATTTTAAGTCCAGTAGCCTCCAGCAATTATGGGAGACTTTTGGGATACGTCATGTTACCACCTCCGCTTACCATCCCCAGGCTAATGGGATGGTCGAGCAGTTCAACAAAACCCTTAAAGGTATGTTGAGAAAGGGACTAGACGGACAGTATGGGGACTGGGATCAGCTCCTCCCCTTTGCCCTATATGCCTGCCAGGAAAATGTTCAGGCCTCTCTGGGGGTATCCCCCTTCGAGCTAGTTTACGGGCGTCCCCCCCGAGGGATCCTAGATATTATACAGGAGCAGTGGGTGGAGAGAGCTGAAGAGCCCCAACCCGTCAGTACATACTTAAAAGACCTAAAGGCCCGATTGCATCGCCTATCAGCATACGCCCAAAGTAATCTGGGAAAGGCTCAGGGCATCCAGAAGAAGTACTATGACCGGGGCACTAAAGCCAGACATTTCAGGGTCGGAGAGAGAGTTTTGGTAATGGTACCCTCAGACCCGCATAAATTTCTCTCACAATGGAAAGGGCCCTTCACCATAGCTGCTAAGGTAGGTCCTTGGTCGTATAAAGTTAAAAATGACAGGGGCCGGGTCCAGACCTACCACGTAAATGTATTACGCCCCTGGATAGAAAGGAGCGGGATGGGGGCCCTCCGAGAAGAAGACCTGGGGCCCCAACTTACTGATCTTAAAGAAGGAGGAACCCCGGTATAGGGTTGGACTTAGACCCCCAGCAGAGGCAGGCAGTTGAGACACTGTTAAGTGAATTCCAGGATGTGCTTAGCCCTCTTCCTGGGGAAACAAGGGTGATTACGCATCATATTCATACGGAACCAGGGCGGATTAGCCGCCAGAGACCCTATAGGGTGCCAGAGGCTCGGAGGCAGGAAATTATCAGACAAGTGCAGGAAATGCAGGACCTGGACATCATTGAGGAGTCCAACAGCCCATGGGCCAGCCCCGTAGTGCTAGTACCAAAGCCTGATGGCTCCCAAAGATTCTGTATAGACTTCAGAAGGGTCAATGCCATTTCTAGATTCGATGCCTACCCCATGCCCCGCATCGATGAGTTGTTAGACAGATTGGGGCAGGCGAGATACCTTACCACTCTAGATCTTACAAAGGGCTATTGGCAGATTCCTTTGGCCGAGGAGGCCAAGCCAAAAACCGCCTTTGGCACGCCTATAGGGCTATATCAGTTCCAAAGGATGCCCTTTGGCTTGAATGGGGCGGCGGCCTCCTGTCAGCGCTTGGCCGATTTCATCCTGAGAGGGCATTATGAGTATGCGGCGGCCTATATGGATGACATCGTGATATTTAGCCAAGACTGGGAGTCCCATCTGCCTCAGGTTGCTGCGGTGCTAAGGTCGCTGCGGAGGGCAGGCTTGACGGTAAACCCAAAGAAGTGCATGTTTGCCAGCTGGGAAGTTACCTACTTGGGGTACCGAGTGGGGGGTGGCATCATCAAACCCATAACAGACAAAGTACAGGGGATACAGGAATTTTCCTTGCCCCACAACAAGAAGCAACTCCGTAGCTTTTTGGGTCTCGTGGGGTACTATAGGCGCTTCGTTCCCAGATTTGCAGAAATCTCCTGTCCCTTGACCGAGATGTTAAAAAAGGCCCAACCTAATACCCTGAGGTGGGAAACACAAGGGAGGGAAGCTTTTGATACCCTGCGCCACATTCTGTGTCAAGAACCTGTTTTAAGGGGGGTGGATTTCGGGAGACCCTTCCTTTTACAAACTGATGCCTCCGAGACAGGACTGGGGGCCGTCCTGTCGCAAGAGTTCGGGCGGGAGGAGCATCCAGTATTGTTTTTAAGCAAGAGGTTGACCCCAGCCGAACGACGCTATTCGGTCATAGAAAGGGAATGCCTAGCCGTTAAGTGGGCCATGGAGGCTTTAAAATATTACCTACAAGGGCGCCACTTTACGCTCATAACTGACCATGCCCCACTGAAGTGGCTACAACAGATGCGGGGCCAAAATGGCCGTCTGACTAGGTGGTATTTGGCTTTACAGGCTTTTTCCTTCTCAGAGCAACATCGGGCAGGGAAGCTCCACGGGAATGCTGATGCCCTGTCGCGAATTGCGGACCCTCCGGAGGGCCCTCTTCAGTCCTCTGAGGGTCGCAATTTCTTGAGGGAGGGGGTGTGTGACAAGGCTACAGCCCAGGGGTACAAAATGAAACAACAAAATCCTGAACTACGTCTCCCAGAATGCATTGCCCATCCCAGCAAGGGGAGCCCCAGGGATAGACAAGATGGATCTATACCAACTCTGACCACAAGAGGGAGGGAGAAGGAAGAAGCCCAGTTCCCCTGGCTCCGTAATCAATGCATCATGCCTCCCACCTGTAAGAGGGAAGGGTGGGGTGAGAAGCAGGAGGAGGAGGGGCTGGATTGGGTGGAGGAGGGGGTTAAAGAGGCTGAGCAAGAAGCAGAAAGCAGGATGGAATAGGAGCTGGAGAGCCCTGAGGAAGGTAGCACCTGAAGGTGGAAAGCTATGTGTTTAAAAATTTTGATTTAAAACCTGTTGTAAGGAAGAAGCCTGTTTTGATTTGAACTGTTTGCTGTGGGGGAAGGGCAGAGGGCTGGAAGAGTTATAAGCCTGGTTCCCCAGCTGCTCCTGTTTGTTGTGTAAGAACTGTGGGAGCTGGAAACCCTGGTTGGACAGGAGGGAACAATCCTGCTGAAAGGCCAGCACTGCTTGTGATACGTACTTTGAAAAGGAAGTATTTTCAAAGGGGACTATTGCAGCCCTCAAGAAAGGGCAGAGACTTTGGATTGCTGGGTGAGGGGCAGCACAACCCTGCCTGGGGCAGCCCTAACCCAGGGCTGGACTGAAGCTTTTGTTTGTAACTTGGAAATAAAAGAAAAAGAATATTTGAAGGTATCTGCTGGTGGAAATTTGTGGGACTTGGATTAATCCTGGGGAGGAGACTGCCTTCCTCCCCCTACTGGCGCAGCAGTCCCATTTACAGTGCAGCTGGACTGCATCTCCTGCTCAGGGGCGTATCTGCGTGGGGCCACAGGGGCCTGGGCCCCCGCAGATTTCGCCCTGGCCCCCCTCCCCGCCGTCAACCCTCCCCCGCTGCTTACTTTTGCTGGCGGGGTCCGACCCGCAATCTCCATATTTTGGCTTCCTCCGTGGCCATGTGCTTCCAGGAAGTAACGCTGCAGCGCTGATTCGTTGAATCCAGTTCGGCGTCTGACGTCCCAGCACGTCAGACGCCGAACTAGATTCAACGAATCAGCGCTGCAGCGTTACTTCCTGGAAGCACATGGCCACGGAGGAAGCCGAAATATGGAGATTGCGGGTCGGACCCCGCCAGCAAAAGTAAGCAGCGGGGGAGGGTTGACGGCGGGGAGGGGGTGGAGAGAGGCGGCGGCGGCGGCGGGGGGGGGGGGGAGGCAAAAATGTGCCCCCCCTCTCTGGCTCTGGCCCCCCCTACCGCCGGATTCCAGATACGCCCCTGCTCCTGCTGCAACTGGTTAGTACACAAAACCAGTTGCTGCAGGAAGTGGCTGCACTGTGACACTCCACAGAGCAGCAGTTTGGGGCATACAGGCAGCTGCTGCTGCTGCTTGAACACCTCCTACAGAGGGCCATGGAGGGAGGAGGAGAAACCCTCCATCGAGAGCAATGAACTAAAAAATGTTTTGTACATAGTTACTTTTTGAAATTTTAATACAGATGTTTTATAGTTTTTGCATACCAGGGTCTGTGTCTCTACTTTGTGCACTACATATGTGGTATTATCAAATGATGGGGTTGATGTGACAGGAGGCTGCAATCTGGGTTGCATGACAGGTCACTGAAACTTAGGTATATACGTGTCATAAGTGTGACCAAATAGAAGGCCACCTGTTCCTTCCAACCTGCATCAACAGAACTGCCCATCCTCTCCTTACCATACAGCCCCACACCCTTTAGACACAACAGAGCTGCCTAAACAATAGGTATGTTGTCTCGCACTAGCAATCTGCCAAGTACAAAACTACAGATAAGCATAGGCAGTGCCTAGACTATTGTTTGCTCTCTGTTCAGCAGGCAACCTTACCCACAACCAACAAATATGGCTGAGGGCCAGGAAGAACCTACAAATAGCTGGGTCATCTTTTCACATTGAATGTATCAGCGATGGTATATACTGTTGAGGAAAAAAGGGAAAACAACACGAGCATTAGATGGATGTTTACTTCATCACAACTGCAATATAATAAATCAGATACTGAAGGGCACAGGCTAGGGAAATTATATAGGCACCATGCTGTAGCCACCTGCAGGTAATTTAGAACAACAACTGTAACTAGAACCCCTCTCCCTCACCATGACTTAGGGGCTTAAACACGTGGTAGGCACGTACCTATGGCCACCTAGAAAATGGTTTGCAGGACTGAATTGAAAAATTTTGCTGTTCCCTAACTATGGAGGATTGTAGGACTGTGTTCAATAATGTGGAAAAGACATTCAGTGCATATATGCTTCCCCCTCCCCCCCCTGAACCCTGAGAATGGGTGGGCACTTCATAAAAGGGGACTAGGGTTCACCATATAAATAGGGATGGAACCTACTGGGGAGACACATGAGGTGCAAAGCGGGAGAAAAGATACCAGATGTGGATAACAGTGAACCTGATGAAAATAGAGGTGACATTTGAATCCAGAGGACAGGCACAGAATGGGGAGCCCTTGACCATGAGGGATGAACACGTCCATTCTCAGGGCCTCTTCCCTTTTCCTTTTCCCACCCCCACCCCCACCCACAGGCAGCCACAACTGAGTGTGTCCAATAGAGAACAAGACATCTGTACAATGATCTGGGTAGAAATCATCACTACAGGCAAAAGTAGAGGCTGGCAATGGACGAATCACCACTGGAGATGTAAATCCAACAGTCTTTATTTTGAAACTAAAAAGAAAAACCCGACACGGGCCCTGTTTCGACACACACAGGCGTCTGCATCAGGGGTCAAACTGTCAATTCTATAAATAATATGCACATTTTATTTTTGTACTATTTTTTATCATGCCTTTTTTATTTTTACTTTTGTCGACTAATATTCTTTTTTTTTTTTAATTTGAGTGAAGTCTTTATTGAATATTGTGTAAACCCTGTACAAAGATTACTACACAAATATATGAAACAGTTTACAGCACTGTAAAAAAAACTATAACCAAAGAGAGAACAACATAGCCCACTTTTGGAAACCTGGCATCAATGAAATAACAACCAGAAATCCAACATTTCCAACCATACAAACAGTGACTTCAAAGTTTTGTTTTGTTTTTAAATTTGTCTTTGTAGTCCCCCCTCCCCCAGTAAACCAATATACCCCCCCCCCCCCAAGCTACACTCCTCCACCCCTCCCAACCTACCCAATCATCCTCCCCTTCCAACACCCTCCCCCTCCCTCCCCCAACTAACATTCACAATGCTTCAAAAAGGGCCCCCAAATCGCCTCCCACTTCACCTCAGTACGACCTTGCACAGCCCAAAGTCTCTCCATTTTGCATATGTACCATAATTTATTGAGCCATCTCGTCAAAAGATGAACAGTTGTGGATTTCCAACACCCAGCTATCACCACTCTCGCCGCCAGCATTGCATGCCTGACCAACAATGCCTAAGACTTAGTAAGACCTGGTGGTTTTTTTACAAATATAAAGAACTCAGGGGACCACTTAACAGGCCTTTGAATCCATTCCTGCAGTCTATGCTGTATTGCTTTCCAATAGGCCCGGATTTTAACACAAGTCCACCAAATATGGCCCATTTTACCCCTCTGACCACATCCACGCCAACACAATGGTGAAACTCCAGGAAACATATGATTCAACCTAACCGGAGTCAAATACCACCGGTAAAGCACTTTGAGTACATTCTCTTGGAAAGGCACTGAAATAGATATCCTAGACCAGTTGTTCTCAAATACTGCCCAGTCAGCCTCATCAATAATCACCCCCAGTTCCCGTTGCCACCGCTCCCTATGCATAGGATTAGAACCCAACTGTCCACATATAAATGAATATAAACATGTAATAAGACCCCTGGTAGATTTAGAATCCTCACAGAGATCCTCAAGGAACGAATTGTCTCTCACTATGATAGTCCTGATCTCCTTAGAACCAAGAAAGTGTCTCAACTGGGAATAAGCAAACGTCTCATTTGGTAAACTTGGGTATTGTTCCATCAATGATTCAAACGAGAGCAGTTGACCATCATCGTATAACTGTCCACAGGATACCAAACCTATAGAATGCCACCTGTGAAAGGGCCCTGGAGAAACACCAGGCAAAAAGAGTGGGTTATTTACTATCGGCGACAATCTAGCCACATCATTGCTCGAAGCGGGCAAGAACCAACCTCTTCCTGCTCCAGTCTCACCCACAATTTATGCGAATGATCCTGATACCACTCAAATGCCGCACGTGCTTGAGCCACCTTATAATACCACACAACATTTGGAACACCCAATCCCCCCCCCTCCTCCTGTCTTTATACAATAATACCATAGACAACCGAGGACGCTTATTAGCCCAGACAAAACGAACCAATTTATCCTGGACCCCCATCAAAAAGCTCCTGGAGACCCTAATAGGGAGAACTAGGAAAAGGTACAACAAGCGTAGCAACACATTCATCTTTAGTACCGCAATTCGACCTAGCCAAGACAAACCTGTAATATCCCACCTCTCCAAGTCTCTATAGATTGACCGTAATAGAGGCGGATAATTGGCCTGAAACAGCTCGGAGATGTTGGAAGTAAGTGTGACCCCCAAATAAGCTATCCCTCCCTTTATCCATTTAAAAGAAAAGGAATGTTGGAGGGATTCCAAAACCGGTCGGGAAATCCCAATCGCAAGAGCTTCTGACTTACTCACATTCAATTTAAAACCAGAAACTGCTGAGTATAACGACAAACCTTTCATCAAATTTGGTAACGAAATTAATGGCTTAGTCAATGATAGAAGCACATCATCTGCAAAAAGCGCCAGTTTATATTCCCTATTACCAACCTGAATCCCAGCTATATTAGGGTCCGACCTGATATACATCGCCAGGGGTTCCATCACCAGTGCAAACAACAATGGCGATAACGGACATCCCTGCCTTGTTCCACGGAACAAGGAAAACACCTGAGAATTACCCCCTTTAACCCTAACACAGGCCCTGGGAGAAATATACAGAGCCCGAATCCACTTACAAAAGCCCGAACCAAACACAAAACAGTCAAGCACTTGAAACATAAACGGCCAATGGGCTCTATCAAAAGCCTTTTCGGCGTCTAATCCCAATAAACAAACAGAGATGTTATGTTTCTTAATAACATGCAACAAATTAACCATTCGGTGACTATTATCCATTGCCTGTCTATTGGGAATAAAACCCGTCTGATCTGGGTGTATTAAACCAGGTATAACTCTGGCAAGACGATTAGCCATACCTTAGCCAAAATTTTGATATCAGAATTTAATATGGAAATGGGTCTGTAAGAAGCACAATCAGTCACATCCTTGCCAGGCTTAGGTATAACCGCTATCCAGGCCTCCTTCATAGAAGAGGGAAAATCGCCTCCCCCTAAAATCTCATTTATAATCTCTGTCAGGATAGAGGCCAGTTCCCCCTTAAATACCTTATAAAAATCGTTAGGTAACCCATCCAGACCAGGAGATTTCCCAGTAAGAAGAGCCTTTATCACCTGAGCAACTGAGCAACTGAGACCAGCCCATCTAAGGATTCTCGCTGAGCTACTGAAAGTATAGGAAAGGAACATGCCGACAAGAATTTGTGCATCGCTTCAGCATTAGATTCGGTATCCAAAGTGTAGAGAGATTGATAAAATGACTGGAACTGCTCCCTGATCTGCTTTGAATTGGTCACCATCTTACTCGTCTTATCACGCACTTTAAGGATAGTCCTATCAACCCTTGACTGTCTTAATTTAACTGCCAAGGCCCTACTTGGTTTATTACTGAAAACAAAATGAGAGTGCTTTTGGCACTCATTTAAAAACAGTAACTGGTCAGAATATATCTGGTCCAACTTCAAAAGTAACGCTTGAATTTCCCGCAGGGTTGTTACCGATTGTGAGGATTTATGTCTACCAGATAAAGTAGTCAATTGCGTTAAACACTTAGAGGCATATTTTCAAAGCACTTTGGGAGGCTAAATTCCATAGGTTTCTATGGAACTTTGGGAGGCTAAGTGCTTTGAAAATGAGCCTGTTAGCCACCTCTACGTTTTGCTGTCTAGCCCTAAAGCTGGCCTTTTGGAGAAAATACCGCCTAGCGACCACCTTTAACGCATCCCAAACAACCCCCAGAGGAGGTCCCGAGTCCACATTTAACTCTAAATATTCTTGCAAAGTCTTTCTATAACCTGCTATAATTTCTTCCTCGTTTTGAGGCGGCCATGGGCAAAGAAAGTGTTTACTCTGAGAAATTATATATAAGAAATCATATGAAGGGTTAATTCTGTTAAAATCTGGGGTTTAAAAGTGGTGTTTGAATTCTAGCTTTTTACTTTGCAAGCAGAATGAAGGAATGCAAGCTGGAGTTAATTAGACTCTAGCTGCCGGGCTGGGTTAGAAAGGTCAGAAAGACCCTTGTGATTGATGGATTGTTAAATGCTGGCACAGCTGTAAACTATTATGAATGAACAAAGCATGAGCCAGACATGCCGTAGTTTTAAAAGAATTAGTTTAATGCTAGTTAGATTCTAAATAATTCTAGATATTCCTGATGTTTAGACATGTCTTATAAGAATGCTTATTTTAGAATATGTGTATTCTGTGTAGTTCTATGTAGAATACCTTTTTAAATCTAATGTTACTCTCTGCTGTATTTTCTAAGCAAAGACTGCTGTGAGGAGATCAACATGTGTTTTGAATTAACTATGGTTTTAGCTAGTTCTGTGTATGGAGCTGAGAGGTGAAAGAGGTCAGGACTAGTCAGCTCTCTTCTCCTTGATTAATTGTAGGTAAAATGTAGAAATGGTCTTGGAAGTAATAACCTGATATGAATGCTATTAAGTAAGATTGGCTTTTGACCTCTTTAATGAATGCCAGAGTTTAGTTAGCAGTTAGTACCAGGAATATGAGAAATCAATCATAATAACATGTAAGAGACTGGAGACCAAATGTCTGGCTTAAGGGGCCCCAGGTTAGAGGTCAGTTTGAGGAATACCAAACCTATGTAACTGATATTTTAAAGTAATGATTGGTTGAGGCAAGGTGACCAATCTATTCCTTAACCAATTGGGAGTAAAGGGGGCTAGGCTAGGAGGAGGGCTTAGGACCCTATTTAAGTGGGAGCAGAAGCAGTTTACGTCAGAAGGAGCTCAGAAGAAAGAGAAGGACAGAAGGAACAGACAGAAGAAGGAGAAGACAGCATAAGAAGAGAAGCAGCTGAGACAAAGACACAGAGAGCTGAGAGAAAGAGAAGAGAGCTAGAACTGATGTCTTGCTTTGTTTGCTGGCAAATAAAGAAGATTTTTCTCTCATACTGGTGTGTGCTGTCTGACTCCTGAAGCATCACAAATTCATGCCTCCATTCCTGCAACAATTCTTGGTGGCAGCGGTGGGATGAATCCTGCATTAATCCCAGCACCCAACTGACTGGAGAACATTCGCCGGGTATGTATTCTGTATTTTGTATTGTAATTCTAGCTAGAAAATTGTAAATCAGCCCCTCAAACAAATTGAGGAAGGAGAGCCTGATCAACTCTCAGCGAAGGCCCTAGTACCTTCTAATCTAGAGGAGATTAGAAGCGAAAACGCTTGAGCTTATCTGTATCTGAGAAATCTGAAATTGTTGGGTGGGATTTTCTGTACTGAATGAATGTGTGATGCCTGAATGTTAATGAGTGCGGACTTCTTATAGCTGCATTTCCAATTAACGCGAGTTCAATTGGTCAGCAACGGAAGGAAGCGATTGTTGTCTGTCTACCTAGTGTCTCGAGAGTGCAGACCCCTTACTGCATTCTCAAAAATTCCCCCCCTCTTTGTGTGTTGTAACTGTAAGCATTATGGGTGGGACATCATCTAGACAAATTGATACTCCCCTAGACTGTATGCTTAAGAACTTTAAGAAAGGATTTTTAATTAATGACTATGGACAGACTTTAAGCTCAAGTACTCTAAGAACCTTGTGTGAAGTTGAGTGGCCATCTATGGGAGTGGGGTGGCCCCCTAGTGGCAGCTTAGATATTGAAGTAATCCGGAAGGTCTACAGCATAGTTGTAGGAGAACCAGAATATTCTGAACAACTCCCTTATATAGATTCCTGGGACAGCCTTGTGACTGACCCTCCCTCGTGGTTGAAAACTTATATGGGATCCCCAGTAAAATTCATGTTAGGCCGTGTTCAAAGAAAGATTAGAAAATCTAAACTAGAAGAGGGAAAGAGCCCCAGGAAGCCTACCACCCAATCGGTGGCTTCCGCCCCTACCCTGTCTGAGAAACCCATACTCTCTGATGACCCCTCAGATCTTGAGCCACCACCTTATGGCCCATTGTTGGGGTTCCGTGCCACCCCCAGAGATCCACGCCGTCCAGCCCAAGCTTCTCCAGCACAGGCTTCTCCGGATAGTTCTTCCCCTCCTGTGCCAAACCTGCCACACCCTAGGTTGGACTTTTCACCCGGCCTCTACCCTTCTGTGCAAAATCCTCTCCTGTTAACCTCTGAAGACCCGTTTTGGGTTCCACTCCCTGACTCCTCAACTCCTGACAGCCCAGCCTCTCCCTCTAATACCCCTACCCACTCATCAGGGGCCCGGCATCCCTTTCAATGGACTGACTCACCTGTGACCACCTCTCAGTCTATGAGTACCCCTCCCCATCCCTCAGGGGTTCAACATACCTCCACTGAATGGGTTAGACCCGCTGCAATCACCCTTGAGCATGATAGGAGGGTAGCTCCTAGCTCTACCTCAGGTTCCATTCCCACCTCCTCGAGAGTTCTGCCACTTCGTCAGGTAACTACCACTCGACCGGATCCTAATAATCAGGGTCAGGTTATACAGGCACAGGCCTATCAGTATGTACCCTTCACAACCACCGATCTCCTGAATTGGAAGATGCATTACCCCTCTTATACTGAAAAGCCTCAGGCAGTGGTGGACCTAGTGGCTAGCATTATGGCCACCCATAACCCAACCTGGACTGATTGTCAACAACTTCTCCTGACCCTCTTCACAACTGAGGAGAGGCGGAAGATTTTGCAAAATGCTGAGGCCATCACGCGAGAGCGTGTCCCCGGGGGGACACAGGACCCAGAGGGGTGGGTTAGAGCTCGGTTTCCTCGCGCAGCTCCAGATTGGGATCCAAATGATGGGCAGCACTATGAACTGTTGTCTGGCTATTGCCGGGACTTGCTGGAAGGTATGAGGAAAGGCATAAAGAGGCCCATTAATCTGGCAAAGGTCTCTGAAATTCTCCAAGGGGCAACTGAATCCCCTGGGGCCTTTCTAGAGCGACTAATTGAAGCCTACAGAACATACACCCCATTTGACCCTGAAGCCCAAGAAAACCAGAGAATGGTGAATAGTGCATTGGTGGCCCAGAGTATGCCAGATATCCGGAAGAAGTTGCAGCGTCAGGAGGGATTCGCAGGGATGAATACCACCCAGCTAATTGAGATCGCAACCAAGGTTTTCATTAATAGAGATCAGGAGGTGCGCCGAGAGGCTGACCGGAAGATGCAGAAGAAGGCCGACCTTTTAGCGGCAGCCATTACTAATTCCACCCTTAACCGAGGTCGACCTCTAGCTAATGGGAAGCCAAAGTGGGACCCCGGACCACCAGCCAGGCCCCGAGATTCCTTCAATCAATCCCGGCCAAGGGGGGAGAATCCCAGACCAAGATTGGAGAGGGATCAGTGTGCCTATTGTAAGGAAAGAGGGCACTGGAAAGATGAATGCCCCCAGAGGCGCCAGGGACTGAGAAGGGGACCAGGAGATCGAGGAAGCCGAGGCCGAGTTCGAGAGGGAAGATATGAGCCTGCTGAATCTGACATCATCGGGATAGCCGAGATGGCAGAATGGGACGAATAGGACAGACCGGGTTCCTACAAACTGGGCTCCCAGGAACCTATGGTCAAGTTAACTATAGGGAGCCGCTCAATTCCATTCATGATTGATACAGGAGCTGAACATTCTGTTGTGACGGAGCGATTAGCGCCTGTGTCTGGAAAAACTGTCCGAGTGGTGGGTGCCACGGGGGTGCAGAACCGGAGGCCTTTCCTGACAACCCGTAGATGCCAATTAGGCTCACACATAGTCACTCATGAATTCCTGTATATGCCAGACTGTCCAATCCCTTTGTTAGGTCGAGACCTGCTGTCCAAGCTTAGGGCCCAAATTTCTTTTGACTCTGATGGCCAGACTTCAGTCTCCTTTCGGCCCCCAACATCCAGCCCTAAGGGTATATTGAGTTTCTGTTGCCCTCTTGAAGAAGAATGGCGGCTGCATCAGTCACATAGCCAAGTTGACCTACCCCTGGCAGACAGCTTTCAGGTCAGTGGGGTATGGGCAGAAGATAATCCCCCAGGGTTGGCCCGAAATATTCCTCCTGTCCATGTAGATTTACTTCCAAATGCCCGGCCAATCCATCTTCGCCAATACCCAATTCCCAGAAAGGCTCTGGAAGGGATCCAAGCACATTTGAATCGTCTGTTATCCTATGGAATTATTCGTCCTTGCCAGTCTCCATGGAATACGCCACTATTGCCAGTTCAGAAGCCAGGGACTGAGGACTACCGGCCAGTCCAAGACTTACGAGTGGTCAACAAATCCACTATCTCATTACACCCTGTAGTGCCTAATCCATATGTCCTGCTAGGATTGATACCTTCTGGGGCTACCCATTTCACAACACTAGACCTAAAAGATGCCTTCTTTTGTATTCGGGTGGCCCCCGCCAGTCAGCTGCTTTTTGCCTTTCAATGGGAAAACCCAGTAACAGGAAGGAAGCTTCAGTATACATGGACCCGCCTGCCACAGGGGTTCAAGAACTCCCCCACTATTTTTGGGACAGCCCTAGGGCAAGACCTTAAGACTTTTAAATCTGAGCCTTCCAGGCGAGTTTTACTCCAGTATGTAGATGACCTCCTGATTGCAGCAGTGACTCAGGAAGAGTGTTTTGAGGCTACTAGAGAATTGCTGGAGCTACTCTTGGATGCAGGCTATAAGGTCTCACGCTCAAAGGCCCAACTTTGTCAGTCAGAAGTGAAGTATCTGGGCTTTTGTATTTCCCAGGGAAGTCGGAGACTGGATGCTAGTAGGAAGCAAGCGGTAGCTGCAATTCCCCAACCCAAGTCCAGAAGAGAAGTTAAGGAATTCCTGGGAGCAGCTGGATTCTGCAGAATTTGGATTCCAAATTTTGCATTGATGGCGAAACCCCTTTACCAAGCCACAAAGGGGGGTGAAAAGGAACCATTTGAATGGGGACCTACTGCTCAACAATCCTTCATTGCCATAAAGAAAGCCCTACTCCAAGCCCCTGCGTTAGGCCTTCCTGATGTGGAGAAACCTTTCTCATTGTATGTCCATGAGCGACAGGGGGTTGCTCTGGGTGTGCTGACCCAGATGATGGGATCCTGGCAGAGGCCTGTTGCATACCTGTCTAAACAGCTGGATGGAGTGGCTAAAGGATGGCCAGCCTGCATGAGGGCCATTGCAGCAACAGCCTTACTGGTCCAGGAAGCTGATAAGTTGACCTTGGGGCAAGAACTGGTTGTTAAAGTCCCCCACGCAGTTCTCACCCTCATGGAGTATAAGGGCAACCACTGGTTTACAAATAACCGCATGGTTAAGTACCAAGCCAGCTTGTGTGAGAATCCACGGATACACCTGGAAACAGTGGCTACATTTAATCCCGCCACTCTTTTGCCAGCATCTGAGGGACCACCAGATCATGACTGTATCCAAACTATGGATGAAGTGTACTCCAGTCGACCAGATCTTAAAGATGTTCCGTGGAGGGACCCAGATGTAATTTATTTCACAGATGGAAGCAGTTATGTGGAGAACTCCAAGCGATTGGCAGGCTATGCTGTGGTGACAGAGGACAAGGTGATAGAAGCAAGAGCCCTGCCCCAAGGAACTTCAGCCCAGAAAGCAGAACTTGTGGCCCTCATACGAGCTCTGGAGCTAGCAGCAGGACTGGTGACTAACATTTATACTGATTCTAAGTATGCCTTCACAACCCTACATGCTCATGGAGCTTTGTATAAGGAAAAGGGACTCATAAATGCTGCAGGCCAACCTGTTAAGTATGGACCTGAAATACTTCAGCTGCTAGAGGCTGTTTGGGCCCCCAAGAAGGTAGCTGTCATTCACTGCAGGGGACACCAAAGGGTAGATACTCCAGTGGCCCGAGGGAACCGCCATGCTGATCGGGTGGCCAAAGAAGCTGCTCGAGGACCCCTAGCAAGTACTGTGACCCCCCTGTTCCAAATCCGACTGCAAGAATGGACACCTATATATACCCAAGTGGAAGAGAAATGGGCTCAAGAAGAAGGTGCAGTAAGGAGACCTGATGGCTGGTTACATCTCCCTGATACCAGAGTTCTGGTGCCACGCCACCTAGCTTGGCCTGTAGTGTCTCAAGCTCATGACCTATCACACTTAGGGAAAACAGCACTAGCCCGCCTACTCAATCGAGTAGTGGTGCTGGAAGGATTGGATAGTCTGGTTGCCACTGCCTCTGCCCGATGTACTCTCTGTGCCCAGAATAATGCCCGTCAGGGACCCCGTATTCCACCAGGAGTTCAGTCTAGAGGACTAACACCCTTTGAGTCCCTAGTTATAGACTTCACAGAAATGCCCAGGAGCGGTAGGCTCCGATACCTCTTAGTCATGGTCTGTACCTTTTCTGGGTGGGTGGAAGCATATCCTACAGTCACTGAGAAAGCCACAGAAGTAGCTCGAGCCCTCCTTAGGGATGTCATCCCCAGGTATGGACTGCCCCTTGCCATAGGTTCAGATAATGGTCCCGCCTTTGTTGAAGCTACACTTCAGGCCCTGTCCCGCGCATTGCGCATTACCTGGAAATTGCATTGTGCCTACCGTCCCCAGAGTTCAGGGCAGGTTGAGCGGGCAAACAGAACCTTGAAAAATAGCCTAGCAAAGATTTGTCAGGAAACCCAATTGAAATGGCCACAGGCATTGCCACTAGCCCTCTTTCGCCTCCGATGCACCCCAACTAAAGGAACAGCCCTCTCTCCCTTTGAAATTGTGTATGGGAAGCCCCCAGCCATTTTACAGGGAATTAAGGGAGACATAGGGATTTTAGGGTCTGCCCAGGTGCAGGAGCAGGTAGCCCTCCTGGGTAAGATAATTTTTGAGCTTCAGTCTTATGTGAGAGAAATAAACCCTGTCCCCTTCCAGGCTCAGGTACATTCCTTCCTGCCAGGGGATAGAGTTTGGGTGAAAGATTGGAGGCTTCAGCCTTTGGGGCCCCGATGGAAAGGACCTTTTACTGTTTTGCTTTCTACTCCTACAGCTGTGAAGGTCGCAGGGATAACTCCATGGGTCCATTGGTCTCGAATTAAGTCTGCTGACCAGACTGAGCCCAGCACGGATCAGACGGAGCCTAGACAGTGGAGAGCAGAAAGTGATCCAGCGGAGCCATTGAAGTTGCGCTTGACCCGAACCAAAGAATCTACTAGCTGAAAAGAAGAGTCAACTGCATACTGCAGGAGCGGCTGAACTTCGGCTTCATACTGAGACTCTTTCTTGCCCTGATTCTGGCTTTCTTGGAATTTGAGAGCTTGATCCTTATCAGTTGAGGGTCTATCCCAACTGGTATAAGAACTCAAAGACTGAGAACACTATATGAGAGTAATCTGTGATTAGCACAGACTGTTGAAATATTATTGCCTAATTAGTTTGCTGTATTTGTTTTAGATTAGGAAGAGAGAAAATGTTAGTAGTTTGGATGCTTTTGTTGTTTTCTACTCCTTGCCTCCTTGTTCCTAATACCCCAACTCGCTCCAACCTTTGGTTACACTCAGTCCAGGAACTAATTAGCCAGGCAAAGATTACTTCCCCTTGTATTGTGTGTTCCCGATTTTCTCCTTATACTACAGATGTCCCAGCTGTTCCTGTTCCTGTGCAACTCCCAGCTCTTATACCTCCCTACTTTTCGAGTTCAGGTCCTTGGAGCCAGGATTATACTTGGTGGTCCTTTTATAATGCTACTTCCCCCTCTGAATCTTCTCTAAGGCCAGTTTTTACGTCTCCCTATCCAGCTTCTGGAGTGTTTTGTTTAACAAGAAGCATCTCAACTGTTCTTCCCATTCCCTGTAATTATACTAATGTTCTCCCAGAAAAAGGAGAATCTGTGTGGGTAGTTTCTCCAGGTACTCCTATGTGCCCTGCTACCATACCTGTAGATTATGACCCAGGTGATTATCTGGCTCCTAAGCGTACCACTGAGAAGACTATAGTGTCCAAGCTTATTTTCTACTTTCATAAGTCCCCGGGGTATGAAGAGTTACTAACAAATGAGCAGCCTGTCACAATTGGGGATTGGCGCCTATGGTGTGCAAAGTCTCCATTTCGTCTTCGTTCCCCCTGGGATAGGGGCTCGCATTATGGGCACCCTAAGTACCCTGTCCAGCCTGAGCCAACATTTATTGGGAACTTTCCTCACCCTCTCCTTGGTCATTACTGGCTCTGTGATAATGTCCTCCACATGATTCTTCCCCCTACATATAATTTTTGTGTATTGGTAACCTTGAATTATTTTCCTAAAGTTATTCCTCTTAAGCCACTATCCCCGCACCGCTCTAAGCGAGAGGCTTTGTCCTTACCCTCCTCCGTTGCCACAGAGGATGAGGCGATTGAATTAGCCCTCCAGTATATTAATTCTACTTATCCTCTGACTAAAAAGAGACTTGTAGCCCTTTCTGCCACGGCCTGGATTCCAATTGGAGGCCCGGTAGCGGGTATTACTGAACTAGGTATGGCTACCCGGAGACTTCAATCCCTACTCCATGTTTTAGTTCATGAGCTGAACGTGGTAGTCAATGTATTGCAGGATCAAATTAATGAATTAAGTATAGTTTCTCGGTATAATCGTATGGGCCTTGACTACCTCTTTGCAGCCCAGGGTGGTCTCTGCACAGTGCTAAATTCTTCAGAGTGCTGTACTATTGTCATAAATAGGACGCATGTGGTTAGGCATGCCATGGATAAAGTCCTACAGTTGGCTAGCCTTAATGTGGAAGATTACCGAGGAGGATTAGACCTTACCTCCTGGTGGTGGTCATTGACCTCCTGGATACGTCCCTTGTTCATTTCCCTAATAGTCTTAGTTTTAGCAGGGTTGTTGTTTTGTTTCCTGGCCTCATGTGCTTCGGCAGTATGCCGTCGAACCTTAACAAGTAGGGTAATGGTGGTTCATAAGTCTATTCCTAGTTAGGATCACTATAATCTCCAGAGTCTGAGTTGTGAGACTTATCTCTGCATAAGCTGATTTTAGTCTCAAAGGGGGGAATGAGGCGGCCATGGGCAAAGAAAGTGTTTACTCTGAGAAATTATATATAAGAAATCATATGAAGGGTTAATTCTGTTAAAATCTGGGGTTTAAAAGTGGTGTTTGAATTCTAGCTTTTTACTTTGCAAGCAGAATGAAGGAATGCAAGCTGGAGTTAATTAGACTCTAGCTGCCGGGCTGGGTTAGAAAGGTCAGAAAGACCCTTGTGATTGATGGATTGTTAAATGCTGGCACAGCTGTAAACTATTATGAATGAACAAAGCATGAGCCAGACATGCCGTAGTTTTAAAAGAATTAGTTTAATGCTAGTTAGATTCTAAATAATTCTAGATATTCCTGATGTTTAGACATGTCTTATAAGAATGCTTATTTTAGAATATGTGTATTCTGTGTAGTTCTATGTAGAATACCTTTTTAAATCTAATGTTACTCTCTGCTGTATTTTCTAAGCAAAGACTGCTGTGAGGAGATCAACATGTGTTTTGAATTAACTATGGTTTTAGCTAGTTCTGTGTATGGAGCTGAGAGGTGAAAGAGGTCAGGACTAGTCAGCTCTCTTCTCCTTGATTAATTGTAGGTAAAATGTAGAAATGGTCTTGGAAGTAATAACCTGATATGAATGCTATTAAGTAAGATTGGCTTTTGACCTCTTTAATGAATGCCAGAGTTTAGTTAGCAGTTAGTACCAGGAATATGAGAAATCAATCATAATAACATGTAAGAGACTGGAGACCAAATGTCTGGCTTAAGGGGCCCCAGGTTAGAGGTCAGTTTGAGGAATACCAAACCTATGTAACTGATATTTTAAAGTAATGATTGGTTGAGGCAAGGTGACCAATCTATTCCTTAACCAATTGGGAGTAAAGGGGGCTAGGCTAGGAGGAGGGCTTAGGACCCTATTTAAGTGGGAGCAGAAGCAGTTTACGTCAGAAGGAGCTCAGAAGAAAGAGAAGGACAGAAGGAACAGACAGAAGAAGGAGAAGACAGCATAAGAAGAGAAGCAGCTGAGACAAAGACACAGAGAGCTGAGAGAAAGAGAAGAGAGCTAGAACTGATGTCTTGCTTTGTTTGCTGGCAAATAAAGAAGATTTTTCTCTCATACTGGTGTGTGCTGTCTGACTCCTGAAGCATCACAAATTCATGCCTCCATTCCTGCAACAGTTTAGCAAGGCAGAATTCATTAACCATCTCCTCTCCCTCTCCTCCCCACTAAGTGAACTCAGGCTAACCCAGACCGGCGTGTGATCCGACAGGGTAGCTACTCCAATGTCCGACATCCAGCCAGCATGAGTCAAAGTGACATCCACTAAAATGTAATCAATACGGGAATAAGTATCGTGTGAGTGATCTGACTGTATAATCTGACTGTGTTTCAAACTGTTTGTGTTTCAAACTGGCTTATTGATATCTGTGAATCTGAAAACTAGATTTCTGATTTCAAACTGCCAGCAAGCATTAGAAATCTTTCTTTTGCCAAGTGTTTCAGAGCTCCTTCCCTCCCCCACCCCCTCAGCTCACCTGTTTTTTTTTTTTCTGCAGCCATTTTAAAAGCACAAGTGTGTTTTCTGTGGGGAGCTGTGTTGCTGGTCTCTGGCTGGGAGAAACTCAGATAAGACTTGTGCTGGCTATATTTGTGGCTTTTCCTACTGTGGTTTTTTTTGCACATCTCTACCTACTATCCTTGTCTTCTCCTTGTCCCAATCAGCTTTGTAGAAAAGAGGCTTAATAAAGGCCTAAGATAGGTTTTACAGCAAACACATTCCACAAGTTTAGGAGAATGTCTAAAAAGGGAATTGTGAGACTAAAAGATACTGCAAACCGCTATGTAGATAATGATGAAGAAAAGGCAAATTTGCTAAATAGATACTTTTGTTCTGTTTTTACTGAAGAAAATCCGGGAGAAGGACCACGATGGACTGGCAAAAGTTCATTTGAGAATGGAGTGGATATAGCACCTTTCACGGAAGAGAGTGTGTATCAACAACTAGAAAAACTAAAGGTGGACAAAGCCATGGGACTGGACGGGATCCACCCCAGGATATTGAGGGAGCTCAGAGAGGTTCTGGAGGGTCCTCTTAAAGATTTGTTTAATAAATCCTTAGAAATGGGAGAGGTTCCGAGGGATTGGAGAACGGCGGAGGTGGTCCCTCTTCACAAAAGTGGTGATAGGGAAGAAACTGGAAACTACAGGCCGGTAAGCCTCACTTCGATTATTGGAAAAGTAATGGAAGTGATGCTGAAGGAAAGGATAGTGAATTTCCTGGAAGAAAATGAGTTGCAAGATCCGAGACAACATGGTTTTACCAAAGGGAAATCGTGCCAAACGAATCTCATTGAATTCTTTGATTGGGTGACAGGAGAATTGAACCGTGGACGTGCTATAGACGTAATCTACAAAACCCCAACCTTGGCTGAGTTCTAATATCCGCTACCTACGTTCCTGTACCCGCTCCGCCGAACGCCTCTGGCGGAAATCTCGGGCCCTTGCTGATTTCTTACACTTTAAGTTCATGCTGACCTCCTTCCAATCTGCTCTTTTACGTGCCAAACAGGATTATTATATCCAACTGACCAGCTCTCTTGGCTCTAACCCTCGACTTCTCTTCACCACATTGAACTCTCTCCTCAAGGCGCCCCCTCACCCAACTCCCCCTTCATTATCTCCTCAGACCCTTGCTGAATTCTTTTATGACAAGGTTCAAAAGATAAACCTTGCATTCTCTACCTCGCCACCTCTCCCTCCACTAGTCCGTTCCCCTCTCTCTCCTCCCCCTCATTCCCTTTCCTCCTTTCCTGAAGTTACTATTGAGGAAACTACACTTCTCCTTTCTTCCTCAAAATGTACCACCTGTTCCTCTGATCCACCTTCTTAATGCCATCTCTCCTGCTCTTATTCCTTTTATCTGTCACATTCTCAACCTCTCACTTTCCACTGCGACTGTCCCTGCTGCCTTTAAACATGCTGTGGTCACACCTCTCCTTAAGAAGCCTTCACTCGACCCTACTTGTCCCTCTAATTACCAACCCATCTCCCTCCTTCCTTTTCTCTCCAAATTACTTGAGCGTGCTGTTCACCGCCGCTGCCTTGATTTTCTCTCCTCACATGCTATTCTTGACCCACTACAATCTGGTTTTCGCCCTCTCCACTCAATCGAAACTGCGCTTACTAAAATCTCCAATGACCTATTACTGGCTAAATCCAGAGGTCTCTATTCCATCCTCATTTTTCTTGATCTTTCCGCTGCTTTTGACACTGTCGATCACAGCATACTCCTCGATACCCTGTCCTCACTTGGATTTCAGGGCTCTGTCCTTTCCTGGTTCTCTTCCTACCTCTCCCTCCGCACCTTCAGTGTTCACTCTGGTGGATCCTCTTCTACTTCTATTCCTCTGCCTGTCGGCATACCTCAGGGTTCTGTTCTTGGTCCTGTATAATTATACTGCAGCAAGAGACCCTCACTGGATCCACCGGAAGGGTGGAAGGCCAGATTTTAGGACTCAGGCTGTAAAAATACCAGCTAGGTTTAAAAATCTATGACTGGCTGCGCAAGGACTTGCTTTTCCTGTAAGTTAATATGTGTCCCCGCTTGGGATCCATCCACTGGAATAGTGGTGGGTCAATTTACATACCTTAAATAGCTAAAACAACTGAAAAAGTACTGACTGGGCCAAACAACAAGAAAGTGATTTAATATTTGAGAATCTGCAAAAAGCAGGTCTGAACAATGAGTCCTGACACAAACTGGTACAACTGTCACTTTAAATCAGATGAACAAAATGGAGTCTATTAGTTTTGTATAGAAGGCTACAGAGGTTATACAGAGTTCTTAAGATGGTGTGAAAAGTATTGCGACACAGACAGATGTGGAACTGTTATCTCAACGCTTCCCAAAACATGCTGATAAGACTGTGTGGGAAAGTATCATCTCAGAAATTGAGAGCTAGGTACCTCACCATAGACTTCTATGGAGAGGTTTGTGTATAAAAGAGGGGACAAATTGCCATAGCTTTGGAATTTTCCCCAACGCTTCTGTCAGACGGCAGGGCTCTGTCCGGTTCTACCCAGAATCTGTCTGCTGATTGTACCTGATTAAAGTCTGATGTCTGTATTCGTACCAACTTGAAGACTTGTCCTTGGGTAAGAAATAAAATGTATCTATCTATTTAAACCTATCTCTGTCTTTATTCTATCTTCTCTTTACCTTACATTTAGCTTACAAGGCACATCACATACACTCAGTCTCTGGAGAAACTTAGACAGATTTTTATTAGGCATTATCTGGGAACATAAATGGCCCAGAGTATACCTAGATCCAGGAAGACAGAAAGCAGTAGTTATGGGAATTAGAATTCGATTACAGCCCCTAATGCAAACCCAGAACAGACCTCCTTGTGATTGGGTGACAATGAAGGTGGGAGAAATCATACAGAACCTGTTATGTGAAGTAGGTATCTTTAGTCCCCCGTGTGATCTGGAGTCAGAAAGAGGTCCAAGAGGGGGAAATTAAAACAGTCCCCTCCTCTTTTCTATCTACACTTCTTCCCTTGGTTCATTAATCTCATCCCATGGCTTTTCCTACCATCTCTATGCTGACGACTCCCAAATCTACCTTTCTACCCCTGATATCTCACCTTGCATCCAAACCAAAGTTTCAGCGTGCTTGTCTGACATTGCTGTCTGGATGTCTCAACGCCACCTGAAATTAAACATGACTAAAACCGAGCTTCTCATTTTTCCCCCCAAACCCACCTCCCCACTCCCCCCGTTTTCTATTTCTGTTGATGGTTCTCTCATTCTCCCTGTCTCCTCAGCTCGAAACCTTGGGGTCATCTTTGACTCTTCTCTCTCCTTCTCTGATCATATCCAGCAGATCGCCAAGACCGCATAGGCGCCCCGTATAAGAGGCTTGGGGAGGCTAAGCCTCCCCAGCCCAGCTGTGAGCTTTGCGGCGGCCCCACCTGCCTCCTCCAAATCTACCCCGACGAAATCTTCTGCTGCCGCCGCTTCTATCGAGCAGCGCAGCGGCAGCCGCTTCTCTCGGAGCCAGCATAACGTAAGAAGAAAAAGAAGCGCGGGGCCGCAGCAGCGTTCAGACATGCGCTGTTGGCTCTGCCGGTCTCTGCCCCGTGACGTCAATTTCCCGTTCCGGGGGCAGAGGACCGGCAGAGCCGACAGCGCATGTCTGAACGCTGCTGCGGCCCCGCGCTTCTTTTTCTTCTTCTGTCAGCGCTGCTGTAAAGAAGCCCGGGCCGGAGGGAGAGAAGAGAATGTGTGGAAACGGTAGGAGGAGAGAGAAGGAGAGCAGGGGAGAGCCAGAGAGCGATAGGGAAAGAAAGAGGAGCCATGGAAAAGAGCAGGGGAGAGCCAGGGACATGGAAAAGAGCAGGGGAGAGCCAGAAAGAGATGGGGACAGAAAGAGGAGCTGTGGAAAAGAGCAGGGGAGAGCCAGGGACATGGAAAAAAGCAGGGGAGAGCCAGAAAGAGATGGGGACAGAAAGAGGAGCCATGGAAAAGAGCAGGGGAGAGCCAGAAAGAGATGGGGAGAGAAAGAGGGGCCATGGAAAAGAGCAGGGAAGAGCCAGAGAGCAATAGGGAAAGAAAGAGGGGACATGGAAAAGAGCAGGGGAGAGCCAGGGACATGGAAAAGAGCAGGGGAGAGCCAGAAAGAGATGGGGAGAGAAAGAGGGGCCATGGAAAAGAGCAGGGGAGAGCCAGGGACATGGAAAAAAAGCAGGGGAGAGCCAGAAAAAGATGGGGAGAGAAAGAGGGGCCATGGAAAAGAGCAGAGGAGAGCCAGAAAGAGATGGGGAGAGAAAGAGGGGCCATGGAAAAGAGCAGGGGAGAGCCAGAGAGCGATAGGGAAAGAAAGAGGAGCCATGGAAAAGAGCAAGGGAGAGCCAGGGACATGGAAAAAAAAGCAGGGGAGAGCCAGCAAAAGATGGGGAGAGAAAGAGGGGCCATGGAAAAGAGCAGAGGAGAGCCAGAAAGAGATGGGGAGAGAAAGAAGGGGCCATGGAAAAGAACAGGGGAGAGCCAGGGACATGGAAAAAAGCAGGGGAGAGCCAGAAAGCGATGGGGAGAGAAAAAGGGGCCATGGAAAAGAGCAGAGGAGAGCCAGGGACATGGAAAAAAAGCAGGGGAGAGCCAGAAAGAGATGGGGAGAGAAAGAGGGGGCAAGGGCAGGAGAGAGAGAGAGAAGCTGCTGGGGAGAAACTGGGGGAGACCCTAGCTGTCAGACTGAGAAATGCTGGCTGGATGAAAGGAGGGAGAAAGAGGAAAAATGCTGGAAGGAGGGAAGAAACTGGTAGGGAGGGAGAGAGGAAAGACACTGGAAGGATGGGGTGAGAGAGGACATGCTGAATGGAAAAGGGTCAAGAGAGAGAACTGTCTAGAAGGAAGGGGAGATAGAGGAAGACAATGGTCGGAAGGATTGGGAGAGGATAATGGGTGGAAGGATGGAGAGAGAAAGAGGGATGACACTGGATGGAATGGTAGGAGAGAAAGAGGGAAGGTACTGGACATGGATGGAGGAGAGAGAAGTATATGCACATGGATGGAGGGGAGTGAGGAGAAATGCTGGATATGGATGGAGGGAAAACTATTGAATTTAAGCGCTGGATCGGGATACTGAAGGATAGGGACAGGGCTACAGATGGTAGACAGGATGCATAAGGACACAGGAGGATGGTGGACATGGTGAGAGAAAAAATATCAAATGGAAAGAAGACACTGCATAAAACAGAAGACACTGGGACCAAAGCGAATAGAAAAACTAAATGATCAGACAACAAAGGTAGAAAAAAGTATTTTATTCAGAATTTATTAACTGGAATATGTCAGCTTTTGGAAATGTGCATCTGTGATATTTTGCATGTAAGTTTCAATTTTTCTAGTATTGCTCCATGCTGAGTCTGACTTCTTGAGGTAACTTTCCAGTTTTGCCTTCATATCTGTTGTGTCATGTGTTTTTCATGTGCAATCAAGGTGCAGTATTCTACTAGTGTGTAGTATTTACAGCCCATTTTGGGTTTTTTTTTGTTTCACTAGGTTGTGTACTGGTGTTTTAGAGTCCGGTGTAATTACAGTGCTGCCTTTCCACGCATAAGGTTGTAGCTCGTCCTGTCCTTGGAATTAGTGCTGTTATGGTTTGCTAAGGTTATGAGTGTGTTTTTGCACAAGTTTGTGTATAGTGTTTTGCAGTGGAGAGATTGTGTATTGGCCTTACTGAGGTGGCACCAAAACATCAGAAAGGGTTTTAGAGCCTAAATCATGACACACTACCTCTTGAAGGATCTACATATAGTCGTTCATAAAAGGAGCTCATTGTGAACACTATCCACCCTAAAAGGGTGTTTTGTGGCTCTACATGAGAATTGTGATATTATGATCCCTTGTTTCATATTGTTGACGGTCTGCATTTTCCGTATGGGTGGTATATTGGTTTATTAGGGTCTGCCCAGTGTTATGGTACAGTAAGGTTTATGAGTGTGTTTTTGCACAAATTTGTGCATAGTGTTTTGCAGTTGAGCAATTGTGGTTAGTACATGCTTTGAGCAACCTCTTTATTCTTTGACATATGATACATATTTAATATCTAAATGTAATAAAAGGTATTGTGTCTTATTTTTACTTATTTTTTTTCTGTGTTGTCAGACATTTATGGTGTAAGCCCCGCCCCATGGCCCCACCCCTAACCCCGCCCCCTTTAGCCTCCCCAAACAGTTGGGCCACCGACCGCCTATGCCAAGACCTGTCGTTTCTTTCTTTACAACATCCGTAAAATCTGCCCCTTTCTTTCCGAGCACTCTACCAAAACCCTCATCCACACCCTTGTCACCTCTCGTTTAGACTACTGCAATCTGCTTCTTGCTGGCCTCCCACTTAGTCACCTCTCCCCTCTCCAATCGGTTCAAAACTCTGCTGCCCGTCTCGTCTTCCGCCAGGGTCGCTTTACTCATACTACCCCTCTCCTCAAGTCGCTTCACTGGCTCCCTATCCGTTTTCGTATCCTGTTCAAACTTCTTCTACTAACCTATAAATGTATTCACTCTGCTGCTCCCCAGTATCTCTCCACACTCGTCCTTCCCTACACCCCTTTCCGTGCACTCCGCTCCATGGATAAATCCTTCTTATCTGTTCCCTTCTCCACTACTGCCAACTCCAGACTCCCCGCCTTCTGTCTGGCTGCACCCTACGCCTGGAATAAACTTCCTGAGCCCCTACGTCTTGCCCCATCCTTGGCCACCTTTAAATCTAGACTGAAAGCCCACCTCTTTAACATTGCTTTTGACTCGTAACCACTCGCCTCCACCTATCCTCCTCTCCTCCTTCCTGTACACATTAATTGATCTGATTTGCTTACTTTATTTTTTGTGTATTAGATTGTAAGTTCTTTGAGCAAGGACTGTCTTTCTTCTATGTTTGTGCAGCACTGCGTACGCCTTGTAGTGCTATAGAAATGCTAAATAATAGTAGTAGTAGTAGTAGATTTCAGCAAGGCTTTTGTCACGGTTCCCCACAGGAGGCTCTTAAATAAACTGGATAGGCTGAAGATAGGACCCAAAGTGGTGAACTGGATTAGGAACTGGTTGACAGACAGGCGCCAGAGGGTGGAGGTGAATGGAATTTGCTCGGAGGAGGGAAAGGTGAGTAGTGGAGTGCCTCAGTGATTGGTGCTGGGGCCGATTCTGTTCAATATATTTGTGAGTGACATTGCCGAAGGGTTAGAAGGTAAAGTTTGCCTATTTGCGGATGATACTAAGATTTGTAACACAGTGGACACCCCGGAGGGAGTGGAAAACATGAAAAAGGATCTGAAAAAGCTAGAAGAATGGTCTAAGGTTTGGCAATTAAAATTCAATGCGAAGAAATGCAAAGTGATGCACTTAGGGAGTAGAAATCCAAGAGAGGCATATGTGTTAGGCGGTGAGAGTCTGCTAGGTACAGATGGGGAGATGGATCTTGGGGTGATAGTAACTGAGGATCTGAAGGCGATGAAACAGTGTGACAAGGCGGTGGCCGTAGCTAGGAGGTTACTAGGCTGTATAGAGAGAGGTGTGACCAGCAGAAGAAAAGAGGTGTTGATGCCCCTGTACAAGTCGTTGGTGAGGCCCCACCTGGAGTATTGTGTTCAGTTTTGGAGGCCATATCTTGCTAAGGATGTAAAAAGAATTGAAGCGGTGCAAAGAAAAGCTACGAGGATGGTATGGGATTTGCATTACAAGACGTATGAGGAGAGACTTGCGGACCTGAACATGTGTACCCTGGAGGAAAGGAGGAACAGGGGTGATATGATATAGACGTTCAAATATTTGAAAGGTATTAATCCACAAACAAACCTTTTCCGGAGATGGGAAGGCGGTAGAACGAGAGGACATGAAATGAGATTGAAGGGGGGCAGACTCAAGAAGAATGTCAGGAAGTATTTTTTCACGGAGAGGGTGGTGGATGTTTGGAATGCCCTCCCGCGGGAGGTGGTGGAGATGAAAACGGTAACAGAATTCAAACTTGCATGGGATAAACATAAAGGAATCCTGTGCAGAAGGAAGGGATCCTCAGGAGCTTAGCCTAGAATGGGTGGCAGAGCTGGTGGTTGGGAGGCGGGGCTAGTGCTGGGCAGACTTATACGGTCTGTGCCAGAGCTGGTGGTGGGAGGCAGGACTGGTAGTTGGGAGGCAAGGATAGTGCTGGGCAGACTTATACAGTCTGTGCCAGAGCTGGTGGTGGGAGGCAGGGTTGGTGGTTGGGAGGCGGGGATAGGGCTGGCCAGACTTATACGGTCTGTGCCCTGAAGAGGACAGTACAAATAAAAAAGTAGCACATATGAATTTATCTTCTTGGGCAGACTGGATGGGCCGTGCAGGTCTTTTTCTGCCATCATCTACTATGTTACTATGAGTGAGAGTAATACGAATAATCCCTGACCCCCGGGTGGGAAACACGCCATACATCTGATAGTCCCAGATCTCTAGCAAACTTGGTAAGGGCCTGGGCTACCGTGATATCAACACCTGAAGGCAAACCCGACCTGTCTAACTCAGGGTGTAACGTGGCATTAAAATCGCCCCCCACAATCAATTTCCCCAGAGGGCAGAAAGTAAATTGTCCCACCAATTTAGTTAAGAACTCACTCTGCCCTTCATTAGGAGCATAGATTGAGGCCAATGTTACAGGCATATCCCCCCAATAAAACACTCAGAAGCAAAAATCTCCCCTCCCTATCTCGCTTTGTTTTCACAACCTTAAATTGTAGCAAGGAATGAAGCAATATAGCCACCCCCCTTTTTTGGACCCATCTGTCGCGGAGGCACATAAAATGAAGGGATATTGACATTTTGACAAAAACTTTTCATGGTCTGTTCTCAAATGCGTTTCCTGGAGAAACACCACCTGCGGCTGAAAATGAGTTAATTCTTTAAACAACTTTTGGTGTTTCTATGGAGAATTCAGGCCTTTCACATTATAGGACAAAAATTTGAGGTCGTTGGTCATATCAAACAACTATTAGTCAGGCGGCACACATCATGTAGTTCCACATCTCGGAGGCCTCTGAAATCACCCACCCTACCAACCCCACCACCCTCCACCCGATCCCAAGACACTCCCCCTCCTTCTTGCCCCTCCTCTCCCTCCAACCCCCCCCCTCGCCCCTCCCCTATCCACCCTCTCTTCGCACATACCCCCACCAGACAGCACCCAAATGTCCTGAATGGGAAAAATAAAAAACAGAAAAAAACGCCCCGCAAGCCAAATGAACCCCCTCCCGTCCCACAATCACCCCTTGCACTCATCCCCACACACCCTCAATAGAACTGCTAATGTACCATCCATCCACACACCAATACCCACCCATAACATTTCATAACCCTTGGATTATCAACCCCTTGAAGTATATATCTTGTTTCTCAAAAAAGCCCTTTCACCTTGAAAGCTTACTAGAGCAAATAACAAGATTAAAAATCACAGTCAAGACTGATCCCTCTGTTTCTTGGTCTTCTGAGGAACCCTTTTCCACTTCTGCAGCTGTGCCCTTGTCACCAGAGCCAAGTCGCCCGGTGGGTTCGCCGCTGCAGTCAGACCCGCCTCATGCAGTAACTTCCAGGCTTCCGTGAGTCTACGAGTCCTGACCTGTTTGCCACTTATAGTAAAACACAGTGCAAATGGAAATGACCATCTATACAAAATTTTTTTCCTCCTCAAAATGTCTAGAACTGGCTTTATTGCCTGATGCTGTGCCAATGTAAACTGCGACAGATCCTGGCAAACTATTACCTTCGCATTATTGTAATCCAAGGGTGGCAATTGGCGTGCTTTCAACAACTTCTCCTTAAGGGCATAGGAAGAAAACCGGACTATGATATCTCTAGGTCTGTTTTCTCTTGGCTTCCCAAGTGCCCTGTCTGCACGGTCTATCTCTACTGTTCCAGCTTCCAGATTTTCTCCCAGGATTATTTCACAAAGTAGTCGGACAATTGTAGGAAAATCTTCCTTATTATCATTCCCTGGTACCCCGCAGAACCGGAGGTTTTGCCTTTGCCCACGGTTCTCTAAATCATTGATTTTGTAATTCAGCTCCTCTGTCTGGTCTGCTAATTGCTGAAAACAAGAGTCCACTTCAGCGTATCTCTCACCCTGCTCATCTACACGCTCTTCCAGGACCTCTACCCGACCCCCTAACTCACGCAGATCGATGCTAATGGCATCCATGTGCTCAAGGATTTCTATCTTGGACGCCTTTATGTCCGCTCTAATTTCCTCCAGACACTTCGCCAAATCCTTTGGAAAACCTTTTTTTGGGGTCGGGCGTCTAAGTCCACCTGTGAGGAAGCCGAATCGGACCCCGACGAACGGCCCGCCACCTGAGACACGTGGTGCGAAAGGCCCCTCATTGACTTGCGTGCGAGCAGCGCTCACTCTCTCGTGTTTGCGATACAGAAGTTTTGCTCATTGCAGCTACTGACTCACCGCGAATCCCACTAGCCATCCAGAATGGAAAACAGGTATCAATGGCAGCACATGGAGCAAATTGAGTGCAGGGAAGTGAAGGAGCTAAGAACTCAAGCGGCCATTCAGCCTCGTGACGTCACTTCCGGTCTATCGACCAATATTCTTGCAGATACAACTCTTTCAGTTTGTCATTTAATATACTTGTCCTGTATCAAATAATGCCATTCAATTTGTCATCAGTCATTTTATTTTTATGGTTTTCATGCATTTATTACAACTATGTTTTGCACTTCATTCTTATAAATATTTTATAAGTTTGTCCATGATTTATATGATGTCATAGGTGTTGGTGTCGAGATCGGGTGGCAGAGCCGGTGGTGGGAGGCAGGGATAGTGCTGGGCAGACTTATACGGTCTGTGCCAGAGCCGGTGGCGGGAGGCGGGGCTGGTGGTTGGGAGGCGGGGATAGTGCTGGGCAGACTTATACGGTCTGTGCCAGAGCTGGTGGTTGAGAGGCGGGGATAGTGCTGGGCAGACTTATACGGACTGTGCCCTGAAGAGCACAGGTACAAATCAAAGTAGGGTATACACAAAAAGCAGCACATATGAGTTATCTTGTTGGGCAGACTGGATGGACCGTGCAGGTGTTTTTCTGCCGTTATCTACTATGTTACTATCCAGCTTATAATCGAAAGTGATCGCCGGCCATTTCCCGACACTAATCTCTTTGAAAAAGTCGTGAAAATAAAAGGACCAAGTAAACCCGGCAAAATACTGCTTATCGCCGGGGTTTTTTTTTCCATTATCGGCGAAAGCCGGCCATCTGGTAGCCACACCCACGCCCGCCCATGTCCCGCCTTCACTTAGCTGGCGACACACCCCTTTGAACTTTCGCCGGCGATCTCGGAAAAGCGGCGAAATCGGTATAATCGAAAGCTGCGTTTTTGACAGCATCGCCGCATTCCCGTCGCCTCGCCGGCGAAAGTTCAAAGGGGCGTGTCGCCAGCTAAGTGAAGGCGGGACATGGGCGGGCGTGGGTGTGGCTACCAGATGGCCGGCTTTCGCCGATAATGGAAAAAAAAAACCCGGCGATAAGCAGTATTTTGCCGGGTTTACTTGGTCCTTTTATTTTCACGACTTTTTCAAAGAGATTAGTCTTCAGGTGTCAACTGGTGTGGCAAGCTTATACAGCAGCAACAAGTCCTGTCCCTGGAGCACTTTTAGTGGATACCGCAGTGCACTTAAGGCAGGCGGACCCGAACCCATCCCCCCCTACCTGTAACACTTGTGCTGGTAATGGGAGCCCTCCAAAACCCACTGTACCCACATGTCTAGGGTGCCCAGTTGGTGTCCTGGCATGTCAGGGGGACCAGTGCGCTACAAATACTGGCTCCTCCCACGACCAAATGGTTTGGATTTTGCCGGGTTGGAGATCACCGGTATTTTTTTCCATTATCGCTGAAAAACAAACCCGGCCATCTCAAGCCCGGCGAAATCCACACCATTTGGCCGGGCTAAACCATATTATCGAAAAAAAAATGGCCAGCCATCTTTTTCGATAATACGGTTCCGGCCAACTGTAGCACCGCCACCACAATAGATCACCAGCGACCTATTTGGCCGGCGATGTTCGATTATGCCCCTCCACGTTACTATATTCTACTTTTGCCTATTGTGTTTTCTCGTTGTAGAGGTTTTTCCTGTTTTATTTTAGAAATCATCACTATCATAGTCCAGTGTATTGGAATCCACTGCTGTCCCTTGCTATCCTGCTGACCAGCTGCAGTGCTCTATCCTGTCCTGCAAGATGCAAGAAGTGTTTGTTTAGCACCTACATAGCAGAAGGGGAAAGGCTGGCTGAGAGGTTTGTGCATACCTTGAACTTCTGGTGCTAAAAATTGCCAGACGCCACACCAATCTGTTTGCTCCCAAAGGCCAGAGGCTGACTGCTTCTACTAAGGAGAGAGAATGGGAGGCAGTGAGGGACCGCCTCAACCACTGCATCTGTGATGTTGAAGACAGCAAGCAGCTCCTGGAGGGTAGAGAATGAAGAGTCGGTCAGATTTAGAAAATGCAGAGTATATGATAAGCTGACAGCTAATACCCAGTCTGAAATGTTTTCAAAGGAAAGGTAGACAGCCCACACACCAGTTATCCTTCAAGGATTCCCCAAATGTGTACACATATGTAGCATACTGTGGAAAAAAAAAGGTTTACTGCACAATATACAGAAGTGTCCACAAGTGAACATAAAACGTTTAGAAATGCCACCCCATAATCTAAAGAAAAACGTCTAAAGTGCGAGCACAGAGAAAAATGTATTAAAGAGGTGCCCATTATTGGGTGGTGGAGCCGGTGGGGGGAAAAGGGGTTGGTGGTGGGGAGGTGAAGATAGTGGTGGGCAGATTTATACGGTCTGTGCCAGATCCGGTGGTGGGGAGGTGGGGAATAGTGCTGGGCAGACTTATACGGTCTGTGCCAGAGCCGGTGGTGGGAGGCAGGGCTGGTGGTTGGGAGGAGGGGATAGTGATGGCCAGACTTATACGGTCTGTGCCCTGAAAAAGACAGCTACAAATCAAGATAAGGTATACACATGAGTTTATCTTGTTGGGCAGACTGGATGGACCGTGCGGGTCTTTTACTGCCGTCATCTGCTATGTTACTATGATATTATGGGAGTGAAAACATCTAAATCTGCACAGCACCTGCAGACGTTTATAGTTTCCGTCCATAATCAAAATTAGGGCGTCCATCTGGGAGATGTCTAGTGGATCCTCTCTAGGACGTCTTTGGGGGAGGTATTTAAACATTCCTCTCTGTATTTTCAAATCTCTGGATACCATTTTCAGACTGGCACCAAAGCAAGCACCTACTCGCAAGGGCAATTTCAGTGAGACTGAAATCGAACTTCTGGTGCAAGAAACAGCCAAACACAACACCAATCTGTTTGCTCCCAGGGGGCAGAGGCTGGCTGCTTCTACAAAGGGGAGAAAATGGGAGGCAGTGAGGGACCATGTCAACACAGTCTTCCACTGCAGCAGGGATGTTGAAGACTGCAAGCGTAAGTGGTGGCAGCTCAAACGTGATGTCAGGCACAAGGCTGGTGCCAACCCCCTAGCAAAAGACACTGCTAACCTGACCCCCCCTAGAGCGCATAGTTCATGGGCTCCTGCCCCAGGAGGGGATCCACAGCATTGGGACCCAGGACACCTCAGCACAGCGTGAGGGCTCAGGTAGGTTTTGGATTAGGAAGCTGTGGTATTGTCATGTCCCCTACCTCAACGCAAGTGGTGTCCTCGTGCTGCGTGGGGTCATGTTGACATACACACTTGACTGGCACTGCCCTGAGCCATGTGTGTGTAGTACTTCTCTGGGTTTGTACAGAGAGCGGTGGTTGCAGGCTACCTTAATTGCTTTGCTTCCACCCACCTGTATCTGCTCTCCCTCTGCCTGGCTTCCCGTGCTTCTCTCCTATTGGTCTTCCGGTTCCTCCTTCCCCTGCTCTTGTCCTATGGCAGTGCTCCTTCTCCCTGCTGGTTCCTGCTGATGTCAGATGCCAGCACTTTATCAGCTGAGCTCTTCCTGGACTCCATGCTTCGGCGTTTACTTTGGTAGGTGTTACTTGCTCAGTAGTTTGCTTCTTATCTACTTGTCCCTTGTTGCTGACTTTGCCTGTACCTGGATTACTCTCTTGCCTGCTGCCTGCCTATTGACTTTGCTTTGTGATAAAGTCACATCCAGGATAGTTGGGTTAAGGCAGTTTCAGTCTGAAATACCAGAAGGCATTGCAGGCAAGGAGCCAGAGGGTGAGATGAAGAACCCGTACTGGACTCCTAGCTGCAATCGGGGAACACATGGGTGTAAGCTGGCAGGATGTGTAGAGTGGCTGCCACTAGAGAGATAGGAAACCCTGTGTGCAGGAGCTCCTCATTAGTCTAATGCTTAACTCAGCTGGTATGGGTGTGGGGGAAGCTAGTGGAAAGAGAATGATTGGTTGTGAGAGCAGAAGCCAGGGATTGATTAGGCAGGTGGGAAGGAGTCTTAAGGAGTTCAGCTCAGGAGGAGAGAAGCAGTTGCAGGCTGAAAATCCTTAGGCAAGAGAGGTCCCTAAGTACTGAAGCAGGCTGAAATCCCTTGGGTGTGAGGAAGTCCCTAAAGTATTGAAACCTCCTGAAAGTAAAGGCTGCTTTGTGATTTAACTGGGATGATGAACTGATTGAACTGTTTGTCTTGGGAATTGAACTACTGTTTATTGTCCAATGAATAAAGAGCCCAGATTGAAGCTGACTGTGAGCCTGTATTGAATCCTGGTAGGAGCTGGTAGCCTACTGCTTAAAGGGGACTATTTGCCACACACTCAGGTGGCTTACATGTGCTTAAGATTAAAGGTGAATGCTGCTGTTGGAACTGTGTATCAGGTCTACTAGAAACCTGCATGGAATAAAAGCCTTAAAATTGAAGTTGCTGGTGGACATTTGTTTTCTTGACTGTACCAGGAGCCTGTGGCTGAAGGAAATTGTTCTATCCTTGGCTGCATCTAGAGGTACCTGGTTACAGCCTGTACCTGGATTACTCTCTTGCCTGCTCTCTGCCTATTGACTTTATCTGTGCCTGGATTATTCTCTTGACCTGCTGCCTGCCTACTGACTTTACCTGTACTTGGATTACTCTCTTGACCCTACTGACTTTGCCTGTACCTGGATTACCCTCTTGACCTGCTGCCTGCCTGCCTACTGACTTTACCTGTGCCTGGATTACTCTCTTGCCTGTTGTTTGCCTATTGACATTGCCTGTACCTGGATTACTCCCCTGCCTGCTGCTTGACATTGCCTATTCCTGGATTACTCCCCTGCCTGCTGCATGCCTATTGACTTTGCTTGTGCCTGGATCACTCTCTTGCCTGCTGCCTGCCTGGCCGATATGTTCACCACTCCAGCTCCGTCTTGCAGGCCGCCTGCACCTAGGGGCTCAACCTCTGGGGAACAGTGGTCAGCACAGGTGAAACCTGGGGTTGCCCAGCCACCAAGCAGAACCTGGTCCGAGTACCGGGCTCAGCAGCGCTCTACTTGGTACAAGAACTCACAAGTCTGACAGTAAGCCGAAGCCATGAGTTCACCGGACAAACCCAACCTGTCTGAGTTGGCCCAGGTTCTTCAGCAGCAACAGGCCCAGCTAAACCATCTGTCCGGAGTTCTACAGAATGTGTGTTCCCAGTTTCCTGCCTTGCTGCCTATGTATATTCCTTTCCCCTCTGACCCTCAGCCTAGTTGGTATCCAGTGCCTGCCCTGTCCGGTAAGTCCTGCCGGCCGCCTGCACCCAGGGGCTCAACTCCTGGGGAAGGGCGGTCAAGCGCAGGTGAAGTCTAGCTGTTTCTGTCAGAGTTCTACCTTGTCTCTGGTGTGGGGTGGTTTTGTCTGCCACTGCTGCTCCACGGCAGTGGCCCAAGGGCTCACGAACCCAGTTTCTGCCTTGAAAGCCTGACACAGGGTTGCGGCTTCCTGAACCTCCCCGGTTTGACGGCACCCCTTCTGCTTGCTGAGGGTTCCTCAACCAATGTCTTATGCTGTTTGAAATGCAACCGGCAGCCTTTTCTACGGATAGACTCAATATAACCTATATCATCTCTCTAAACTCCGGATCCACCTTGGCTTGGCTTCTTCTCTCTGGGAGCAACGGGACCCTTTACTCACTGATCTTGGAGAATTTCTTTGCTGCTTCCGGTTAGTTTTTGATGTGCCGGGACGGCCCTCCTCTAAAGCCGCAGAACTTCTACGAATTCAACAAGGCAATTGTTCTGTTGGTGCCTATGCCGTTCGCTTTCGAACCCTAGCTTCAGTGGTAAGATGGAACCAAGAGGCCTTTACGGCCATTTTTTGGCAAGGAAACGACCGGATCAAAGATGAACTGGCTGGCCGGGAACTTCCAAATGCTTTGGATGCTCTGATCACCCTCTGCGTTCGTATTGACTTATGGTTTCAAGAAAGGTCATTGGAATGCTCTACTCAGCGCCACTCTCAGAGACCATCTCCTTGGACACCGCGCCCTTCTTCTCCCAAAGGTGCGGCAAGCCCTACTTCTGGAGTCCCTGAAGAGCCAATGGTTATCGGATGGCATCGCCTCTCTGAGAAGGAGAGGGCTCACTGTCGGGACAATCAACTTTGCCTCTACTGTGGGTAGGCTGGCTACTTCCTAAGACATTGTCCGAATAAACCGGGAAATGCCTAGACCCAGGGTCACTGAAGGGGGTGGCTCTGGGTCATTTTTTGCCTCTTCCAGATAACCTTGTCTCTGTTCCAATCTCCTTGCATTGGAAAGAATTTTGTGTTAGCACCAAGGCTTTGATCGATTCAGCAGCAGGAGGAAATTTTATTGATGCGGGTCTCCTGAACCAACTAGGAGCTCCTTCAGTTCCTTGCAAACCTACGCTACAAGTGACCTCCATTCAAGGTTTAACTCTTCCCTACTCCATCTCTCACGTTGCCCAGCCCTTGCAGATGCAAGTTGGAATTTTACATAAGGAGGAGAATCAATTTCTGGTGTTTCCCCGGGCCATTCATCCCATTATTGTGGGCCTACCCTGGCTACGACAACACGCACCAAGTATCAACTGGACAACTACTACTACTACTTATCATTTCTATAGCGCTACAAGGCATACGCAGCGCTGTACACCATACACAAAAGACAGTCCCTGCTCAAAGAGCTTACAATCTAGATAACACAGGTAAACAGACAAAACAATTAGGGTAAGGGAATACAGACAGAACAATTAAGGGTAATGGAATAAAGAGGTGAGGATAATGGACAGGGCAAGTGAGTTAGGAGTCAAAAGCAGTGGTAAAGAGGTGGGTTTTGAGTTTGGACTTGAAAACAGCTAAAGACGGGGCAAGACGTGCAGGCTCAGGAAGTCTATTCCAGGCGTGAGGTGCAGCAAGACAAAAGGAACGGAGTCTTGAATTAGCAGTAGAGGAGAAAGGGACAGATAGGAGAGATTTATTTACAGAACGGAGTACTCGAGGGGGGACGTAGGGAGAGACAAGAATGGAGAGGTACTAGGGAGCAGCAGAGTGAATGCACTTATTGGTTAATAGGAGAAGTTTGAACTGAATACGGAAACGGATAGGGAGCCAGTGAAGTGACTTAAGGAGAGGGGTAATGTGGGCATAGCGACTTTGGCGGAAGATGAGTTGCACAGCAGAGTTTTGGATTGATTGAAGAGGAGAGAGATGGCTAAGAGGGAGGCCGGTGAAAAGTAGGTTACAATAATCAAGACGAGAGGTGATAAGAGTGTGGATAAGGGTTCTGGTAGAGTGCTCAAAGATGAAGGGACGGATTTTGCTAATATTGTAGAGAAAGAAACGACAGGTTTTGGCAATCTGCTGAATGTGATCAGAGAAGGAGAAAGAGGAGTCAAAGATGACCCCAAGGTTACGAGCAGATGAGACAGGGAGAATGAGAGTGCCATCCACCGAAATAGAGAAAGGGGGGAGAGGGGAAGGGAGGTTTAGGGGGAAAGATGAGAAGCTCGGTTTTGGCCATTTTGAGCTTCAGATGACGTCGAGACATCCATGCAGTGATGTCAGACAGACTACTGGTGATATCGGCAGTTGAGGTTCTCAATGTTTCGCTACATGTCTCACGCCAGTGGTGCCATCCCCTAAGACTATTGCTGCCTCCCCGGGGGTCTTGTGCCCATGTGATGCTTCTCTCCCCAAGGAATACCGTTTCCAAGACATCTTTAATGCGCAGGAGGCGGACTCCCTTCCTCCACATCGCCCTTTTGACTGCCCCATTGAGCTACTCCCAGGCAAAAAGCCCCCTCCGGGCCGGCTCTACACCCTTTCTCGAGAGGAATCTAATACCATGCAGGAATATATTCAAGAAAACCTCCATAAGGGCTTCATCAGACCCTCTTCATCCCTGGCAGGGGCAGGGTTCTTTTTTGTTTCCAAGAAAGATGGCTCGTTGCGACCCTGCATTGACTACTGAGGTCTGAACGAAATAACCATCAAAAATCGATATCCACTTTCCCTCATTCCAGAACTTTTTGATCGTCTGCAAAGGTCATCTATCTTCACCAAGTTAGATCTCCGAGTGGCATACAACCTAGTCCGAATTCGCCATGGGGACGAATGGAAGACCGCTTTTAATACCCATGAGGGACATTTTGAGTATTTAGTTATACCGTTTGGCCTTTGCAATGCACCTGCAGTGTTTCAGGAATCAATGTTATTTTTCAAGATCTTCTGTACTCCTCAGTCATAGTTTACTTGGATGACATCCTGGTCTTCTCTACTTCTGTTAAGGACCATGGCCATCATGTGCATACGGTCCTTCAGCTCTTCTGGAGCCACCGCCTATTCGCCAAGCTGGAGAAGTGCTCATTTCATCAACTGTCTATCCCATTCTTGGAATATGTTGTCTCCTCGAATGGCCTCCAAATGGACCCCGCTAAACTCTGAGTCATCCGATATTGGCCCATGCCCCAGGTCTCCGGGCCTTGCAACAATTTTTGGGCTTTGCTAACTACTACCAGCAGTTCATCCATCAATATTCCATCATCACTGCCCCTCTCACTGCACTGACCAGGAAGGGGGAAGACGTGAAGAAGTGGACACTGGAAGCCCAAGACACCTTCACCACCCTTGAACAAGCCTTTCTGTCTGCCCCTGTACTTCAAAGTCCTGATGTCAAAAGACCGTTCGTTATGGAGGTTGATGCCTCTTCCCTCAGGGCAGGGGCTCTTCTTTCTTAAGCCTAGAGTCTGGCAAATGTCACCCCTGTTTTTTCTTTTCTAAAAATATTTTTCCAGCCTAACAAATTATACCACTGGAGACCCGGAACTGTTGGCCCTTAAATTGGCCTTTCAAGAATGGCGCTACCTCCTGGAAGGGGTCTTGCACCCCATCATGGTAATCACAGATCACAAGAATCTTCTATACCTTCAGGAAGCCAAAAGGTTGAACCCACGGCAGGCACGCTGGTCATTATTCTTTGCCCGTTTTAACTTCCGCCTGGTGTTCCAACTGGCTGAGAAAAATACGCAACCTGATGCCCTATTCAGGGCCTTCTATCCTTCTGAAGAACCCGAAGAGTATTACCCCATGCTCAATCCTGCCTGCATTGCCTCCACGACCTTGGTCTCGCCGAAATCTATGTGAACTTCCGTGCCATCTCAATCCAGGAAGAAGGTCCTCAAATGGGGACACTCCTCCACTTTTGCTGGTCACCCCGGTTTCCATAAGACTTTCAATTTAATATCTCAGTATTATTTGTGGCGCCGCATGGCTCAAGATATCTTACATTTTGTTTCTACTTGTCCCACTTGCACCTGGAACAAGTTCCCTCCTGGCAAGCCGTGGGGACTCCTGCAGCCTTTACCAGTTCCGCAACTCCCATGGCAGGAAATATCAATGGATTTTGTTACTGAGCTCCCTGAATCCCAAGGGCACACAGTCATTTGGGTAGTGGTGGACCGATTTTCCTGGATGGCCCATTTTATCCCCATGAAAGCCCTTCCTTCTGCTGCCACCCTTGCCACGGCCTTTATCCAACACATTTTCCACTTACATGGTCTCCCTCTGCAGGTCATTAGTGATCGGGACTCTCAATTCACTTCAAGGTTCTGGAGAGCACTGTGCTCTACCTTTAAGATTACCACTCACTTCTCGTCTGCCTATCACCGACAGAACAATGGCCTCGTGGAACGAGTCAATCAAACTCTCAAGGCCTTCCTACAGATGTACACTAACAGTCAACAGGATGACTGGTCCGCATTGCTCCCCTGGGCAGAATTCGCCTATAACAATAGTTTTCATACTGACTCTCATACCTCGCCATTTTTTACAATGTATGGAAGCCATTCTCATCTGCCACTTCCAATCCCTCAGATACAAGCCTTGCCTCTGCTCCACCAGACTCTCACTGACATTCAGGATATCTGGACCAAGGTCCAGCAACATCTCCAGCGAGCCTCGGCTAAGTACAAGCTCTTCGCGGATCGGAAAAGACGAACTGCGCCAATTTTCCAACCTGGGCAGAAGGTCTGGCTCAGCACCAAATACTTGAGGCTTCGCCTACCCTCCTTCAAATTCGCTCCCCGATTTATAGGGCCATTTCCAGTACAATCTCGGGTGGGGGCAGTCACTTATCGTGTCCAGTTACCAGCTAACCTCAAGATTCACATCGCCTTCCATGTAGCCCTGCTTAAACCATTTTTAACTTCCAGATGGCATCTGGAAACAAGAAGATCATTGTCCCTGATTCTGATGCTGATCCTGAATTCGAGGTGGAGGAGATTCTAGACTCCAGGTGTCAAAGAGGATGACTATTTGACTATTTTATCTGCTGTCATGGAAACATTTTGGCCCGGAGCCCACTCTAACGTCCACGCTCCTGACCTGATTCGAGATTTTCATGACAGCTACCCACTGAAGCCCGGACCTAGACAGAGGGGGGTCCTTAAGGAGGGGGTACTATCATGTCCCCTACCTAAACACAAGCGGTGTCCTTGGGCTGCATGGGATCCTGTCAACATGCACACTTGACTGGCACTGCCCTGAGCCATGTGTGTGTAGATCTTCTCTGGGTTTGTTCAGAGAGCGGTGGTTGCAGGCTCCTTGATTGCTTTGCTTCTACCCAGCTGTGTCTGCTCTCCCTCTGCCTGGCTTCCCGTGCTTCTCTCCTATTGGTCTTCCGGTTCCTCCTTCCCCTGCTCTTGTCCTATGGCAGTGCTCCTTCTCCCTGCTGGTTCCTGCTGATGTCAGATGCCAGCACTTTATCAGCTGAGCTCTTCCTGGACTCCATGCTTCGGCGTCTACTTTGGTAGGTGTTACTTGCTCAGTAGTTTGCTTCTTATCTACTTGTCCCTTGTTGCTGACTTTGCCTGTACCTGGATTACTCTCTTGTCTGCTGCCTGCCTATTGACTTTGCCTGTACCTGGATTACTGTCTTGCCTGCTGCCTGCCTATTGACTTTGCCTGTACCTGGATTACTCTCTTGCCTGCTGTCTGCCTACTGACTTTGCCTGTACCTGGATTACTCTCTTTTTTTAAATATTTTTTTTATTAAGTTTGAAAATACAACAAAAACATCAAAGACCACAAGGTCTACATAACCTCAGTTTCTGTAACAATGCTTAAGTTAACAGTGCTATAAAATCAATATCTTTATCTTTTCTTATTCCCCCATACAATTCAACCCATCTCCCCTCCCCCCTCCCTTTCCCATCCCTGCTGACATCCAGATTACTCTTCTTTCACTGTCTCAAATCCTTTAACCCCATCCTCCTCCCAGAGCTGTCCCAACATGTACAGTCCCTTTGTGGCCCAAATTTGATAAGCTTTTTCTTCTTCTCCCAACTGAAAGCCCGGGGCTCTGCAGATGGCCATTTGTAAGAAGTAATGTCTCTCAGGAAAAACTTTGGATCGTATTTGGAGCCAGATGTTTAACAGATGGGCCATCCCCATTGGTAATCTATGGGCTTCTGTCAAAACCTATGCCTTTGGCTTCCACAATATATTTCCCAGATATCTAGTACCCATTCATGCCCTTTCCCAGTGTAGCCACTTCTTGTTGTTACTCGGTATCCACTCAGCCAAAATTTTTAGCTGAGCCGCCTGATAGTATTGGTAAAAATCTTGGACCCCCATACCACCTAGCGTTGGTGGCTGGTGCATCGCCCCCCTGCGAACTCTCAGCGGCTTCTTTTTCCAAATATATGCAAACATTTTTCTATGAAGTGTCTGAAAGAAGGAGCGCGGTATCGGCACTGGGAGAGCTGTAAACATGTATAAGAGTTTGGGTAGTATTATCATTTTTATTGCGTTAATTCTACCTGTCCATGACACCGTTATTCCCTCCTACCTATCCAATTCCAAGAAGAGCTCGTGCACTTTCCCTGGGTAGTTAGCCTGGTAGAGCTGCTCTACCTTAGGGGTTATCTGCACCCCCAGATATTTGATAAATTTTCGGGCCCATACAAAGGGGTACCTCTCCTTTATCTCCTGCACCTCCTTCGGGGAAACGGATAGGTTCAGGATTTCTGATTTAGCTAAATTGATTTAAAAACCTGACACTCGCCCATAATGTGTGAGCACTTCCACCACCCCTTGCAAAGATTGGCTCGGGTGTGAGAGAGTCAATAAGATATCATCCGCAAAAAGCATTATCTTATACTCATGTTTGCCTCTAGTCACTCCTTTAATACCAGCATGTTCTCTAATTTTCCGAGCCAGGGGCTCTATAGTCAACGCAAACAGCAGGGGAGAAAGAGCACATCCCTGTCTCGTGCCTCTGTAAAGACAAACCGGTCTAGACTGTCTACCATTAATCTTTAAGGTTGCCAAGGGGTTAGCATAAAGGAGTTGCATCCATTTATAAAATCTGTCTCCCATGCCCACCCGCCTTACAAGGGAAAGCAGGAAGTCCCAGTCCACACGGTCAAAGGCCTTCTCTGCATCCACTGAGAGCAGGAGTACCGGGTCTGGCCCCTCCTCCACCTGCTGTTTCACATGCATCAAGCATCTAACATTATCACTTCCTTGACGCCCTTCAATAAACCCAGTCTGATCATTATGAATTATACGTGGCATCACCCCCTTCAACCTATTGGCTAGGATTTTGGTAAAAATCTTATAATCATTATTGAGGAGTAATATTGGTTGATAAGAACCGCATTGCTGCGGATCGTTCCCTGGCTTCAGTATCAGTACTACGTCCGCAAGACGCCAGTAGGGAAGCTCGCTCGCTTCGTCATAGGAAGTGAGCACCTTCAGTAATAAGGGGGCAAGCCATTTCCTAAACATCTTATAAAATCTTATTGGGAATCCATCAGGGCCCGGGGCCTTATGGTTAGGCATTCCGGCTATTGCCTCTTCTATTTCTTCCAATGTTATTTTTGCTGAAATGTGCTCCCTTTCTATCTCCGTTATTCTCTGTAATTCTACATCCTCCATATAGCTCTCCAGTTCCTCTCTACTAATTGCCTGCTCTCTCTTATAGAGTTGACTATAAAATTCCCAAAAGGCTTCTTGAATGCTATCAGTTTTGGTAAGGATATCGTCCTTCGCAGTTTTTATTGCAGCTATAAAGTTACGTTGCTCTCTTTTTTTAAGTTTTTGAGCCAAGAGCCTACTGGCTTTATTACCAAATTCAAAGTGCTCCTGTTGTACTGCCTGTAGCTGAATTGCAATCTCGGCAAGCTGTACTTCATTTAGCTGTCCTCTTACTTGTTGTAATTTCTCCTCTATTATACTATCAGCAGGATCCGCCTTATGGGCTTTTCCCAAGCTTTCCAGCTGCCGCCGTTAGTTTATTTTTCCTTCTTTTCTTTATTTAAGTGTGCTTGTAAAGCAATTATATGACCCCTGACCACTGCTTTCATACCCTCCCAGACACTCGCAGGTTGAACCTCTCCTGTATCATTAATCTTGATGTATTCTTCAATGCATTTTTCAATCTCTCGCACAATTTGAAGGTCTAGCAAAAGAGCTTCATTTAAATGCCAATTTCTACGCCCCCTCTGTTCTCCCCTGATATCTAGCACCAGGGTTACTGTACAGTGGTCTGACCACACACATGGCTCAATCTCTGTCTGTATTATTTTACCCCTTAAGGCCTCAGTACCCAGCCAATAATCAATTCTCGAGTAGGTTTTATATTTGGGCGAGTAATATGTATTCCCATGGAGCTCCCTCCAAGCATCCACTAGCACCTCCCGCACCATCCAAGCCCTTAGTGCATTCCTATTTTTTTGGGCATAGCCTGCAGATCCCCCTGAGTTATCTACCTTTGGGTTTAATGTGATATTGAAGTCAACTCCAATTAGGAGATGGCCTCTGACTTTCCTTTGAATCAACTGCTCCAGATCCTCTATAAAACCCCTTTGGTCTTCATTTGGGACATAAACATTTACAAGGGTAAATGTATGTTATACAAAGAGGCCACGAGAACTAAATATCTCCCCTCATGATCTCATACTGTTTCCTGCACAATCCAGGGGTATGCACTGGACAGCGCTATAAGGACTCCCTTATTTTTCTTCCCCTCTCTGTTGGATGCATAATATATTATAGAGTATCTTTTGTGACTTACTAACCTTTCATGACCTCGCTTCAAGTGCGTCTCCTGAATGAACATCACATCTGCTTTCATTCGCAACATTTCTCTAAACATCTGACTATGCTTTTGAGGAGTATTAAGGCCTCTCACATTTAGAGTTACACAGTTAAGAGCCATTTTGGTTAGGGTCCTCTCGCTCAACTATTATATCGGCAACCTGCAGACCCAGAGTGATCTCCATTCCCCTTGCCCCACTTCTTTTATCACCCCCACCCCCCTCCTCCCTCCCTCCCTTCTCTCCCTCTGACCCCAGCTCAATACAAGCACCATTGCCCCAGACAGTAGGTGCTATACAGGTAGGAAGTGACCCCTCTATACCCCCCTGCCTCCCGTGTTGCCATCTACGCATTTCCCGATTACATTAAACTCTCTGTTGGAGAACCCACCTTTCCTCCCCTTATATTAAACTCAAATTGTTAACCTTATGTCTCCTCTTCTATACAAACTCAAACATCATCATCGACCAGAGTCCTCATTTCTGAAGCTTTTCTATCGCAACCTGCGGACATGTCGCGCCCCGCAGCCCACCGCCAGGCCCGGACATCTCCATCATCGGAATCATCAGGTCAGCCGGCCTGCTGATTGTTGCCGCTGCAGTCTCTTGCGTCCCACTCTCTGCCATTTCGGGTGGGTGGCCAGGACTCCCAGTGGCCCACGTCTAGCACTCGCTGAAGGTGTCTCTTCTGAGGTTCCCTCTGGGAGTATTCCCTGCGCCTCCGCCAGAGAGCGGACCTGATGTAGCTTGCCATCTTTGTAAAACACAAGCGCAAAAGGATGGCACCATCTGTATCGCAGGCCCAGCTCACGCAGCTTGGTTGTGACAGGCTTTAATTCCGCTCTGCGTTTTAATGTCGCTGCTGCTAGATCTTGATATACCTCTATGCGGTATGTGTCCCATTTAAAATCAGCCATCTGGCGTAGGACTTTCTCCTTTATCTTAAAGTCCCGAAAGCAAGCGATGATATCTTTAGGGACGTTTTGCCTGACCAGGCCCAGCGCTCTGTGCGCTCTCTCAAGTCTAATGTCGTCTGGATTCACAGTCGCCCCATCCACAGAGAGCAACATGCCCGCTATTTTTTGCACTACTGCCTCTGCATCTTGATAAGCAGGAGTCTCTGGCAGACCTCTGAAGCGGAGGTTTCAGCCTCTGCTGCGATTTTCTAGGTCTTCCAGTTTGTCATTTATTTGCTGCTGGCTCAGTCTTACATCAGAGACCTGCAAATCGAGTGAGTTTAGAGCTTCCGATTGGTCGTCTATCCACGCTTCAGCCTCGTCTACTCTGTGGCCCATTTCCGCGATTTCTCCTCTGAGGTTAGCGCCCAGGGATGCGAGTTCCGCCCGGACAGCTTTTAAATCAGATCGTATCTCCTGCAGCCAATCCCGCAGTTCTGGCAGCAACTCCCCGAGGCGATCCGTTTGTTCCTGGGAAGAGAATAGTTCCCGCTCGGATCCTTGTGTGTTGGGGATCGAAACAGCTTGCTCTGCCATCTTTTTTTCGGCGCGCCACTCTCGAACGCGAACTGGGAGAGATCTACTGTCCCTCCACTCACCTGCATAGCGTCTTCGCCGTCTGTGCCCTCAGGCAGAGTTCCAACTCAAGGTGTTATTAGGTTTGCCACTCGAAAGAAGAGGGAAAATGCTCGTTTGCTTGCGGGGGTGCGGGAGCTCAGCGTTTAGGCAGCCATTTGCTCCGCTGACGTCACTTCCTCTCCTGGATTACTCTCTTGACCTGCTGCCTGCCTACTGACTTTGCCTGTACCTGGATTGCCCTTGACCTGCTGCCTGCCTACTGACTTTACCTGTGCCTGGATTACTCTCTTGCCTGTTGTTTGCCTATTGACATTGCCTGTACCTGGATTACGCCCCTGCCTGCCTATTGACTTTGCCTGTGCCTGGATCACTCTTTTGCCTGCTGCCTGCCTGGCCGATACGTTCACCACTCCAGCTCCGTCTCGTAAGTCCTGCAGGCCGCCTGCACCTAGGGGCTCAACCTCAGGGGAATAGTGGTCAGCACAGGTGAAACTCGGGGTTGTCCAGCCGCCAAGCAGAACCTGGTCCAAGTACTGGGCTCAGCAGCGTTCTACTTGGTACAAGAACTCACATGTCTGACAGGTATCTGTTGTGCTGCACTCTGTTTTCCACAAGTGGGGGATGGTGTGATGCTCCTAAGTAAGGGAGGGGTGAGATGAGAAGGCACACCACATATAATACAAATAAACTATTCATTAGAGACCATGAGACAGGGAGTAGCCAGGTGGAAGGGGGAGGGTTTCCAGCTATGTGTGTGTAGGTTACCACTGTTTGACAGCTTTGGGTGCCTTCCCCACTCCTTCCTCTTTTACCATCACCAAACAGTGCATATCTGCTTTCCACACCTCCGTGCTGTAGCCACTGTGTCCTCTGCACCCCTTCCACAGTTCTATGTCTACACACCTGCCAGTGTGGCTTTCTTACACATCGGTCTCTGAAGTACACAACGCTCCTCATCTCCAGCTCTATAGCATGTAGAATGACATCTGTGGGTTGCCTGCCAATGCCATTCCTCACCATATGTATGCTGGATCTTCACATGTAGGGCTATGTATATGAATTCTTCAAAACAAAGGTTGGTTATTTTTACAAACACACTTCCTCCCTTTTTGCTGATGACACCAATTCAGAGGCATAAGCTGGCCCTAATGGCCACCAGCCTCAGCACACTGAAGGGCAGGTTGAGGAGCAAACCAGAGGGCCTGGAGGTGTGACTGCACAGGACACCATCCAGGACCAGTCACATGGGGAGGAACCACAGGACGCAGCAGTAAAAGATCTCCCTCCCCCACCAGCCTTTGCTGATATTGCCACTGAAGAAGAAGTGGCAGAAGGGGAGGCACATCATCAGCAGAGGCCATCCAGCCAGAGGAGGCAGCTGCTGCACCTTGCTAACTAACTGCTTGGCCACAATGTGCAGCTGGAAGATTACTGGCAGCAAAAATTGGAGTTGCTACAGGAAGGGCTACAGGCCCAAAGAGAAAGGGTACAGGCCCAACGAGAAGCAGTCCAGCAGCTCCAAGAGCATCGAGGCAGGGCCTACGTCACGACATACAAGCTCACACTAGAGCCCTAATGCAGCAACAAGTGGCACAAGAGCCCCCAGCAGCCATAGCTACTACCACTGTGGCCCAGAAGGCACCCATCTCCTTCCACCAGTGCACAGCAACCAGCTGCAAAGCGGAGGAGGATGAGATCTGGTCCATCAGCTCACAAGAGACCATCAGCCACCACACCAGCTCCCATTCTGGGTCCTGTGCCCAGGTTGTAGGTGGCCAGACTTTCGGAGAGCAGCTCAAGCAGCAGGCTGCCTTGTTGAGACTGAGGACAGTGGGAGCTCAACAGGGGAGGACTCTGAACAGAGTACCCCAGCAGCAGGGTTGCCAGGTGGAAAATTTTTTTCCCACCCAAACGAGCCCAAATCCAGCCCAAAACCCGCCCAAACTCAAACCCCGCCCCTGACACCCCACCCCCGCATCATCACCCCCGCCCCCACCGTCATCAACCCCGCCCCCGCCGTAATCGGCCCCGCCTCCCCAGTCATCGGCCCCGCCCAAAACATCACTAACCCTGCCCAAAACGTCACTAACCCCGCCCCCCGCGGCCGAAAAAAACGCTCAAAAAACCGCCCAAAAGACACAAAACAAGCCCAAAAAACCGCAACCCGCCGCGGGCAAAAATTTCCTGCGGCGGGTCACGGAAAGCCGCCCAATTGGGCGGTAAAACCGCCCACCTGGCAACACTGCCCAGCAGCAACAACAGCTCAAGAACAAGGTGGGAGGGGTAGGAGGTGACGGGGATGGGGACAGGGGAGGGGGAGGGGGAGGGGAAAGTAGGCAATAGTTTATCTGATGGGACATGCTGGGGGGTGGGGGAGTGTAGATGTGGTAGGGGTTGGGGAATGCTGGGAGGTGGGAGGAAGGAGTGCGAGGGTTGGAGGGAGGGCAACATGCACAGATCAGGTGATGGTGGTGGGAGGGCATGGTGGTGGTGGTGTGTAACTGGTGTGTCATTGGAATAAATGTTCACTTACTGTCATGAAAAATTTGTCTTGATGAGTCTTTGCCTGGCTTGGACCCCCAGCTGGTGGGCACTTTGCTCTGCTCTGTGGCCGGGAGGTGGAGGAGGTTCCTCATCATCTTGATCTAGGGCCTGCTGCTCTGGTTGGTGTGGATCCTTTGGGAGGGCCTGTCCTCTGCACAGGGCCAAATTATGTAGCATGCAGCAGGCCATAAAGATTTTAATGACCTTTTGGGGGCTATACAGGATCTCCCCTCTAAAACAATCTAGACATCAGAACCTGTTTTTCAGTTGTCCAAAGGTGCGCTCTATGATGCCACGTGCGGTCCGATGTCTGCTGTTGTAGTTCTCCTCCGGCCCTGTTTGTGGGTGCACTATGGGGGTCATGAGCCAGGTGCGCTGTGGGTAGCCTCTGTCACCTTTGAGGAGAAGCAGGATGAGAAACATGAGTGTGTATTGGTTGAAGTGGGTACCTTGTGGAGGTGGGGTGGGAATTGTGGGTTGTGGAGTGACCTGGAGGAAGACAGTGCTGAGGGTTGCCCGGTGGAGGAGGTATAGGTTTGGCTGATCCATGTTGCACTTACTTAGGAGCCATCCACTGGTGATCTCCCCTTGTTCAAACCTGCGGAAAATTCCTGAGTGCTGTAATATGTAGGCGTCATGGGTTGAACCTGGGTATCAGGCACACACGTCTACAATCTCCCCCTGGGCATCACACACAACTTGCATATTCATGGAGTGGAATGCTTTCCTGTTCCTATAGGTGACCTCTCATGCCGGGGGGGGGGGGGGGTCTGAGTGCGATATGTGTGGAGTCAATGATGCCTATGACCAAGGGGAAGTGAGCTATGGCATAGAAGTGAGCCATGTTTTTCTTCAGGGCCTGGGGGGGGGGGAGGTGATGTTCTCCGAGGTGTGGGTAAGAAAGGCATCAAGGAACTGGGTGAGGCAGTTAGAAATGGCAGGCTGAGTGAGGCCCGTGGTGACAGCTAGCACAGACTGGAAGCTCCCAGAGAGAGAAGCGGTGATCTTGAGGTGCACAGGGATGGGATTGTTCCTACAGGTCCTGGCCTGCAGGAGGGGTTGGAGCTGCACACAAAGCAGTGGCGTAGCCAAGGGTGGGCCTGGGTGAGCCCAGGACCATCCATTTTGGGCTCAGGCCCACCCAGTAGCAGCACACCTATGATGGCAAGGATCCTCAAGCCTCACCAGCCGAAAACTCCCAACAACTGTTCCTTCTGCAAACCTTGTAAATAGCAGATCTTCGCCTGCAGTGAGTAGCGACTGATATATACTGCTCAAACCAGCCCACAGCCTTCCCTCTGATATACTTCTGCCTATGCAGAAAGAGGACGTTGCATCAGAGGGAAGGCTGTGGGGTCAACTTGAGCAGTGTGTATTAGTTGCTGCTTGCTGCCGGTGAAAAGCTGCTATTTAAAAGGTATGCAGGGGATGGGGGGATGTTTGAGAGACCATATGGCATGCAGGCGAGTGAGGGAGAGACCAAATCACTTGTGGGACAAGGCGGAGTTCTGCTCACCCATCTTGGGCCCTGGCCCACCCAAAATTGGGTGTCTGGCTACGCCCCTGTCACAAAGGTGATGAAGGCAGCCTTGTCAAAGCGGTACCTATTGAGACACTGGTCAGTAAGGTCTAGGAAACTGCTACAGGGCCTGAAAACTCTGGGATGCGAGTATCTCCTGCGGTGCCTTTCCTCTTCCTCCAACATGTGAGCCACCTGTGCATTCAGTGCATCCATTTCCCCACACTACAGGTGCAACGCAATGACCCCAGTGCTCACCTCTCCCTACCAACCCGGTGAAACCCACCACCAACAAACACAAGCTGACACTCACTCTCCCACCACCGACAAACAATGCAGTCACACACAGCACAGCCAAACAGCAATCACTCTCTCACCCACTGCACACGCTCCTGCCACACCCTCTAGCCACTTATTCTCCAAGCAGCAACCGACAGTCTTCACAAACACACACACACACAGCAGCAGCACACAGGACAAAGAGAGAAACACAGACACCAAACAGGTAAGGGGATGTAATGAATGGAATGTGGGCTTGGGGACAGTGAATGGAGAGGGATAGGGAGGGAATGGGGGAGATAGAGGAAGGAGTAGTAGTGGCTGGGGTTGGGGGCTAGAAGAGGTAGGGAAAGATGAAAAGGAGAAACATAAAAGAGGCAAGTGAGGGTAAAAACGTTCAGACTAGGGCACACAAACGGTAACACTGCACTGACCAACTCTCAACTTTCTCTCAAACCAACTATTCCTTCACTCTCCAACTCCACAAAATTGCTAATGGGTCTAAAGATAACTTACCTCTTACCCTAGACGCTTTTATATCAGGTCTAACTCTGTACGTCTACGTTCTCGCCAATATGAAAGCATTTTGCTATCCGTTATACGCTGGGGACGTTTATTTCGTAAGACTGCCCAAAACACGCCCCTTCTGGAGACGTTTAGAATTAGACGTCCTTGTGGTTAGAACATGGTTTTTCTCCCTTTTTTTATTATTTGCTTTGGACATTTGTCTTTGAGAAAGACGTCTATCTGCCTTTTATGACACTTTTTGGACGTTCTTCTCTTTTGAAAATGAGCCTGGTCGAGGGGCATAATCGAACGCGAACGCCCATCTCCTATATCGGTGGGCGCCTATTTCTGTGAACGGGACAAACCGTATTTTCAAAAAAAGATGGGCGCCCATCTTTTTTCCGATAATACGGGTTGTGCGGGGCAAATGCCTAGGAGTTGGCTGTTTTTCAGCTGGGCGCTATCGGTTTTCAGCGATAATGGAAACCAAAGGCGCCCATCTCAAAAACTAACAAATCCAAGGCATTGGGTCATGGGAGGGGCCAGGATTCCTAGTGCACTGGTCCCCCTCACATGCCAGGACACCAACTGGGCACCCTAGGGGGGCACTTTTACAAATTAAAAAAAAACAGTAAAAGAGCTCTCAGGTGCATAGCACCCTTCCCTTGTGTGCTGAGCCCCCCCAAATCCCCCCCAAAACCCACTGCCCACAAGTCTACACCATTACCATAACCCTAAGGGGTGAAGGGGGCACCTACATGTGGGTACAGTGGGCTTTGGGGGTTTTTGGAGGGCTCAGCATTAACCAGCACAAATGTGACAGGTAGGGGGGGATGGGCCTGGGTCCGCCTGCCTGAAGTCCACTGCACCCACTAACAACTGCTCCAGGGACCTGCATACTGCTGTCAGGAAGTTGGGTATGACATTTGAGGCTGGCATACAGGCTGGAAATAAAAAGTTTTAAAAGTTGTTTTTTTTTTTGGTGGGAGGGGGTTAGTGACCACTGGGGGAGTCAGGGGAGGTCATCCCCGATTCCCTCCGGTGGTCATCTGGTCATTTAGGGCACTTTTTTGGGACTTGTTCATGAAAAAAAGGGTCGAAAAAAAGTGCCCTAAATTGTCACTAAAAACGGCTATTTTTTTTCCATTATCGGCGAAAGCCGCCCATTTCTGTTCGGCCGATAACCACGCCCCAGTCCTGACTTCACCACGCCTACAACACGCCCCCGTCAACTTTGGATGTTTCCGCGATGGAGTGCAGTTGAAGACGCCCAAAATCGGCTTTTGATTATACCGATTTGGCCGCCCACGGGAGAAAGACGCCCATCTGCCGATTTGGGTCGAAATATGGGCATCTTTCTCTTTCGAAAATAAGGCGGATAGTGACTTAAAGTGTGGGACAGAGGAGATTTGTAGGTTTATTGATAAAATATATTTGAATTTTATTTTTAAAAAAACAAACATTATTTTTTAGCTTGTTTTAAATTGTCCGAAATTCTTTTGCCGTTGTGTAAAGTTAACTGTTACAGCCGAACCATGTTTTGCACAAATCCATGAGAATGAAAGGATTTGCATTTCAAATACGTCTAAAATATAATAGTAGTAATCTGGATTATATGCAGTACAATAAACTCATTACCAAACCTCTGGAGACTTCTCAATGCAATATTCGTTAAAATTTCAATGATGCCAACAACTGAGCAAGGCTTGTTTTATACTATGCATGTCCTGAAATAAAAACCTATGAATTATTTCATTAAGACGAGTTTCAAATAAAAATTTGGTAATTATACAATTATAACTGACACCAAAGGTCTTTTCAGTTAATGAGTGTGTCATCATCGTTAATACACTGAAACCTTCTGCTCAGTGTGCTGCTGTGGCTCGGAAAGCGAATAGAATGTTGGGTATTATTAGGAAAGGTATGGAAAACAGGTGTGAGGATGTTATAAAGCCGTTATATCGCTCCATGGTGCGACCGCACCTTGAGTATTGTGTTCAATTCTGGTCGCTGCATCTCAAGAAAGATATAGTGGAACTGGAAAAGGTGCAGAGAAGGGCGACTAAAATGATAGCGGGGATGGGACGACTTCTCTATGAAGAAAGACTAAGGAGGCTAGGGCTTTTCAGCTTGGAGAAGAGACGGCTGAGGGGAGACATGATAGAGGTATATAAAATAATGAGTGGAGTGGAACAGGTGGATGTGAAGCGTCTGTTCACGCTTTCCAAAAAATACTAGGACTAGGGGGCATGCGATGAAACTACAGTGTAGTAAATTTAAAACAAATCAGAGAAAATTTTTCTTCACCCAACGCATAATTAAACTCTGGAATTCATTGCCGGAGAACGTGGTGAAGGCGGTTAGCTTGGCAGAGTTTAAAAGGGGGTTAGACGGTTTCCTAAAGGACAAGTCCATAAACCACTACTAAATGGACTTGGGAAAAATCCACAATTCCGGGAATAACATGTATAGAATGTTTGTACGTTTGGGAAGCTTGCCAGGTGCCCTTGGCCTGGATTGGCCACTGTCGTGGACAGGATGCTGGGCTCGATGGACCCTTGGTCTTTTCCTAGTGTGGCATTACTTATGTACTTATGTAATGATAGCCCACCTTTCCTCACAGGATATCAAAGCTGATTACAAATTCAATAAAACACTAAAAAGGTAAGGAACTCCACTGTAAAAGGAATAGGAAAGATATAAAGGAAACAACAGCACAGTTAACATAGTAAATAAAATATAGAACATATAAATAAAAATCCATATAAAATGTAGTTTCAGACCAGTTCTCATCTCATCCCTGGCGGTTGGATGGAGTGATGTTGAACCTTTCAAGCTTAGTACTAAGTTGTCACAGTTCCGGAAAGATAAGCCCTTGGGCTACAGCCGGGTTGGTGCTACCTGGTCAACCTGGGGGTTAGCTGGGCCCCGAATTGCAGCAGGCATGTCACCCAGACTAGGCACAGGACAGACAGACCTCAACAGAAGCTGAAGACAAGACTCAGCTGGAACTGAAGACTCAGCAGGAACTTGAAACCAGGGGCATAGACAGACCACAAAGTTGGGGGTCCAGAGCCCAAATTGAGGGGGCACATTTTGGCCCACCTCCCCGCCACATCCTCAGTTTCACTAAACTGAACATGAGGGACCACTGCGGATGGAGCACACTCATAGGTTGGGCCCTCAGAAGAAGTCGGACCACACCAGACCGCATATGGACATTTTGAAAATTCTAAACTACGCCCATAAGGTGGCTATCCTGCAGGCAATGAGGGGTGGAAAACACTGTCCTACCAGAATCACAAAATCCTTTGCTTTCAGGACTACTCCACAGGGGTAGACTCTAAATGATATGCCTTTGCACTAATATGCTCTAAGTTATTCACAGCTAAAATACGTTTTCACTCCTCTATCCGACCCATCTGAGGTACCACCACCAAGACCAGACCTACTTCTCTGACACACCCTAGGCCGCTAAGAAGTTTTTAGAGGGATTGTAACTTCTTGTGGTTCAAGCGGAGATGGCGAGCAAGGACTGTTATTGTTATTGTTCTATATGGAAATATCCAGCTTATAATCGAAAGTGATTGCCGGCCATCTTCCAACACAAATCGGGAGATGGCCGGCGATTTCTTAAAAGTGGCGAAATCGGTATAATCAAAAGCAGCATTTTTGACAGCATCGTCGCTTTGCCGGCGAAAGTTCAAGGGGGCGTGTCGGTAGATTAGCGAAGGCGGGACATGGGCGGGCATGGGCGTGGCTACCAGATGGCCGGCTTTCGCCGATAATGGAAAAAAAAAAGCGGCGTTAAGCAGTATTTCGCCAGCTTTACTTGGTCCTTTTATTTTCACGACCAAGCCTCAAAAAGCTGCCCCAACTGACCAGATGACCACTGGAGGGAATGGGGTATGACCTCCCCATACTCCCCCAGTGGTCACCAATCCCCTTCCAAACTAAAAAAATAAAATTAAAAACCTTTTTTGCCAGCCTGTATGCCAGCCTCAAATGCCGTACCCACCTCCATGACAGCAGAATGTGTTGTATCCTCCGACAGCCTTTCCCTGGTTGTGATGTGGCTGTCGGGTGAATGTGACACCTTTTCTGTTAGGTGCCCTGCAGAGTCACATTAGCAATGCATTGTGGTGGGTGTACGGTACTGGGCTCTACTCCCATGGTGCTTTTCCCCCCTGCTAACTGGGTCAGAGTGTGCCCTGTTTTGTTTCCTGTTGTAGTCCATGCGGTAGTGGCCATTTTTGTAAGCCAGTTTTAGTTCCCTTTCCTGTGTTACCCACGTTAGAGAACGTAGTTCTTACCTTGAATGGTGCTGAAAGAGGGCATTGTACACCATTGTGCCAGCTCTGACCTACTGCTAATCTTAGTACCAGGGGACTCTTTGCCAGTGGGGCACAACCTCTGATCTGCAGTTAACTGTGAGTAAACGTGCTTATTTCAAGAAAGGACTTTTTCAGAGAGATTAGTCTTCAGGTGTGAACTGGTGTGCCAAAGTTATACAGCAGCAATAAGTCCTAGAGGCTGTATGCAGGTCCTTGGAGCAATTTTAGTGGGTGCAGTACATTTGTGGGTAGTGGGTTTGGGGGGCTCAGCTCCCAAAGTAAGGCAGCTATGCACGTGGTGGGAGCTTTTCTGAAGTCCACTGCAGTGACCCCTAGGGTGGCTGGTTGGTGTCCTGGCATATCAGGGGGGCCAGTGCACTAAAAATGCTGGCTCCTCCCATGGCCAAATGCCTTGAATTTGGCCGGGGTTTGAGATGGCCAACAACTTTCCATTATCGCTGAAAAACAAACCCGGCCATCTCAAACCCGGCGAACTCCACGGCATTTGGCCGGGCTAAACCGTATTATCGAAAAAAAGATGGCCGGCCATCTTTTTCGATAATACGGTTCCGGCCAGCTGTAGCGCTGCCGCCAACATAGATCGCCGGCGATCTATTTGGCCGGCGACGTTCGATTATGCCCCTCAGTATCTCTCCCAAATCTTCCTTGGTAGAGACTGAAGCAAAGAATTAATTTAATCTCTCCACTATGGCTTTGTCTTCCCTGAGTGCTCCTTCTACCCCTCAGTCATTTATCGGTCTGATTCTTTTGCCGGCTTCTTGCTTTTAATACACCTAAAAAAAATTTTGCTATGTGTTTTTGCCTCCAAGGCAATCTATTTTTCAAAGTCCCTCTTTGCCTTCCTTATCAGCGCTTTACATCTGACTTGCCATTCATTATGCTGTTTCTTATTATTTTCAGTTGAATCATTCATCCATTTTCTGAAGGATTTTCTTTTAGCTCTAATAGCTTCCTTCACTTCATTTTTTAACCATGTCGACTGTAGTTTGGTCTTCTTTTCTCCTTTTTTAATACACGGAATATATTTGGCCTGGGCTTCCAGGATGGTATTTTTGAACAGCATCCACGCCTGATGTCCATTTTTGACCTTTGCAACTGCTCCTCTAAGATTTTTTAGTTACCATACTTCTCATTTTATCATAGTCTCCTTTTTTAAAGTTAAATGCTAATGTATTTAATTTCCTGTGTGTATTTACTCCAAAGCCAATATCAAATCTGATCATATTATTTTTTATCTGTTATCAAACGGTCCCATCACCATTACTTCCTGAACCAGATCATGCACTCCACTAGGGACTAGGTCTAGAATTTTTCCTCCTCTTGTTGGCTCTTGTACCAGCTACTCTATAAAGCAGTCCAGTTTGTCAAGGAATTTTACCTTCCTAGCATGCCCTGATGTTATAGATCCCAGTCAATATCGGGGTAATTTAAATAACACATTATTATTGTGTTACCCAGGTTGTTAGCCTCTTTAATTTCTGATAACATTTCAACATCTGTCTGCTCATCCAGGTGGACAGTAGTACACTCCTATCACTGTACTTTTCCTCTTTACACATGGTATTCCAATCCATAGGGATTCTAAGATGTGTTTTGATTCCTGCAGAAATTTCAATCCATTTAATTGTATGTTAAAGGCCCTCCTTAACATACAATACTACCCCTCCACCAATTCGATCCACCCTATCACTACTATATAATTTGTACCCTGGAATGACAGTGTCTCACTGGTTATCGTCCTTCTACCAGGTCTCAGAGATGCCTATTATATCTAATTTTTCATTTTGTGCAATATATTCTAACTCTCCCATCTTATTTCTTAGGCTTCTGGCATTCATATATAGACATTTCAAACTATGTTTGTTGTTCCTATTTACATCTTGATAAGCAGTTGACAGTGTTAATTTGCAATCTTTTGTCTGCGTTTTATTTAAAGACACCTGGAGGGGCATTTTTGATATGACGTCTAAGTCTGAATTTGAATGTTTTACAAAAAAGTCCAAATCCATAACAGGAAAAAAGGTCATTTTCAACAAAAAAAGATGTCTGTCTTTCCCTTTTGGAAATACTGTTTGGAAAAACGTTTTGTGATTTGGATGTTTTATTTTTTTGGTCCATTTTCAAACAAAAAAACGTCCAAAATGTCCAAAATAGAGGAGGAGTGGCTTAATGGTTAGTGAAGCGGGCTTTGATCCTGGCAGCATGGGTTCAATTCCCACTGCTGCTCCTTGTGACTTTGGGCAAATCAAATGCACAAGGGGCATTTTTGGATATGATGTCTAAATCTGAATTTGGACATTTTTTGTAAAATGTCCAAAATCATAACAGGAAGGGTCATTTTCTACAAAAAAGTCTATCTTTTCCTTCTGAAAATGCTGTTTGAAAAACATTTTGTGATTTGGACATTTTATTGTTTGGTCCATTTTCAAACAAAAAATGTCCAAATGCAAAACGTAGGAAATACACAAGAAAATCTACAATAGAGTGAAACCATTCACATATTCTAAGTGTGGTAAAAGATTTGGTTGTAATGTAAATCTCTTAAAGTGCATCAGAAAGTCCACACGGGAGAGAAACCATTTGCATGTATAGAGTCTGGTAAAAGCTTTGGTCAGCAGGTAAACCTCACAATGTAGCAGAGAATGCACACAGCAGTGAAACCATTTACATGTCCTGAGTGTGGTAAAAGCTTTGGTTGGAAAGAAAGCCTCACTCGGCATCATAGAATCCACACAGGAATGAAACCATTTACATGCACTGAGGCGGTAAATGCTTCAGTTGTATTGGGACAGGTAATTAGGGCATGTACACTTTTGCTATGAAGTATGAAAAAACAACACTCTGGTATTTAGAGTGTAATGAGTCCTCCTTTTTGTCTGTAGATCTGAATTCAAAGCCCAAATCTACTGAGAAACAATAGACACAAGGCTCAGATGTTATAAAAAAAAAATTAGAAAGCTTGGCATCAGGTAGAATAGTGGAAAAGTGACATCCCAGGAAAGCAATAAGGCATCCTTGGGGGCACTGCAGTGGACTTTATAAAATGCCCCCAGGTACACATCTCACCATTGCTCCCTTACCTTGTCTGCTGAGACCCCCAAAACCCACTACCCCAACTGTACACCACTACCACTGCCCTTACAAGTGAAAGGAGCACCAATATGTGGGTACAGTGGGTTTCTGGTGGGTTTTGGAGGACTCACAGTTTCCTCCACAAGTGTAACAGGTAGGGGGAGGTAGAAGCCTGGGTCCACCTGTCTGCAGTGCACTGCACCACTACTAGACTACTCAATGGACCTGCATGCTATTCTAAATGACCTAAGTATAATATCAGAGTCTGGCAAGTAATATTTTTACGCAGAAAAGAAACAGGTGGAAAAACAACTTCAAGGGATCAATCCAAGACAAGGGGTGAGATGCTCCAGAAAAACTTTATTAAGGACCCAACACGGTCCGTGTTTCGGTTTTTAAAAAAAACCTTCATCAGGGGTCTATAAAATAACAACAAAACACATATATAATTAAATAAAAAATAGATAAAAACAAATTGAATCAAATATATTACAACAAATTTTAAAAAACTTAATGTAATATTAAAAATATTAAAAATATATTGATCATTCCTAATATAAATCAAATTTTCTGACATAGAATCTGATATATTAACAAAATCAATACATATACTATTACTATACCATCAGACAAACAACCAAGAGGGCAAAAGGTAAATAGACTATATATAATTTAATTAGCATTATAGAAACCTATTTCCAATATAGACATATAATAAAATCCAATGAATCAATACATAATTATGTATGATATGTAGCATAACAGATTCCTTTAAATGAAAGAACTGATAATAGATAGCATGTATTAAATAGAAAGCAATAACATGCTGAATGAAAGGCAAATAACAAAGTCAACAGCAAAAAATTTCTACATATTAAATAGGAGTAAAAATAAGAATAAGAATAAAGATAAGATTAGATATAAAATAAAATAAAATTAAACATACCAATCAGTAGTTGCACAAAGGATATACTGACAGACAATGGAGCTCATAAAATGTAGTCTCTATAAAAAATTTTTGTGAATAAAAAGAATAACAAAAATTATTAAATATTGAAAAGATAATAAATTATATCAAAACGTTTAACGACCAATATCATAAGAGTTCAAATAGTTGTTGCTCAAAAAATCTTGTTAAATATTAAGATTTATATCATGATAACAGCAAAATAATAAATATTACAAAAATAAGACAAATATTAAAAAGAATCATATTTAATAGGAGATGCATGATTGAAAATAAGTTATGAATCTAACATCTATACAAAATCATAAGATATAAATTAAATAATAGTGTTATTAAAAATTTTAGAAAATTTTTTGTGTGTATCCAAGTATCTATGTAGAAGTACATACAAATAATTTTTGGTATTGTTATCACAAAATCTATCAAGAGCCTAGCCGTCACAAAAAAGGCCAGCCGTCAAAAAGGGAAGGAAAAGGGAGTATACATTCACACACCCCACAAAGAGCGAAAGGAAAAAAGAAGAAGGACTGCATGTCAACATGAGTAGTGGTATATCTTATATTCCAAAATGTACTAGCGTATAGGATATAAATGAATATATATATATATATATATGCGCACATCCATAACGATGGAAGCGCCAAGGGTACTAGCAAAGATAAGGTGGTAACGCGTATAATTATCAAATTAATCAAAATAGAAACAAACTAAAAGATATATTGAAAAATATATATATTGCTGATGCTGTGTCAGGCAGTCATGATGGTTTAATAAAAAAGTTATTAAAAACATTGGCGCCAAGATTCACCCAATACTAATGTGTAAAATATAAATGAATATAGATATAAACGTCCCTAACGGTAAAAGCGCCAGAGGTACTAGCAAAAATAAAAACTGAATGAAAACTAACTAGAAATATATCAGTAATGCCGTATCGGGCAGTCATGATAAGCTAAATAAAATCAAAACGGAAAAATACCTTACCTTGAATAAATTAGAAAGTGTTGCCTCGTACCAACAAATTCAATATGAAATAGTATTGAAAAAATGGCGCCAAAATACACCCAATCTAAATAGCGCTGTGGTGAATCGTGGATTCCATTGATAGGATACGTCAAATTTCAAAATAAAGATTGACACATATACTAACTAATAGAATGCAAGTGACGGTTATATCAAACAATTATTATAAAAGCTGGTGAGTGAAATAGATAAAATTGCTGAGTGATAAAAATATCACACAGTTATTTAAGAAGTAATGAGATAAAATGCTCAAGGGTTCATAAAAATTAAGAAGACAAATTGACTGAAATTGATATGACTTTAAAAGCATATTTCGGAAGTAGCAAAAAATTAAAAAAATAAAGTAGTAACCAAATATTTAATCAAGAGATACTTAAAAAGCAATCAATACCAAAACTAATGAACAACAAAAAATCAGATATACTAACAAGTAAGATACAAGTAACAATTGTATCAAACAATTGTAATGAAGACTGGTGAATAAAATTAATACAAATGCTGTGTCCTAATTATGTCAACCAATTATATAAGAAGCCATTGGGTAAAATGCTCAAGGGTCATAGGAATTAAGAAAACCAATTGGCTAAAATTAGTCCAACTTCGAAAGGCTCAACAAAACAATAAATACATGTTTCAGGAGTAGCGATAAATTAAATGATAAAATAATAGCCAAATATTTAATCTAATATTTAATCAACCGGTACTTAAACGATAAATTAAATAAAAGTAATATATGAATATCGAAGCTAATGACCGGCAAAAGATAAAACCCATGAGCTGACTACTTGTATAAGATCTTACAAAAAAACTTTAAATAGATAACTGTCATTCTGAACACTTAACTAACGCTTGTTCTTATGTTTTTCAACGATCTTTTTTACTACATACCAGTTATCTATTTAAAGTTTTTTATTAAACCATCATGACTGCCTGACACAGCATCAGCAATATATATATTTTTCAATATATCTTTTAGTTTGTTTCTATTTTGATTAATTTGATAATTATACGCGTTACCACCTTATCTTTGCTAGTACCCTTGGCGCTTCCATCGTTATGGATGTGCGCATATATATATATATATATATATATATATATTCATTTATATCCTATACGCTAGTACATTTTGGAATATAAGATATACCACTACTCATGTTGACATGCAGTCCTTCTTCTTTTTTCCTTTCGCTCTTTGTGGGGTGTGTGAATGTATACTCCCTTTTCCTTCCCTTTTTGACGGCTGGCCTTTTTTGTGACGGCTAGGCTCTTGATAGATTTTGTGATAACAATACCAAAAATTATTTGTATGTACTTCTACATAGATACTTGGATACACACAAAAAATTTTCTAAAATTTTTAATAACACTATTATTTAATTTATATCTTATGATTTTGTATAGATGTTAGATTCATAACTTATTTTCAATCATGCATCACCTATTAAATATGATTCTTTTTAATATTTGTCTTATTTTTGTAATATTTATTATTTTGCTGTTATGATATAAATCTTAATATTTAACAAGATTTTTTGAGCAACAACTATTTGAACTCTTATGATATTGGTCGTTAAACGTTTTGATATAATTTATTATCTTTTCAATATTTAATAATTTTTGTTATTCTTTTTATTCACAAAAATTTTTTATAGAGACTACATTTTATGAGCTCCATTGTCTGTCAGTATATCCTTTGTGCAACTACTGATTGGTATGTTTAATTTTATTTTATTTTATATCTAATCTTATCTTTATTCTTATTCTTATTTTTACTCCTATTTAATATGTAGAAATGTTTTGCTGTTGACTTTCTGTTATTTGCCTTTCATTCAGCATGTTATTGCTTTCTATTTAATACATGCTATCTATTATCAGTTCTTTCATTTAAAGGAATCTGTTATGCTACATATCATACATAATTATGTATTGATTCATTGGATTTTATTATATGTCTATATTGGAAATAGGTTTCTATAATGCTAATTAAATTATATATAGTCTATTTACCTTTTGCCCTCTTGGTTGTTTGTCTGATGGTATAGTAATAGTATATGTATTGATTTTGTTAATATATCAGATTCTATGTCAGAAAATTTGATTTATATTAGGAATGATCAATATATTTTTAATATTTTTAATATTACATTAAGTTTTTTTAAAATTTGTTGTAATATATTTGATTCAATTTGTTTTTATCTATTTTTTATTTAATTATATATGTGTTTTGTTGTTATTTTATAGACCCCTGATGAAGGTTTTTTTTAAAAACCGAAACACGGACCGTGTTGGGTCCTTAATAAAGTTTTTCTGGAGCATCTCACCCCTTGTCTTGGATTGATCCCTTGAAGTTGTTTTTCCACCTGTTTCTTTTCTGCGTTGGACTTTTGTGGAAATTTTTGGACCTCTTTTGTTTCTGAAGTAATATTTTTAATCACATTTTTTTGGGGTGGGAGGGAGTTAGTGACCACTGGGGCAGTAAGGGCACTTTTTTTGTGAAGTGGAGGAGTAGCCTAGTGGTTAGTACAGTGGACTTTGATTCTGGAATAGTGGGTTTAATTCCCACTGCAGTTATTCATTTAAAACAGGTCTAGCTCAAAACGTCTTAGTCCTGGATGTTTTTGTTTTGTTCCATTTTGGCTGAAAAATGTCTAAGTCTTAGGAATGCCCAAGTCTCGCCCTGAACACGCCCCTGAAATGCCCCCTTGAGATTTGGACGTACTTCTGACAAATTTCAGAGAAAAACGTCTAAAAAGAGTTTTTGAAAATACTGATTTAGATCTTTTTGTGAGAAAAACGTCCAAATGCAGACTAATGTCACTTTTTGGACATTTTTCTCTTTTGAAAATGAGCCTAATGGTCTACTGCAACATTGCTATCAGGATACCTTATCTTTCCTGTTTTGGTGATATCTGACCCCAATGTTATACTCAATCCCTCATCTTCTTCCCTCCATCCTTTACCATTTCCCTCCCATTCTCCTTCCCTTTCACCTATCATATCCTTGTCTACCTTCCCTATTCTAGTTCATTACGTTCTTTTCACATGTCCTTTGTAATGCCTTTCATAATGTAAGTAGTTATGATCATCACAATTTATAATACTGTTCCTACATTTCCTTGTTTTTACTGTATTCTTTACCATGTAAGATGCTTTCTTTTACTATGTAAGCTGCACTGGACCTGCTGTATGTGGGAAAGAGCGGGGTACAAATGTAATAAATAAATAAATAAATAAATAAATAAATCTTTAAAGATATCTTGTTCAAAACCATGAGCTTTTGAATGACTATCGGCCTTCCCCTAGGTTCTAGTTTAAAAGTTGCTCTATCTCCTTATTAAATGCCAATGCCAGCAGTCTGGTCCCACCCTTGTTAAGGTGGAGCCCATCATTCTGGAATAGGCTCCTCTTTCCCTAGAATGTTGCCCAGTTCCTTACAAATCTAAAACCCTCCTCCATGCACCATTGCCTCATCCACGCATTGAGACTCCGGAGCTCTGCCTGTCTGTTGGGCCCTACGCATAGAATGGGAAGCACTTCAGAAAATGTTACCCTAGAGGTTCTGGATTTGATCTTTCTACCTAAGAGCCTACATTTGGCTTCTAGAATCTCCCTCTCACATTTACCCATGTCATTGGTACCCACATATACCAGGAGAGCCTGCTCCTTCCTAACTAGGTGATGTGTGATGTCCATCACCTTTGCACCAGACAGGCAAGTGACCAGGCGATCTTCAAGTCCACTAGCCACCCATGCCTAATAATCGAATCACCAACTACAACAGCAGTCCTAACCCTTCCCTTCTGGCCAGAAGCTCCTGGAGACACATCTTCAGTGCAAGAGGATGTTGCATCCCTTGGTGAGCTGGTCCTGGCTACAGGATTAGTTCCAGTTGCACCAGGGTGATGCTGTCCTTTTAGAAGACCTTCATCCTCCAAGGTAGCACAGGGGCTGCCAGACTGGAGGTGGGATTTCTCTACAACGTCCCTGTAGGCCTCCTCTATGTACATGTCTGCCTCCCTCAGCTCCACCAAGTCTGCTACTCTAGCCTCAAGAGAACGGACTCGTTCTCTGAGAGCTAGGAGCTCTTTGCATCGAGCACACACATATGACATCTCACCAAATGGGAGATAATCATACATGTGACACTCAATGCAAAAGACTGGATACCACCCTGCTGGACTTCTGTCTGCATCTTAGTATTATAGAGTTGTTTTATTAAAATATAAAGTGTCTTAAGATTATATGGTGTAATATATACTTTATTTAGTGTTTGCTTCTCAGAAACTTATTAAATGTAATCAAAACTATTTAAAACTCTGCTCTTGTCCTAATTAGAATAATCTTCCTATATAATAATTCTCACCTCCAACGTTCTGACGCTGCCTGGGACCGTGGCTCCCTCGGATGTGGTCTGCTACGTGTGGTAGATAACACTGACGTCATACATCCCTTCTAGTATGCTGCTTTCCCTTCTCTTCGCTCTGATTCTGGTCCCACCCTTGCGCAAACAGGAAATGAGGGCGGGACCCGAGTCAGAGCTCAGAGCGAAGGGAAAGGAAAGGCAGTAGACTCGCTGAGTCTGTTCGCTCTTCAATGCTGCCGACGGGACCCCGGTAAGAGAGGGGGAGAGGGGGGTTGGCGATTTTAGAGGGGGTGGGACTGGAACTCGGAGGGAGGACAGAGCGAAGGGAGGGAGGGGGGCCTGCAACTCGAGTGGGAAAAGAATGAAGGAGAATGACGGAGGGAGGAAGCCATGGAAAACGGAGGGGAGGAAAGGGGGCCGTGGGACTTGGGGGGGGGACAGAGGGAGAGAGCGAGGGTGGGAGGGGAGGAAGAAAACCTTGCTAGCGCCCGTTTCCTTTCATACCAAAATGGGCCTTTTTTACTAGTTGACTATAAAAGAAGAGTTGAGCTAGGGTTGGGTGGGAGCTGGGGAGGCTGGATGGGAATAAGGACTGAACTAGGCCCTGCTGTTCCTTCTAGAGTCTATCCGTTAATGCTGTGGCAGAAAATTCAAGTTTTAAAACTATGGGGGAAAGAGTAAGGAGAAAGGGGAAAGGGACTTGATATACTGCCTTTCTGAGTTTTTTTTGCAACTACATTCAAAGTGGTTTACATATGTTCAGGTACTTATTTTGTACTAGGAGCAATGGAGGGTTAAGTGACTTGCCCAGAGTCACAAGGAGCTGCAGTAGGAATTGAACTCAGTTCCCCAGGATCAAAGTCCACTGTACTTGTAACCGGACTGATCAGCAAGTAAATCAGGAGGCTGAGACGCTGACTTCCAAAGCAAGGCAACTTTTATTAGCTAGCTGACACAGTACTAAGTTCAGACTCAGGATACTGCGCCCCGAGCGTCATCTGACACTCATTCTTATACATCGTTAGTGATCATGCGCATAACGCATGCCATACATCACAGGCACATGCACAGTACAAGCACATGCGCAATACAAGTATAGTTTAGTAGTTCTGTAGTTCTCACAGAGAAAGAATACGTCAGTTTCACAGAAAATGTTACTTTGCAAGAAAATGTAACTTATTATATTGTTTCAGCACATCCACATAATACAGGCTCTGTGTATTGATCACGAGACTGCACTGACAGAGCCAGCTGTCTCCCTTACAAGCCCTAATTGCTGACTACTACAAATTGTTATCTAGCTGCTGGTTAACAAATAGGTTTTACTATTAACAAGTTCAAGCTGTAAGGTTTTTAGTTTAGACTCAGTAGAGGAACTCTGATTCTTTGGTTAAAACACAAAAGCATATTCAAAGTCCAAGTATAAAAGGTACGTCAGTTCAAGTAGTGCAAAAGAAAATGTAACTTATTATATTGTTTCAGCACATCCACATAATACAGGCTCTGTGTATTGATCACGAGACTGCACTGACAGAGCCAGCTGTCTCCCTTACAAGCCCTAATTGCTGACTACTACAAATTGTTATCTAGCTGCTGGTTAACAAATTGGGTTTACTATTAACAAGTTCAAGCTGTAAGGTTTTTAGTTTAGGCTCAGTAGAGGAACTCTGATTCTTTGGTTAAAACACAAAAGCATATTCAAAGTCCAAGTATAAAAGGTACGTCAGTTCAAGTAGTGCAACCTCACCCCTACAATCCCCCCTTTGATACTTTATCAATTGTCCAAGTGAAAAGTATCACAACGAAGATTGTAAGCTCTTTGAGCAGGGACTGTCCTTCCATGTTAAATTGTACAGCGCTGCGTAACCCTAGTAGCGCTTTAGAAATGTTAAGTAGTAGTAAGTAGTATAGTCCAAGATGGGTAGTGTGGAGGATTGAAGTCCAGAGGTCTGAATGTCCCAAATAACAGATATTTGCGAGTAAAAGTTAAGTTCAGGAAGGTATGGCCCTAAGACTCCTCTCTTGGCCGTTGAGGTCTTCACCGGGGTTGAGACGAAAGGGCCCCTATTGGACTCTCCCCCCTTTGTAGCCGGTCTTTGCCAGGAAAGGTGTAGTTGGCCCAGAGACAAGAGGTACTCTGCTTGGTCCCAGGATGGTTATGTGAGGCACCTTTAATGATACAGAGAGGTTAGCACTTGAAACTTAATTTACGGGTCATCCACTTATGACTCATGATCAAAATCTGCTGAAGGTAAGGGAGAATACATCTGTAAGGACATCATTTGTAGTGCTGCTCTTTGGTCCGCAATACGCTCCATTGCTCTGTGGGCAAAGGACAAAAAGCAGAGTATTAAACAAGGTAAAAAGATGAGTCCCCCAAACAGACATACCCCGAAAAATATTAATTTCTTCCACCAAGTGCCCCCAAACATAGAGTCCCACCAACTATCACCCAGCATAGATGTCCATCTCTGGACGGGAACATGTGCAAGCTTTCGAATGTCGGTAGCTATATTCATTACTGCAGCTCCAGTATCATCAATTTTCAAGCAACAATTGGAAGTATTCCACTTCCCACAAACCCCACCTTCTTCTGCAAGAAGGTAATCTAATGCCAGACGATTTTGATATATGGCAGTTCGCATTTACTACTACTACTATTACTACTATTTAGCATTTCTATAGCGCTACAAGGCGTACACAGCGCTGCACAAACATAGAAGAAAGACAGTCCCTACTCAAAGAGCTTACAATCTAATAGACAAAAAATAAATAAAGTAAGCAAATCAAATCAATTAATGTGAACGGGAAGGAAGAGAGGAGGGTAGGTGGAGGCGAGTGGTTACAAGTGGTTATGAGTCAAAAGCAATGTTAAAGAGGTGGGCTTTCAGTCTAGATTTAAAGGTGGCCAAGGATGAGGCAAGACGTAGGGGCTCAGGAAGTTTATTCCAGGCGTAGGGTGCAGCGAGATAGAAGGCGCGAAGTCTGGAGTTGGCAGTAGTGGAGAAGGGAACAGATAAGAAGGATTTATCCATGGAGCAGAGTGCACGGGAAGGGGTGTAGGGAAGGACGAGTGTGGAGAGATACTGGGGAGCAGCAGAGTGAGTACATTTATAGGTTAGTAGAAGAAGTTTGAACAGGATGCGAAAACGGATAGGGAGCCAGTGAAGGGTCTTGAGGAGAGGGGTAGTATGAGTAAAGCGACCCTGGCGGAAGATGAGACGGGCAGCAGAGTTTTGAACCGACTGGAGAGGGGAGAGGTGACTAAGTGGGAGGCCAGCAAGAAGCAGATTGCAGTAGTCTAAACGAGAGGTGACAAGGGTGTGGATGAGGGTTTTGGTAGAGTGCTCGGAAAGAAAGGGGCAGATTTTATGGATGTTGTAAAGAAAGAAACAAAAAAAACAGCACCACGGGCCTTTAAAAATGGAACACAGTTCTTTAATGAATGAGCCTTGACAAAAAGACCCGACACGGGCCGTGTTTTGGTGACTAGCACCTGCGTCAGGGGTCTACATAGAATACAAAACATAGAAATAATATATTTTTAAAAAATTTTTAAAATATAATGAGTAAAACCAAAGATTAATATTTAGACTCATCAAGCATACATATATAAGCCTATATAAACACCTAAAGCATTTAATATTTTAACATTGCATTTAATATTTTAACATTCTCATATATTATTATATAGTAATTTGAAAATAAATGGATAATTAATCAAAACAAAAATGGTAACTCACCACAGTGATGACGTGGAAAACTTGGGGAATAACTCGAATATATTCCTCTACAATATATTATTCCTTACTTTTGAACAAAAAATTTTTCATATATTAATATTATATGTTTAAAACGCTTATTTTAATTATTTATAATATATTTTATAAAAAGGTCATATTATATAATACTGGCTATAACTAAATTTCATATTCATAAAAGCTTAAACTAACAGGTCAAAAATAATTTTTTAAAACATTTTAAAATATACAATAAATTTCAAACATTACACTGATAATATCATAAACCTTCAAAAACATTCAAATCAGCACAGAAATGAATAAATATATACAGTACATCTTCAAATATAAAAAAGCCAAAACTATAATATCTAGTGGCATTACTTGATCTTAATTTTAAAAAGACAACATTTTGTCACTATATGTGTATGTGTATATATACATATATATACACATACACACATTGTAACCAGGTTCCCCTTCCAGGTGGGAGCCGGGGTTGACCCTGCTTAGCTTTCACTGGCTTCCGTCTGCTTTCCTAGCCAGCCACCGCACTTTCACTTGCTCTCCCTCTCCACCTTGCCAGCTGCTGAGAAAATCAGTCCCACTCCAGCAGAAAGAGCAATCCAAGTTCTTTATTGTTACAGATGTCAGCCTTGTCTAAACACCTCCAACTATCAGCAAACTTTAATCCATTTTCAATTACAGGCTTTTGTTTTAAATTCTCCCTCCCCAAACCTCCAGCCACACTATCTTCACCGCAGATAGTTTTGGAGATTTAGCTGGAACCACCTCTTCTCTCACCTCCTACAGTTTTAAGTTCCCCCAAAAGGCACATGCCTTTCTGTCTTCAAACCCTTCCCCCCCTTCCACAGCACTACCTCTTGGGAACAGCCAATATGGTAGCAAGTTGTGCTTTCCAGTTGCTCCCCCACTGCTTTGCTCCCAGCTTCCCCCAACTCCACAACCGGGGCAATGCTGAGGCCACAAAAGTTCTCACCCTGTCTGCACGGGTTAGAGCCAAACCACCCACCTCCATACATTCCCCCCTTACCTTCTCCTTCTACCTCTGCTTTATTCCACTCCATCTCCTCCTCCTCCCCAAGCTCCACCAGCTGTTCCCCATCTCCAGGATCAGACCTCATCTCCCAATCAGTCATTCCACCCTCCCCCTCCTGAGAGTTCAGCTGACCCTGCACTGGCTTCTGGGGAGTGTAGTTTTTCTCCTGCATTACAGCTTTCCCTGGCAGTTTGATCCCTAGAGGGCGCCCTGCTCTCCTAGCTGGGCTGAATGACCGGGGATGATGCCGGCTGAAAGAACCACTATCCCCTCCCCCTTGTACCAGCCCTCCAGAGTGCTCACAACATACATATATACACATACACACATACACATATATATATATACACATGCATGTGTGTGCATGCATACACACATATACACATATATTATAGCATTAACAGGGCTTCTATTATCTTTTGGAGCTCTGGGTATATTTGTTTCGTTATCTGCCAATTACAATTAATTATGTAAATTTTATTTGTAACTGCTAATGGTATTTTAGCTAGTGACAAAATACCTTTAAAATTTGCATTTATTTTGTTATCTGCCAATCACAATTAATTATACAAATGGCATCTTAAATAGTGACAAAGGGTTAACAGGGCTTTTGTTCACATACATATGTTTCTCACATCAGCATTCATTTAATAAAATGTCTTCAATATTTCTTTTAGAACATAGCAAAAATGATGTTCATAAGCAATAAAATACTGACTTTCATTTTAACTCAAGTGTCAAAAGAAAAAAAAATCTGTATACCTCAGACTGTATTGCCAAACAGAAGGGTTTCAATAAGTATAACAAACCATAATGCCACAGACATTACCAAGAGGATTGTGCAATTGATAAAAGTTGTCAAATCATGAGGCAGCAAATACTATAGTGCCTTCCTACAATTTATTGTCATGGTTACAAGTGGTTATGAGTCAAAAGCAATGTTAAAGAGGTGGGATTTCAGTCTAGATTTAAAGGTGGCCAAGGATGAGGCAAGACGTAGGGGCTCAGGAAGTTTATTCCAGGCGTAGGGTGCAGCGAGATAGAAGGCGCGAAGTCTGGAGTTGGCAGTAGTGGAGAAGGGAACAGATAAGAAGGATTTATCCATGGAGCGGAGTGCACGGGAAGGGGTGTAGGGAAGGACGAGTGTGGAGAGATACTGGGGAGCAGCAGAGTGAGTACATTTATAGGTTAGTAGAAGAAGTTTGAACAGGATGCGAAAATGGATAGGGAGCCAGTGAAGCGTCTTGAGGAGAGGGGTAGTATGAGTAAAGCGACCCTGGCGGAAGACGAGATGGGCAGCAGAGTTTTGAACCGACTGGAGAGGGGAGAGGTGACTAAGTGGGAGGCCAGCAAGAAGCAGATTGCAGTAGTCTAAACGAGAGGTGACAAGGGTGTGGATGAGGGTTTTGGTAGAGTGCTCGGAAAGAAAGGGGCGGATTTTACAGATGTTGTAAAGAAAGAAACGACAGGTCTTGGCAATCTGCTGGATATGAGCAGAGAAGGAGAGAGAAGAATCAAAGATGACCCCAAGGTTTCGAGCTGAGGAGAAAGGGAGAATGAGAGAGCCATCAACAGAAATAGAAAACGGGGGAAGCGGGGAGGTGGGTTTGTGGGGGGGAGAAATGAGAAGCTCGGTTTTGGTCATATTTAATTTCAGGTGGCGTTGAGACATCCAGACAGCAATGTCAGACAAGCACGCTGAAACTTTGGTTTGGATGCAAGGTGAGATATCAGGGGTAGAAAGGTAGATTTGGGAGTCATCAGCACAGAGATGGTAGGAAAAGCCATGGGATGAGATTAATGAACCAAGGGAAGAAGTGTAGATAGAAAAGAGGAGGGGACCAAGAACAGAACCCTGAGGTACGCCGACAGGCAGAGGGATAGAAGTAGAAGAGGATCCACCAGAGTGAACACTAAAGGTGCGGAGGGAGAGGTAGGAAGAGAACCAGGAAAGGACAGAGCCCTGGAATCCAAGTGAGGACAGGGTATCGAGAAGTATGCTGTGATCGACAGTGTCAAAAGCAGCGGAAAGATCAAGAAGAATGAGGATGGAATATTGACCTCTGGATTTAGCCAGTAATAGGTCATTGGAGACTTTAGTAAGCGCAGTTTCGGTTGAGTGGAGAGGGCAAAAACCAGATTGTAGTGGGTCAAGAATAGCATGTGAGGAGAGAAAATCAAGGCAGCGGCAGTGAACAGCACGCTCAAGTAATTTGGAGAGAAAAGGAAGGAGGGAGATGGGTCGGTAATTAGAGGGACAAGTAGGGTCGAGTGAAGGCTTCTTAAGGAGAGGTGTGACCACAGCATGTTTAAAGGCAGCAGGGACAGTTGCAGTGGAAAGTGAGTGGTTGAGAATGTGACAGATAAAAGGAATAAGAGCAGGAGAGATGGCATTAAGAAGGTGGGTGGGAATGGGATCAGAGGAAAAGGTGGTACATTTTGAGGAAGAAAGGAGAAGTGTAGTTTCCTCAATAGTAACTTCAGGAAAGGAGGAAAGGGAATGAGGGGAAGGAGAGAGAGGGGAACGGACTAGTGGAGGGAGAGGTGGTGAGGTAGAGAAAGCAAGGTTTATCTTTTGAACCTTGTTGTGAAAGAATTCAGCAAGGGTCTGAGGAGATAATGAAGGGGGAGTTGGGGGAGGGGGCACCTTGAGGAGAGAGTTCAATGTGGTGAAAAGGAGGATTAGAGCCAAGAGCAGTGGTGTGCTGGAGCAGGCTCTCACAGGCTCGCAAGAGCCGGTTGTTAAGTTTTTAATAATTTTGGGAGCCGGTTGTTAAAGTAGGGCCCTCCATGGCTACTTTAACAACTGGCTCCCAAAATGTGGGCTTGGGCCCCTGCTGAATTATCTTTTTTCTTTGCTGATGGGATGCTGAGCCCTGCCAGCCAAGTAAATAGACTACTGCTGCTCCCCGCTCCTTGTTTCCAGCTTTGGGCAGCAGGCTGGGACTTCTCCAGCATGTGAGAGAAGTTCCAGCATGCTGCTCAGAGCAAGACGTTGGGAGTGGTGGCAGTCCATTTATTGGCTGCCAGCATAGTATGCCTAGCGTGCCCGCATGAAGGGAGGGAGGAGAGGGAGGCAAGTGTTGTTCCCCCACCCCATCCCCCCCCCCCCCCCCCCCCCCCCCCGGCCACCCCTGGCCCTTCCAACTGCAGAGCTGGCTACGTCCGGAGAAAGAGCCTGTTGTTAAAAATTTACCAGCACACCCCTGGCCAAGAGAGTTGGTCTGTAGGATATAATAATCCTGTTTGGCACGTAAAAGAGCAGATTGGAAGGAGGTCAGCATGAACTTAAAGTGTAAGAAATCAGCAAGGGCCCGAGATTTCCGCCAGAGGCGTTCGGCAGAGCGGGTACAGGAACGTAGGTAGCGGATATTAGAAGTCAGCCAAGGTTGGGGTTTTGTACGCCTTACAGGGCGGGTCATCAAAGGTGCAAGAGTGTCTAAGGCAGAGGATAGAGTATTTGGGTTTGTTGCTTAGCATTTGGGTTTGTTGCTTAGCAATGAGCTCAAGAGCTGCAGCTGTTTGATTAGTAATGACTTCTACTACTGCCTGTAACCGTATGATACGGTTCAACATATAAATAGGGGTTCGATACCCCCAGGACCCATCCTGGGCCCACGTTGCGGGTCCGTACGTCTCTATGATCCGCTCTGGAGGCCACTCATCAGATCCCCACTTCTGCTCCCCTCCTATGGGAAAAGACCTACGGGAATGATGACTCAAATCATCATACAATGGTGTACCTAAATCAGCAGCTGCAGAATGAGGCAATAAGAAGAAACCTGGATAGATTAACCCAATAGTGCAAGAGCCTGACCAGGTACCTGGCAATCGGGCATACGCATTGTATCCACATATCCAGAATAACCCATCGGGTGCTTGCCAATGTCGAGCACCCCGGAGACCTGGGTTATTCCAGCGTCCTCTCAACTGAGATACTCCTTGAAAGGGGTTAGGTCCAGAACAATTAAAGAGTTGTATAGTACTTGTAAAGTTATAAGGTGAACAGGATTTGTTAGCTACAGAACTGGGGTACCATGTGACAGCTGCTGGCCAGTATTGTACCTGGGAACCATTAACAGTAAGGATGCATATACAGGGCTAGTAAAATTGTCATCAGGATATCGGGAAATACATTCATGGCCTATCACGAGGGAGCTAAGTGTCCATTGTCCTGTTCGCTGTACATATGAAGGGTGTCTAGTCCAATTCCAGGCCGCTAGTTGTTCCGGAGTCATTGGGGAACCCCGCCAGGGCCAGGATTCTCCCATCAGGGCTCCCCCACAAATCCAACAGTTGGTAACATTAAGTGCCTGGCTTATTCGGGAAGTCAGATCAATAAACAAATTTTTCCCTTGCTTAAAAACATCATCAAAATCAGAAGTGAGGTGGACGACAGATTCATATAAAGTAGTACTACTGTTGGTTCCCTTAACGGGGGGCGGGACGACAGGTCGAGTAAGCCGCGCAACAGCTTTCTTCACTAATAATTCCTGTACCATGTCCTGTTTCCCTCCCCCGTCAGACAGGCCCGACTGTCCAGCATAAGTGGCACAAATCCTCTTTCTGCCTTTAGGACAGGTATGACACGCCCCTGAACACACTGAAGATCACCCATCCAATATTTCTTGTTGCCCTCTATGCAGGCGGTAGGGGGGGCAAACCAACAGTCTTTGTGAACAGAAGTATGGGCGACAAACAAACTACCCCCTGTATGTGGTCCACTCCGAACTGGGGAGGTGCAACTCTGGCATGTCTGGGTGTGGACCACTGAAGGACAGGGGTAGCTATAGAGGAAGACCCCCCAAATTAGGTACTGGGTGACTATCATTTGACGGCAGGGAAGAGATGGAGGGAGATATGATTCACAGGGTTACTCTCCTTATTCTAGAATCAGCCCTATACGGTGGCTGCTGTATTTCTGGACATATGTGTGGAGCACAACTATCGACTCCTTTTTAGAGTCAGTCGCAGAGGGTGAGTCGGGTTCGAATGGGCAGTCCACTTTCCCTGTGGTGACGATGCAACAGCAGGTTTCACTCTGGTCCAGTGTATCCAGACAGGATTTCCTGCAATGTTAACAGCAGTGGGGGTGGTTAGAATGACGAGGGAAGGCCCCCTCCACTTGGGTTTTAAACAATCAGCATCATCCCATTCCTTTACCCATACTTCATCCCCTACCTGAAACTGATGTACAGGGGTGGTCAAAACTAGTGGACTTACACTCTCAGTGTACTGCTGAATTTCCTGCACTACCTCCCGTAACCCTTTCATTTGCCGCATAAAGGTACCCTCACCTTGGACTTGCAATGATATGGGACATGAGGGTATGGGCGGAGGTCTAGCATACATCATTTCATAAGGAGTGAGACCGGTGGTCCTAGGCAGACACCGGAGATGTAACAAGGCTAGTGGCAAAAGATCAGGCCACTTGGCTTTAGCCTCCTGACAGAGCTTGGCTAACTGATTCTTCAGGGATCTATTTGCCCTCTCTACCGCCCCACTACTCTGCGGTCTCCACGCGCAATGCAACTTCCAGTCGAGGCCTAATCTCGTGCTGAGTTGTTGAGTTACTTCGCTAGTAAAGGCAGGACCATTATCAGAGTTGATCTGCTTGGGGAACCCATACCTTGGAAGAAGATGATGGAGAAGTAATGAGGTGACTTCTTTAGCCATTTCAGTCTGTGTAGGTATGGCCTCAATCCATCCAGTATACGTACATACTGCTACAAGGATAGCTCTATATCCCTTGGCTGGGGGCATGTGTGTGATATCAATTTGACAGACTTGGAAAGGACTGGTGCCCCGTAAGATGTTACCAGGAACTGGGCCCGGCCCCGTCCGTGGGTTATTCCGAGCACAAGTAAAACATTGACTAGAAGCATTCTTGGTCCAATGGGACAGGTTGTTGATATAGTAGGTTTTTCCAAGTAATCGACCTAGGGCGTCTCGGCCGAAGTGGGTCTGGTTATGGGCTCCCTTGACAACAGTCCAAGCCAACGTCTCCGGTATCCATATTCGGCCATCTGGCAGCACCCACCATCCGTTACGCCATTCTAGTGCCTCCTGTCGAGCCCATTCTTCCTCTGATGAAGCATAAGTTGGTGTCTCAGTTGGTAAATGGATTAGGAGTAGCATCTCAGAATCAGAAGAATAAGGAAGTTGGCTCGCCTTCTTTGCTGCATCATCTGCTCGCTGATTGCCCCTGGCAATGGGGTCCATTCTTCTGGTATGAGCTTTACAGTGCATCACCGCCACTTTCTTTAGCTTCCATACCGCTTCAAGCAACCGACAGATTTCGGTAGCATGTGCAAGTCCCTTTCCTTCTGCAGTTAGGAATCCCCTTTCCTTAAACAATGCCCCATGTACCTGAAGGGTTAAGAAAGCATATTTGGAGTCAGTGTGAATGTTAACCACCTTTCCTTCTGCCCACTGGAGGGCTCTGATTAGGGCAATCAATTCAGCCTTCTGAGCAGAGATTCCGGGTGGTAAGGCCATTGCCTCTATTATGTGGTCCTCTGACACAACAGCATATCCTGCTCGTCGAACCCCTGCTATCACCTGACTACTCCCGTCTGTAAATAGTGTAATTCCCCCTTGCCACGGCTGGTCCTTAAGGTCAGGTCTGCTGGAATGGACAGTGCCCATCACTTCTTCACAATCGTGTAGCCTGGGTTTGGGAGCTGGTAAGAGAGTGGCAGGGTTTAAGTTGATGGTGTCTTGAATCTGCACCTCTGGGTTCTCACACAATAGGGCCTAATACTTGACTAACCGGGAGTTAGTCATCCAACGGGGTCCATGGCTTTCTAACAGGCCCCGGATGGTATGTGGGGTGGTTACGAGTAGCGTTTGGCCAAAGGTGAGCTTATGGGCTTCTCTGATCAGCAAACAAGCAGCAGCTATGCTCCGTAGACATCCCGGCCAACCTTTTGCTACATTGTCCATGCCTTTAGAAAGGTATGCTACTGATCGTTGCCAAGCACCGACTGTTTGCGTTAGTACTCCAAGTGCCAGGCCTTTCTTCTCATCTACAAACAGGTGGAAAGGCTTCGTTACATCTGGGAGTCCAAGTGCTGGGGGGGATACAAGGACCTTCTTCAAATCGGCTACGGCCTTCAATTCATGTTTTTCCCACTGGAAGGGTTGAGCCTCGGTTTCAGGTCCTTTCAGTTTGGCATACAGGTCTTGGGTCAAAACAGCGAAATTGAGGATCCATATTCGGCAGTAACCTACTGCTCCCAACAATGCCCGCAGTTCCTTTTTGTTTGTTGGTATGGGCTGGTTACAAATAGCTTGAGTACGAGGCGTACCAAGCCTCCGGGTACCTTCCCGGAGGCGAAATCCCAAGTATTCAACCTCGATTTCACACAGTTGCACTTTCTTCCGACTAGCTCGGTATCCTTGCGCTTCCAGAGTTTTCAGAAGATGAACGGTTGCCACTGCACAATCAGTGTATGTTTCCCTGGCTAACAGCAGATCGTCCACATACTGGACAACAGGCCCATACTCAGTCTGATACGTTTTCAAATCATGGGCGAGTTGTTCCCCGAACAGAGTGGGCGAATTCTTGAAACCTTGCAGTAATCGGGTCCAGGTAAATTGTTGTTTTGTTCCGGTCTGTAGGTCCTCCCATGTGAATGCAAAGAACTGCTGACTCTCCTCAGCAAGAGGTATGGAGAAGAAAGCATCCTTTAAATCAATAACACTATACCACCTGGTTTGGGCCGGCACTTGGGCTAGAATGGAGTAAGGATTAGGTACAAGGGCAACTATATCCACAACTTGGTTATTGACTTTCCTTAGGTCTTGAACAGGTCGGTATTCAGGAGTCCCTGGCTTCTTGACTGGAAGTAATGGGGTATTCCAGGCTGATCTGGTAGATTTCAAGACTCCTTGTTGGAGGAGTTTCTGCAAATGCGATTGCATACTATGTCGAGCAGCATAAGGTATACTGTATTGGCCCTGGTTAACAATTTGAGCATTGGGTTTTAATTCAACCCAAATAGGGGTGGCGTTTACAGCTAGTCCTCCGGGATTCAATTCTGCCCAGACCCCAGGTACTCCCGCCATAAGAGTCCTCCTCTGTTGTGCAAATGCAGTATCTTCTGTATATCGACTGGCAGTGGCGGTAACAACCAGAGGAGCATGTAATCGCCACTCTTCCTGGACAGGACAAATAAGGGATACTGGCTGCTCTTCAAAAGTGGCCTCAACTTCCCCAGTGGGTTTAAATTTCAGAGTGGCCAGCAATTTACATAACAGGTCCCATCCAATAAGAGGAACGGGACACCCAGGTATATGTATGAACTGGTGAGAGACTGTTTTTCCTCCAATTTGGACTTGACATTCCTTCAACAGAGGCGCAGTAAGGGATTTCCCCGAAGCCCCCACTATCGGTATGGTTTCCTTGGTCTCGGGGGCTATTGCTGTAGTGATGACAGATCTTTGGGCCCCTGTATCTAACAGGGCTCTCATTTGTTGCGTCCCCACTCGAATTTCCACCAGAGGGTCAGTGGGGACTCTCCCCTCCCGGTGTCTTCATGCTGTATGTGTCTGAACAGCATCCACTGCCATTTGCCACTCCTGCTGCTCTGAGCGTCCCCGGCCTCGCCCTCTTTCTCCACACTCCGCTTTCCAATGGCCTTCTTGCCTGCAGTATGCACACTGGTTCCTCCCTAAGAGAAACTTCCGACCCCTGCCCCTGTACTGTCCCCTGCGTTATTCCGGTGCGGCCGCTCCTCTGCTTTGTCCCCAGTGTTCTTCCAGTGCAGCAGCTAACAAAGTAGCATTCTCACGCATCTGTCTGCTTGCTTCTCTTCGGGCCTCACTTTTCTCCTCCTGATCTCGATATCCAAAAACACGATCGGCCATCGCCTTCAATTGACTTATATTCATACCCTCAAACCCCTCGGTCTTCTGCAACTTCTTTCTAATATCTGGGGCTGCTTGGGTAACAAAACTCATTATTATCATCGGACGGTTGGCTGGGTCCTCAGGGTCTATCGGGCTATATTTTCGATATGCATCCATAAGCCGCTCCAGAAAATCACCTGGGCTTTCATGCTTCTTTTGTATTATGTCATGAATCTTTCCCATATTGGTAATTTTCCACTTTCCCTTCTTCAAAGCTGCCAAATAGGCCTGCTGATATTGACGTAAGGACTCTCGGCCTGCTGGAGTTCGGTGATTCCATTCGGGCTGGGTAGTGGGCACCAGGGCAGCAACACGATTTGCCAAATCTGGTTCATTCGGATGTGCCTGCCGGACTGCCTCTTCCATATTCTGTTGCAACTGTTGGCGTTCTTCCGTAGTTAATATATGGGAACTCAGTTGCCTCAAGTCAGACCAGGTTGGATTGTGGCTAAATATTATGCCCTCCACTAATTCGATAAGCTGCTCAGGTTTCTGTTCATATGTGGGCCCATGATTTTTCCAATTCAGGAGGTCCGAACTCGAGAAAGGAACATGATTATAGACAACTGACTCAATCGGATGGTCTGGATCCTCGGGATTTGGTAATTGTACCATGGCCTCTCTGATGGGATACAAGTCGGCTGTGGTTCGGCGGTTTGATGAAACTATAACTGGACTCATGGCAGGGTAGCAGGTGGGTTCCTTGAGAACTCTCTGGCTTTTCCTAGAGGGCTTTTGGTCTACTGGGAACTCTGTCTGATCTGGTGAAGGTGGGCTGTCTGAATTCACTTCCTGGGATTTAGGCCCAGTGTCCCCTCCCCCCTTTCTTAATTCAGTAAGGTCCAGATAGATTGGGCTATAAGGGGGCGGCGCCGGGCCGGGCATGGGATCCTCCTCCTCCGATTTCTCCAAGACGGGGACTACCTTCTTTGAACTGGTGGGCCTAACATCACAGCAACCATCAGCACCCCCCCCCCAACTGCCGTAGGTAGGGACTGGGATCTGGATTTCAACGTTTTGGGGTACTGCCAGATACTTGTCACCTGGATTGGCCACTTAGAAACAGGATACTGGGTTTCACAGACCTTTAGTCTGACCCAGTATGGCAACTACAAAAACATGTTGCAATATTGAAAAACTGACGTAGAGGTGAGGGTTGATCTAGTTCAGGTACTATAAGTAAATAATATGCCTGAAAACATTTGTAGGTGTATTTTCAAAGCACTTAGACTTACAAAGTTCCACAGTAATCTATGGAACTTTGTAAGTCTAAGTGCTTTGAAAATGAACCCCATAGAAGGGCATAATCGAACTGGGCGCCCATCTTTAAGGGCACCCTGGCGAAGGGGCGGGGCATCCCGTATTATCGAAACAAGATAGGTGTCCATCTTTGGGTCGGAGATGCCCAAATCTCAACATTTAGATCGACCTTAGAGATGACCGATCTTGGTTTTCGCCGATAATGGAAACTGAGGACGGCCATCTCAAAAACGTTCAAATCCAAGCCATTTGGTTGTGGGAGGAGCCAGCATTCGTAGTGCACTGGTCCCCTCTCACATGCCAGGACACCAACCGGGCACCCTAGGGGACACTGCAGTGGACTTCACAAATTGATCCCAGGTGCATAGCTCCCTTACCTTGGGTGCTGAGCCCCCCAAAACCCACTACCCACAACTGTACAACACTACCATAGCCCTTAAAGGGTAACGGGGGGCACCTAGTGTCACGTCTGTGGCCGTGACCACCCTCAGACTTACCTCATTTCTGGGGGCCAGCGGCTGTGCTGGCTTCTCTTTGTGTTTGTGTTAGTCTTGTCTCTGTCCTGGTGTGCTGGCTGCTTCCAGCATGAACCTGATTGCTTCACTAGACCTCACCTGTGCGGGCTATGCCTCTCTAGGGAGCCAGCATCTAAGATGGCTGCCACTGGCTCTATGCCAGCTTCCAAGATGGCTCCTGCTTATCTTTCCTGTGGGCTCACTTCCTATATGTGTCAAGCCTCTCTTTGGGGTCAGTGTACTTCCTGCTTCTATCCTGCTGCTGGTGACTCATCAGTGAGAACCTTCATAAGGAAGTGCTGTGCCTTTGCATTGGTGTTATGCTCTTAGGCCAGGTCAGGTTAGTAAGTGTCTGCTGCACTACTGCTTAGCCTTTCTCTGGGTTCCAGCCCAGCTTCGCTCTGTGTCTGTGTCTGTTGTCTTCCTGTGGGGGGTTCTTCCTGCCACTGTGTGTCTGTGGACTGCGGGTCCTTCTTGGCTTACCCTGTGTTTGGGGTGAAGCATCTGTTCCGGGTTTACCCAGTGTTTGGGGTGAAGCCTCTGTTCCTGGCTTACCCTGTGTTTGGGGTGAAGCATCTGTTCCGGGTTTATCCAGTGTTTGGGGTGAAGCCTCTGTTCCTGGCTTACCCTGTGTTTGGGGTGAAGCTTCTGTTCCTGGCTTACTCTGTGTTTGGGGTTAAGCCTCTGTTCCGGCTTACCCTGTGTTTGGGGTGAAGCCTCTGTCCGTGTTTGTTCTCTGTCTGCACTTGAAGCCTCAGCCTTTGTGAGTTCCCAGTCGGTGTGTGTGGAACGGCTGTGGCTTCAGACCCTTGGCCTGTATTCCTGGTTACTCTGTTTGCTCTGCTGCCTGCCCAAGACCCTTGGCCTGTTATTCCTGGTTTGCTCTTTTTACCCTGAATCCTGTCTTGCCTAGTCTGTGTGCCTACCCTGCTTGTATATCCTGAGTGTATATCCTGAATCCTGTCTGTCTAGCTGTGTGTATTTCCAGGGCGTGGTCCCTGTTTCCTGCTGCTACCTAGCTAGTGGGTTTACCCGCTGGGTATTCCCTGATCCCCAGTCTGCCTTGCTTGCATGTTGCCCGAGTCCTTGCTCCTGCTAGCTTTCGTATGCCTTGTGTTCCTTGGTCTGTCTTCTGGGTCTTGCTAGTGGCTGTGCAGCAGCACACTGTCTGAGTTTAGTTCCTAGTCTAGTCTCCCTCGTGCTTCCTAGACCCAGGGTGGGCCCTTTGGGTCTCCAGTTCCGGCCTTATCCTGCAAGTCCTGCCGGCCACCTGCACGCTGGAGCTCAACTCTAGCGGAACGGTGGCTAAGTGCAGGTGAAGTGGTTCCTGTCCTGCCGGTGCCAGTTGCCTACTCCCGATCCCGAGTTCCAGTCCTGTTCTTCCGTATGTCCGGTTCCAAGATGGTCTTGCCTGCCTCTGCTGCTCCTCAGCAGGGGCCCAAGGGCTCACGATTCCCAATGCTGCCCTGAGGACCTGACAGCATAACAAGGGCCTCGAGAACGCGACACCTAGATGTGGGTATAGTGGGTTTCGGGTGGGTTTTGGAGGGCTCCCATTTACCACCATAAGTGTAACAGATAGGGGGGGGGGATGGGCCTGGGTCCGGCTGCCTGAAGTGCACTGCAGTACCCACTAAAAACTGCTCCAGGGACTTGCATACTGCTGTGATGGAGCTGGGTATGACATTTGAGGCTGGCATAGAGGCTGGAAAAATAATTTTTAATTAGTTTTTTGGGTAGGAGGGGGTTGCTGATCACTGGGGGAGTAAAGGGAGGTGATCCCCAATTCCCTCCGGTGGTCATCTGGTCAGTTCGGGCACCTTTTTGAGGCTTGGTCGTGAATAAAAAGGGACCAAGTAAATTCGGCCAAATGCTCGTCAGGGACTCCCTTCTTTTTTCCATTATTGGCCGAGGAGGCCCATCTCTTAACCACGCCCCCATCCCGCCTTCGGTACACTGCCGACACGCCCCCTTGAACTTTTGCCATCCCTGTGACGGAAAGCAGTTGAGGACGGCCAAAATTGGCTTTCGATTATGCCGATTTGGGCGCCCTTAGGAGAAGGACGCCCATCTCCCGATTTGTGTTTTCTCCATCGAAAATAAGCTGGATAATCACCTATCATTAAGCAGGCTTTGGATTTTGTTCCAGGTATTGTGCTAGGTAGAGTTAGAGGGAAATTGTATGATGATATGCAAGGGATTTGAAAGTTCTCTGTAATTGTTCTGTAGAGACAGATCCTGCAAAGTTATTCCTTGCTCTAGAACTAGGGGATGAAATTTCTGCTATTCTGGTTGTTATTGGAAGGGGGCAGAACAAAGTATAGGCCCTGGTAAAAGTAAATTTTTTTCAGGATGTGGAACTACTACTACTACTACTACTTATCATTTCTAAAGCACTACTAGATGTACGCAGCGCTGTACACTTGAACATGAAGAGACGGTCCCTGCCTGACAGAGCTTACAATCTAATTAGGACAAACAAACAAGACATAAGGGAATATTAAAGAGAGGATGATAAAATACGGGTTCTGAACAAAGTGAATAAGGGTTAGGAGTTAAAAGCAACATCAAAAAGGTGGGCTTTTAGCTTAGATTTGAAGACAGCCAGAGATGGAGCTTGACGTACTGGCTCAGGAAGTCTATTCCAGGCATATGGTGCAGCAAGATAAAAGGAACGGAGTCTGGAATTAGCAGTGGAGGAGAAGGGTGCAGATAAGAGAGATTTACCCAGTGACTGTTAACCTACTCCCCTGACACACTGATTGGCACTGCGGGGAAAGTACTGGAGAAATGTTTGCAACTTCATTAAGGTTATCAATAGAAATCAGACAAAATAAAACATGGAAAAGAAAATAAGATGATACCTTTTTTATTGGACATAACTTAATACATTTCTTGATTAGCTTTCGAAGGTTGCCCTTCTTCGTCAGATCGGAAATAAGCAAATGTGCTAGCTGACAGTGTATATAAGTGAAAACATTCAAGCATTACTATGACAGTCTGACAGGGTGGGAGGATGGGGGTGGGTCGGAGGTATGCATGGGGACATCAAAGCATATCATTGATATTCTAACAGGATGGGTGTGGATAGGTGAGGGGTGGGGTGATCAACAGAGACATACAGCTTTATGGTTTATAATGGGCTAGGAACCCCAGGTCCTTGTTAAGTCCTTTCTGTTGGGTGTTAAAATATTCAATCATTCTGACTTCAAAGGTCTTACGTTCTTGTATGGTTTTAAAGTTACCTTTCAGTATTTTCACTGTGAAATCACTGGTACAGTGTCCTGGTTCTGTGAAGTGCTGTCCCACCGGTGATGCAAGGGCAACCTTCGAAAGCTAATCAAGAAATGTATTAAGTTATGTCCAATAAAAAAGGTATCATCTTATTTTCTTTTCCATGTTTTATTTTGTTTGATTTCTATTGATAACCTTAAGAGTGGACTAACACGGCTACCACACTCCTCAACTTCATTAAGAAATTAGACCATATAAAAAAAGTATGTCCAGAAATTGAGCCAATTCCTCCCCCACCCCTTTTGTGGGCTCCTGCACTTGGTGCAGTAATGCCTCTCAGGGGTAGATATTTAAAGTGATTTAAATTGTCAGGACAGGTATTTAAATCGCTTGTCTGAGAGTAAGCAGCAATATTCTCGGGAGTAAAGAGGTTAGGATTGTGAACTTTCTGACTTTTGAATAATTTTACATTAATGTCCACAATTTAGAAGGAAGAGTAATGTATCTGAACATTTTTCTGAGATTAAAATCTCTATCTGCACCCAGCAGATAAGAATGCACCTGGGGGGAGCCGGTTGCACACAAGGGGGGGGGGGTGTCATGCTGTACCGGGGGGGGGGGGATGGATGCCGCTGAACTCGTCGGGGGGGGGGGGGGGGGGGGGGGGGGGGGTGCAGCGGCAATCCGCCCGGGTGGCAGCCAACCAAGGATCACCATTGGGTAGTTCTGCCCTCATTATTCAATATGTCTTTTAAATAATAGTAATAAAAAAAATATGAAGTGCATTTTTATAATACGCCACTGCAATCCACAAAACAAAAGGAGCAAGTTCTTTCATGCCATAATTTTCTTTTGATGTAGGCACAGGAAAAAACTTTTAAATGCTCCCAGGTTTCAACCTAATTCATGTTTAATGTGTGAGATAAATGTCATAAGTTATTAGATAAGTAGATAGAAACTCTGATGTTGAGCACATGATTCTCATAACATGATGTCTGTTTTAGTGGCCCTTTACCAGGAGAAAAAAATGTCTACATAAGTATAACACATGTCCCTATACCCAGCCCCTCCAAATGACACACTGATTAGGATTTGTAACAAATTACTGCTCTACCTATGAAAAGTTATTCCGTTCTTATAGTTCTTCTGTGTACATCCGTATGCTGCACAAACTGACATGTTTGAAAATATAAATAAGATTAAATTAAAATGCTACCAACAATAAAGTACGACAACATGGAGGCAGCAGCTCATAGGTTTGTTTGCTTTGTTGTGAGTGTATGGGGATGACGTCTGCGCGAGGGATTGGAAACAGACACTACCCTCATTAGTTTCAACGTGTTGACGTCACTTCGTTTCCTGTTTTATCCACCCTCCTTGTTTCTCTTCAATCAAGATGCTGGCAGTCCTTGCCGGAAACAGGAGGTTGCGTCAGAGGGTGGAGCGCTGCGCAGCACTCACAGAAAACTTAACTGTGGGACTCGGGTCTGATGGTGGGCGACCTCAGGTATGAGTTTAATGGTAGGATGGGGGGAAGAGGTGCAGGGTTATAAACAAAAAGAAGAGTGGGAGACATACTGGATTGGGGAGAGCGGAAAAATAGACTACAGGGAGAGAAGAGTGATCCCCAATTGTGGAGAGGGGTGCTCTGCGTGTGTCACGTGTTAAATGTGTGTGACTTGGTGTCTGGCCGTCAGTGAAATATATAAATACATTTCCTTAGTAGTTGTAAATATTCGTTGTGGATGTGTCTAAAAGCCACATTATTCGTTGTACAGTAGTTTTTATAAGAACATAAAAATGTATTAGGATTTATTTACCGCCTTTTTGAAGGAGTTTACTCAAGGCAGTTTATAGTAAGAATAAATCAAACATGAGCATTATAGCAGTAAAAATATTGAAATAATATAAAATATGGTATATAATGCTACTTACAATGTCAACACAATACCTAATAGAATATTTTAATTGACAGTGTAGAGTATAAGCAAAGATGGAGTATATAGATAGGTAAAAAGAGAAAGAGGGAAAAGTGTTAAGGGGGGGGGGGGCAAATGCAGAAAGCATTGCCATGGCTTTAACCTGTTTTTATCGTGGGTTTTACTTTGCAGAGCAATACAGTAATGGTTTCCGCTCGGCCATGCAAAAAAGAAGAAAGTTTCTGATGCTTGTTATGTAGTTACATAAGTATTCATGACAATAGAGTTTTTCATTATTTCTCTAAAAATGCAGATGTTAGAAGCTGTCCACTGAAAACTCGAGCTTCTCTTAGGCTCCTCCGTGATTAGAACCGTGGTTAACGTTGGCCTCCGTTTCGCCACAGCTGCTTCAGAACCTTCGGTCTAATCTGCCAAGAGAGCAGACTCGAGGCAGTTACAACTTATAACATTTCACATCATCTCATAACAACTTTTCTATACAGCTTACTCTCCGTTCAGACTGCTGACGGAAACATGAAGGGCAGCAAGCATTACAAACATGGCGGTATAAGAACATTCTCTTGATGTCACACGCTGTCAAATCCCCACCAATGAAACATTACCATGAGCGGGGTCTATTCACGAACAGACTTTTCAAAATTGAAAAATAAATAAAGATTCTTTAGAAAAAATGAATCCACTCAATCTTGCCGTTCAGTCCGTTTGGAGACATTGAATTCAGCCTGAAAATCCATTGTTGTTCTTTTATTAATAGTCTTTGTCGCAAATCTTCTTTGTCATAAATCTGTTGCAGTACAACCACTCTTAAAGATGCAAATGTATGTGATAATTCGGTGCAATGCACTGCCAACAGAGATGTCGTTTTCTTTGTAGTTATAACACTTTTGTTTCAGTTAATCTCACTGACAACTGCCTAGAAGTTTGACCAACATAGAACAGCTGACAAGGGCAGATGATACCATAAATTACGCCCCTTGAGCTACACGTATTTATGTATAGAGAATATTTATTTCCTTGTCATCAAGCAGATGAAGCCATTACGTATGGGTTGTGTCCATCAACCAGCAGGGGGAGATAGAGAGCACTCAACTTTTCACAGTGCCTTATGGCCAGCTAGCTCCACTGCCTCTTCAGTATTCTCTATCTCCCCAAGCAGGGTGGCTGCAGCTTCGAGCTCCATCAAAAATCTGCCTGGGGGTGGCTCCTGGCTTGCCAGTTGTTAGCCGGGGTGTTAGAGGCTCTAGCAGCTTCACTTTGAAGGCACATAGGTTAGCCCTTTCCCTGCCTTACCCATGCCCCCGTGGATGTGGACATATTAGCCTGCTTTTCCCTGTCCTTTCCCACTCAGTGGATGCAGGCACATTGGTTCGCCTTTCCCACTCATCTGAGCCTCTGGAGTTCGTATTACCTCTGCTTTCCTCACAGCGTTAAAAAAAAAAAAATGGAACAGAGGTTTTCTTTTGAATCTTCTATGGGACCGGAGCTGTGATACTCGGTCCGGTGAGGTAAGAGTGTTTTCTATCTCCTCCGGGGTAGGTGCGCAATCGGGGCGTTTTTGGCGCGAAACCGCCATTTTGAATTTTCCCGCCGTGTTCGGCGATGGCTGCAGAGAATGTAAAGCGCTGTTCCCGGTGTGGCAAGCGCAAATCACCAGCGGGGCTCTGTAAATCGTGCTGTACAGGTGTAAGAGCTGGCCCGAGCATGGCGAGCGATGATTCTTCCCGCTCAGAGCTGGCAGCGGACGCCATTTTGAATTCACCGCAAGGTGCGGCCTCCGTAGAGACGGAGAGCCCTGAGCCTTGGGGGGGGGGGGGCGACCTCGAATTGAGGCTATTCAGGGAGCAGCTAGCCCCGGACGGGATCTGGGTACCCAGGGCGAGTTTTTCTCCCTTGATTTTGTGTTATTATTGCATAAAGCATACATGCTGAAAAGAGCTCTCCCTCAAGGGTCGTCTGAGGTCCCTTCTATTGTCCCCCCCCCCCCCGGTGGATTCTGGCCTGGGACTGCCCACTGAGGCTATTTTCCCTGATAATTAGCATAAAGAAAAGCGTAGAAGGGCTAATTCCCCTTCAGATTGTGGTGCACCTCCTCCCCCCCCCCCCCCCCCATGGTCGGGCTGTGAGGATTCGGAGAGTTCTGGCAGGCCTTCGTGGTCTGAGGAGCCAGAGTCAGGTGCAGAATTACCACAGGATCTGGATGATCCCTCCGCGGTGAGGATTTTCCACCGTGATGAGCTGCCAGCGCTTATTTCAGATGCCCTATAGGTCCTTTCTGTTGAAGAGCCTGACAGTGGCACGACCTCCTCTGTGATGGCTAGTACCAAAAAGCCTGCTCGAGCCTTTCCTTTGCATGACTCCATCCAAGAGCTTATTTCCGCTCAGTTTGCTGACCCCGAGGGACCTTTGAAAGTTTCCAGGGCTATGGGGCAATTATACCCTCTGCGTGAGGAGCATTTGGCTTGCTTTGCAAGGCCTAAAGTAGATGCCCTAGTCACTGCGGTGACAAAGAGAACTACCTTCCCTGTGGAAGGAGGAGTTGCCCTGAAGGATATACAAGACCGTAGGCTGGAAGCAGCACTTAAACGGTCCTTTGAAATTGCAGGTCTTACTGTTCGGGCGTCTGCATGCAGTTGTTATGCTGCTAGAGCCTGCCTGGCGTGGTTGCAACAGGCTCCAGCCCGGAGATGGAGCGGAGCCCTTCTCGGATGTGGCTCCGCGGCTGGAGTTGGCCTTGTCCTTTTTGGCTGATGCCCTTTATGATATTGTCAGAGCTTCGGCTAAACAAATGGCAGTAGCAGTGGCGGCTCGCCATCTTATTTGGCTATGACATTGGGCAGCGGTTGGTTGGTTGGTGAAGTTGAACGGCGGAGGTGGTCCCTCTTCACAAAAGTGGGGATAGGGAAGAAGCTGGAAACTACAGGCCGGTAAGCTCACTTCGGTTATTGGAAAAGTAATGGAAGCCATGCTGAAGGAAAGGATAGTGAATTTCCTGGAAGCCAATAAGTTGCAAGATCCGAGACAACATGGTTTCACCAAAGGGAAATCGTGCCAAACGAATCTCATTGAATTCTTTGACTGGGTGACGGGAGAATTAAATCAAGGACGTGCTATGGACATCATCTACTTAGATTTCAGCAAGGCTTTCGACACGGTTCCCCACAGGAGGCTCTTAAATAAACTAGACGGCCTGAAGATAGGACCCGAAGTGGTGAACTGGATTAGGAACTGGTTGACGGACAGACGCCAGAGGGTGGTGGTGAATGGAGTTCGCTCGGAGGAAGGAAAGGTGAGTAGTGGAGTGCCTCAGGGATCGGTGCTGGGGCCGATTCTGTTCAATATATTTGTGAGTGACATTGCCGAAGGGTTACAAGGTAAAGTTTGCCTTTTTGCGGATGACACCAAGATTTCTAACAGAGTGGACACCCCGGAGGGTGTGGAAAACATGAAAAAAGATCTGAAGAAGCTAGAAGAATGGTCTAACGTTTGGCAATTAAAATTCAATGCGAAGAAATGCAAAGTGATGCACTTAGGGAGTAGAAATCCAAGGGAGACGTATGTGTTAGGCAGGGAGAGTCTGATAGGCACGGACGGGGAGAGGGATATTGGGGTGATAGTATCTGAGGACCTGAAGGCGACGAAACAGTGCGACAAGGCGGTGGCAGTAGCTAGAAGATTGCTAGGCTGTATAGAGAGAGGAGTGACCAGCAGAAGAAAGGAGGTTTTAATGCCCCTGTATAAGACGTTGGTGAGGCCCCACCTGGAGTATTGTGTTCAGTTTTGGAGGCCGTATCTTGCGAAGGATGTTAAAAAAATGGAAGCGGTGCAAAGAAAAGCTACGAGGATGGTATGGGATTTACGTTCCAAGACGTATGAAGAGATGCTTGCTGACCTGCACATGTACACCCTGGAGGAAAGGAGGAACAGGGGTGATATGATACAGACGTTCAAATATTTGAAAGGTATTAATCCGCAAACGAATCTTTTCCGGAGATGGGAAGGCGGTAGAACGAGAGGACATGAAATGAGATTGAACGGGGGCAGACTCAGGAAAGATGTCAGGAAGTATTTCTTCACGGAGAGGGTGGTGGACGCTTGGATGCCCTCCCGCGGGAGGTGGTGGAGATGAAAACGGTAACGGAGTTCAAACATGCGTGGGATATGCATAGAGGAATCCTGTGCAGAAGGAATGGATCCTCAGAAGCTTAGCTGAAATTGGGTGGTGGAGCAGTTGGGGGGAAGAGGGGGTGGTGGTTGGGAGGCGAGGATAGGGGAGGGCAGACTTATACGGTCTGTACCAGAGCCGGTGATGGGAGGCGGGACTGGTGGTTGGGAGGCGGGAAATACTGCTGGGCAGACTTATATGGTCTGTGCCCTGAAAAGGACAGGTACAAATTCAAGGTAAGGTATACACATATGAGTTTGTCTTGGGCAGACTGGATGGACCATGCAGGTCTTTTTCTGCCGTCATCTACTATGTTACTATGTAAGGCCTTCTCCTATTTGGTGAGGAGTTGGGGAAAAAAAAAGGCCTGGGAGATCCTAAACCCCAGCGCTTGCCCGAAGATAGGCCGAGGCCTTCCTCCAAGGGCCCTGGCGGTCCACTCCTCTTATAGACCTCGCTTCCGTGAAGCTAGACGGTACCGCCTGGGGCGTTCTGCTCTGTTCACTTCTCGTACCCGTTTTTCAGCAAAGGAACTCCTTTCGCTCGGACAAGCGTTCCGCAGCCACCGGCTATGCCTGGAGTTCAGGGGCGACCCTCTCGATGGTGCGCCGGCCCCCTCTTCGTTTCCTGTCATCGGAGGACGTCTTTCCCTCTTTGCCGAGGAGTGGGCCAATATTTCCTCAGATCAGTGGGTTCTGGACCATGGGTTCTGTAGCCATCTCTGATCACAGAGATGGCTACAGAATAGAATTCAACGCCCCAGTAAGAGACGTGTTTGTGGAGTCCCGATGTGGTTCTGCCGCCAAACGGGCGGCGGTAGATGAGACTTTGCAATGTCTGATTCAGTTAGGGTCCGTGTCCCCGATACCTCCCGCCGAACACGGCTATGGCCGATACTCCATCTACTTTGTGGTGCAGCGAAAAGGTGGGTTTTTTCGCCCTATTCTGGACTTAAAAGAATTAAACAAGTCCCTGAGAGTGCGGCATTTCCACATGGAAACCCTGCGCTCCGTCATTGCTGCGGTACAGCCAGGAGAGTTTCTCACGTCTCTAGACCTGAAAGAAGCTTACTTACACATACCAATTTGGCCCCCGCATCAGAAGTTTCTGAGGTTTGCGGTGTTGGGAAAACATTTCCCGTTCCGGGCCTTGCCTTTTGGCCTCGCCACAGCTCCCCGAACCTTTTCGAAGGTAATGGTGGTAGTAGCTGCTTTGCTCAGGCGAGAAAGTATCAGGGTTCACCCGTACCTAGACGACTGGCTCCTCAGAGCAGACTCTGTAACAGAGAGCTATCAAGCTACAGCCAGAGTGGTCTCAGTACTTCAATCTCTAGGCTGGGTCGTCAATATGGCCAAAAGTCACCTGACCTCCTCGCAATCTCTAGAATATTTGGGGGCCAGGTTCGACACAGACTCGGGCTATGTATACCTACCTGAGCTAAGGCGGTGCAAGCTTCAGAACCAGGTCCGTCTGCTCCTGAGGATGCCCCGCCCGCGAGCTTGGGACATTGTCCAGCTGCTGGGATCGATGACAGCCACATTAGAAGTGGTGCCCTGGGCGAGAGCGCACCTGAGACCTCTACAGTATTCCCTACTTCAAAGATGGTCTCCAGTTTCTCAGGATTATCAATGCAGACTTTCTTGGCTCCCTGCGGCCCGCCTCAGTATGGAGTGGTGGCTCTCAGACAGCATGCTGTGGCGAGGAATGCCGCTGGCGCTCTCCGATTGGTGTCTATTAGTGACAGATGCCAGCCTGAAGGGCTGGGGCGCACATTACAAGGGGAAGCATGCCCAGGGTCTATGGACACACGAGGAGTCGGAGTGGTCCATCAACTGCCTGGAGTTGAAAGCGGTGTTTCAGGCGCTTCTGGCCTTTCAAGTGACCCTGGAAGGATTGGCTGTCAGAGTGATGTCGGACAACACGACAGCAGTGGCCTACATAAATCGACAAGGCGGCACTCAGTGCAGAGCACTGGCTGCGCAGGCCGAACAGATTTGCCACTGGGCCGAGCTGCGTCTTCAGTTTCTGTTGGCAGCTCACATTGCAGGTCAGAGCAACGTGCAAGCCGATTATCTAAGCAGGCATCAGATCGATCCAGCAGAATGGGAACTAGCAGACAAACTATTCCTGCAGATATGTGCCAAATGGGGCAAGCCCTTGATGGATCTTATGGCGACAAGTTCAAATGCCAAAGTCCCGTTCTTCTTCAGCAGACGGAGATATCCTCGCTCGGCAGGGTTGGATGCCTTGACTCAGCCCTGGCCTCCGGGCCTACTATATGTGTTCCCTTCGTGGCCCTTGATAGGGCGCGTGCTCCTGCGGATTCGGCTGCACCCTACTGTCACCCCCCATCTGTCATATCCTCGACCTCTTTCTCTCCACTGCAACTGTCCCGGACTCCTTCAAGCATGCTGTAGTCACACCACTCCTCAAAAAACCATCACTTGACCCTACCTGTCCCTCCCACTACCGTCCCATTTCCCTTCTACCCTTCCTCTCCAAGTTACGTTCACAGCCGTTGCCTTGATTTTCTCTCCTCTCATGCCATCCTTGATCCGCTTCAATCCGGCTTTCGCCCCTTACACTCTACAGAAACGGCGCTATCTAAAGTCTGCAATTATCTCTTCCTTGCCAATCCAAAGGCCACTATTCCATCCTCATCCTCCTTGACCTATCCGCCGCTTTTGACACTGTCAATCACAATTTACTTCTTGACACACTGTCCTCGTTTGGGTTCCAGGGCTCTGTCCTCTCCTGGTTCTCCTCTTATCTCTCCCACCGTACCTTCCGAGTACATTCTCATGGTTCTTCCTCCACCCCCATCCCGCTCTCTGTTGGAGTTCCTCAGGGATCTGTCCTTGGTCCCCTTCTTTTTTCAATCTACACCTCTTCCTTGGGCTCCCTGATCTCATCCCATGGCTTCCAATATCATCTTTATGCTGACGACACCCAGCTTTATCTCTCCACACCAGACATCACTGCGGAAACCCAGGACAAAGTATCGGTCTGCCTATCCGATATTGCTGCCTGGATGTCCAACCGCCACCTGAAATTGAACATGTCGAAGACCGAGCTTCTTGTCAACCCACTTCGCCCCTCCCTCCACTCTCTATCTCAGTTGATAACACCCTCATCGTCCCCGTCTCATCTGCCCGCAACCTCAGAGTCATCTTCGACTCCTCCCTCTCCTTCTCTGCGCATAACCAGCAGATAGCTAAGACCTGTCGCTTCTTCCTCTATAACATTAGCAAAATTTGCCCTTTCCTCTCTGAGCACACCAACCGAACTCTCGCCCACTCTCTCATTACCTCTCGCCTTGACTACTGCAAGCTACTCCTTACTGGCCTCCCACTTAGCCATCTATCTCCCCTTCAGTCCGTTCAGAACTCGGCTGCACGTCTTATCTTCTGCCTGGACCGATATACTCATATCACCCCTCTCCACAAGTCACTTAACTGGCTTCCAATCAGGTACTGCATATAGTTCAAGCTTCTCCTGCTAATCTACAAATGCACCCAATCTGCAGCCCCTTCTTACCTCTCTACCCTCATCTCCCCTTACGTTCCTACCCGTAACCTCCGCTCTCAAGACAAATTCCTCCTTTCAGTACCCTTCTCCACCACCGCCAACTCCAGGCTCTGCCCCTTCTGCCTCGCCTCACCCCATGCTTGGAATAAACTCCCTGAGCCCATACGGAAGGCCCCCTCCCTGCCCATCTTCAAATCCTTGCTCAAAGCCCACCTCTTCAATGTCGCCTTTTGCACCTAACCACTATACCACTATTCAAGAAATCTAGACTGCCCCAACTTGACATTTCGTCCTTTAGATTGTAAGCTCCTTTGAGCAGGGACTGTCCTTCTTTGTTAAACTGTACAGCGCTGCATAACCCTAGTAGCGCTCTAGAAATGTTAAGTTGTAGTAGTAGTAGTAGTAATTCGGAGATGGGAGGTCAGGGTGAGTTTTTCTCCCCCGAGTTTGTGCTTATTTTACATAAAGTCTTCATGCTGAAAAGAGCTCTGCCGCAGGTGTCTGATACTGCGTTGCTACCTGGTTCTTCTCCGACTGATGATGGCCCAGGGCTGATGCCAGACATGGATGCCCTTGAGCGTTGGATGCACACTAAGCATAGATGGGTAAATTCCCCATCGGAGAGTGGCGCTCCCCCTCCCCCCCCCCCCCCCATGGTTGGGCTGTGGGGACTCTGAGGGATCTGGCAGGCCTTCGTGGTCTGAAGAGCGAGAGGAAGGAGCCGGTTTGCCACTGGATCTGGATGATCCCACTGCTGTTCGGATTTTCCACCGCGATGAGCTGCCAGCACTTATCTCTGATGCCTTACAGGCCCTATTGATGACCCTGTTCAAGGCGAGGCCTCCTCTGGCAATCCGAGGATGGCGAGTACTAAGAAGCCTGCTCGTGCCTTTCCTTTGCATGACTCCATCCAAGAGCTTATTTCTGCTCAATGGGCTGACCCCGAGGGGCCCTTGAAAGTGGCCAGGGTGATGGGGCATCTTTACCCTCTGAGTGAGGAGCACTTGGCCTGTTTTGGGTTGCCTAAAGTGGATGCCTTAGTCACGGCGGTGACAAAAAAGACCACCCTCCCAGTAGAGGGAGGGGTTGCCCTGAAGGACATTCAGGACCGGCGGCTGAAATCAGCGCTAAAACGGTCCTTTGAGATTTCAGGCCTAGTCTTAAGGGCGTCTGTTTGCAGTTCTTATGCTGCTTGAGCCTGCGTCTCTTGGTTACAACAGACAGTGGAACAGCCCGTGGATGGTGCGGAGTCCCTCGCTGAGGTTGCATCGGGCATGGAGTTGGCCTTGTCATTTTTAGCTGACGCCCTCTATGATCTGGTCAGAGTTTCGGCTAAACAGATGTCTGTGGCGGTGTCCGCCCGCCACCTTCTATGGCTACGGCATTGGGCGGCTGACATGGCCTCTAAGCAAAGGCTGGTGAAGTTGCCCTTTCGGTGCCTTCTGTTATTTGGAGAGGAGTTGGAGAAGATTGTTAAAGGCACGTTTTCAAAGCTGGAACTAGGTTTGTGAGCCCTTGGGCCACTGCCGAGGAGCGGCAGTGGCAGGCAAAACCACCCCACACCGGAGACTAGGCAGAACAGGACTGGAACCCCGGACTGGAGTTGCAGCAGAGGCAAACAAGCAGGAATAAGCAGAGCAGGCACACTTAAACTTCATCTGCGCTTGGCCGCTTTTCACCAGGAGTTGAGCCCCTGGCTGCAGGTGGCCAGCAGGACTTACTGGGCAAGGCAGGACTGGATACCCACTAGACTGGACCAGGACTGAGGGTCAGAGGGGAAAGGAACATACAGGGGCAGCAGGGCAAGGAAGGGAAAGCTAAAGGGCAGGACTGAAAGCTGCAAGCAGCCACTAAAACAGGGAACAAACACTGGTAGACAAGAGACAAAACTGAAAGCTGCCAGGCAGCCACTGAACAAGAAACACTGAGAACCTAGAACTAGACAAAGACATACAAGCAATACAATACAAGAAGCTACACAAAGACTAAACTAGAATCAGGCAAGAACTTGAACCAGAAACTAAACTAGGCAGAAGTGCAACAAGCACCAACATACCAGGGCCTTAGGCGATGCAAAGGCAAAGCAGAAAGGTTTCAAAATGGCTAATAAGCCCAGCAGCAGCTGAGACTCACTGCAGCAATCACCAGGCAACTAAGGGTGCTGTGCAGGTTCAAACAAAACAAGCAGGTCTGGCAGTCTGGAAGATCCGGACCAGACTGGGCTGAAATCTGGAACGGGTGACAGCACACAGACAAGCTAATGCAGCCAGCACACACAGACAGAGACGGAACTAACTCACAAAGAACAGACAGAAGCTAGCTCAGAAACTAGTGGAAGTGGAGGAGTGGCCTAGTGGTTAGGGTGCTGGACTTTGGTCCTGGGGAACTAAGGAACTGAGTTCAATTCCCACTTCAGGCACAGGCAGCTCCTTGTGACTCTGGGCAAGTCACTTAACCCTCCATTGAGCCTGCCATGAGTGGGAAAGTGTGGGGTACAAATGTAACAAACAAACTGACCACAGGAAATAAGGAGAGTCTGAGAGGGGTCACGGCCACAGACGTGACAGTTAAAGACCTGGGTGATGCTAAACCCCAGCGGTTACCTGAGGATAGGCCGCGGCCTTCTTCCGAAGGTCAAGTGGTTGGTTCCCTCCTCCTCCAGACCTCGCTTCCGTGAAGCTACAAGGTATCGCCCGGGGCGCTCTGCTGGGTTTACTCCACGTGCCCGCTTTCAGCAGAGGAACTCCTTTCGCTCAGACAAACACTCCGCAGCGGCAGGCTCAAGGCCAGGAGTTCAGGGGCGTCCTCCACAATGATGGGACGCCGGTCCACTCCTCCTTTACAGCTGTAGGAGGACGCCTTTCCCTCTTTCTCGAGGAGTGGACCAAGATTACCTCAGATCAGTGGGTCCTGGACCTGAGCAGAGAAGGTTACTGATTGGAATTCGGTGCCCCAGTGAGAGACGTGTTTGTGGAGTCCAGATGCGGTACTGCCGTCAAACGGGCGGCGTTAGAGGAGACCTTACAAGTCTTGTTGCACCTTGGAGCGGTGATCCCTGTGCCTCCTGCCGAATACGGCTGCGGTTGTTACTCCATTTATTTTGTGGTGCCGCGAAAAGGCGGGTCTTTTCGGCCCATTCTCGACTTAAAGTCAACGAGTCACTAAGAGTGCGGCATTTTCACATGGAAACCCTGCACTCCGTCATTGCAGCGGTACAGCCAGGAGAATTCCTCACGTCTCTGGACCTAAAAGAAGCTTACTTGCACATTCCTATATGGCCCCCGCACCAACGGTTCCTCCGGTTTGCGGTGTTGGGAAATCATTTCCAGTTTCGGGCCTTGCCTTTTGGCCTCGCCACAGCTCCCCGAACCTTTCCAAGGTAATGGTGGTAGTAGCTGCTTTTCTCAGGCGAGAGGATATCCGGGTTCACCCATACCTCGACGACTGGCTCATCAGAGCAGACTCTGTAGAAGAGAGTCGTCATGTAACAGCCAGAGTGGTCTCAGTACTGAAATCTCTGGGCTGGGTCGTCAATATAGCCAAAAGTCACCTGGCCCCCTCTCAATCTCTAGAATATTTCGGGGGTCCAGTTCGACACAGCCTCGGGGTTTGTCTTTCTACCTGACCAAAGGCGGTGCAAGCTTCAGAATCAGGTCCATCTGCTCCTGAGGATGCCTCGCCCGTGAGCTTGGGACTTTGTCCAGCTGTTGGGGTCGATGACGGCCACCTTGGAAGTGGTGCCATGGGCGAGAGCGCACATGAGACCTCTGCAGATTGCCCTGATTCAACGATGGTCTCCTATGTCCCAGGATTATCAATGCAGACTCACATGGCTCCCTGCGGCCCGACTCAGTATGGAGTGGTGGCTCTCGGACAGCATGCTGCGGCGAGGAATGCCGCTAGCGCTTCCCGATTGGTGCCTGGTGGTAATGGATGCCAGCCTGAAGGGCTGGGGAGCACATTGCCAGGGAATCTATGCCCAGGGTCTGTGGACACCCAAGGAAACGGGGTGATCCATCAATCACTTAGAACTGAGAGCGATATTCCAGGCTCTTCTGGCCTGTCACATGACTCTGGAGGGACTGGCTGTCAGAGTTTTGTCGGACAACACGACAGCAGTGGCCTACATAAATCGACAAGGCGGCACTCAGTGTCAAACACTCAGATAAGCCACTGGGCCGAGCTACATCTGCAGCTTCTGTCAGCAGCTCACATAGCAGGTCAGAGCAACATGGAAGCTGACTTTCTAAGCAGGTATCAAATCGACCCTGCGGAGTGGGAACTGGCAGAAGAAGTGTTCCTTCAGATCTGTGCCAAATGGGGAACGCCCGTAGCGGATCTTATGGCCTCAAGCACAAATGCCAAAGTCCCGTCCTTTTTCAGCAAATGGAGAGGAGAGATCCTCGCTCGGTGGGGTTGGATTCCTTGGCTCAACCCTGGCCCCCTGGTCTCCTGTATATGTTCCCTCCTTGGCCCTTAATAGTGCGGCGACTCCTGCGAATTCGGCTGCATCAAGGAGTGGTGATCCTCATTGCCCTGGATTGGCCCAGGCGGCCATGGTATGCAGACCTCCGGCGGATGCTGGTGGAGGCTCTCCTTCCTTTGCCTCTGGTACCGAACCTGTTGACGCAGGGTCCGGTGACCATGGAGGATCCCTGCCGCTTTGGTCTTACGGCATGGCTATTAAGAGGGCGCAATTGAGAGACAAGGGCTATTCTAACAAGGTCATCTTCACTCTCTTGCAGGCCCGCAAGCGTTCCACTTCCATTGCCTATGCTCGGATCTGGCGCCAGTTTGAGGGTTGGTATGTTTCTAAAGTGATCACACCCCTGCGGGCTTCTGTCTCGCCGATACTTGACTTTTTGCAGGATGGTATACAAAAAGGCTTGGCCTATAATTCCCTGCGTGTTCAAGTGGCAGCCTTGGCATGTTTTTGGGGGAAGGTTGCTGGCTTCTCCCTGGCTGCGCATCCGGACATTGCATGGTTTCGTAGAGGGGTGCTTCGGCTCCGGCCTCCCCTGCGGGCCCCTTGTCCGGCTTGGAACCTGGGGCTAGTATTAAAGGCTCTTCAGTGTTCGCCCTTTGAGCTGCTGAGGCGAGCTTCGGAGAAGGATGCGACTCTAAAGACAGTCTTTTTGGTGGCTATTACATCGGCGAGATGGGTGTCGAGACCCATTTCTGCAATTCTCAGAGTCCGGAGTAACGGTACGTACTGTGCCTTCCTTCCTGCCTAAGGTGGTTTCAGCGTTTCACCTAAACCAGCCTATTTATCTGCCCTCCTTTTCTAGGGAGGAGTTTCTGGAATCTTTTGGGCAGTTGCACCTTCTGGATGTGTGCTGGGCTGTGTTGCAGTATCTGCAGATGTCTAATACTTTCAGGACCTCTGATCAACTTTTTGTATTGTCATGTCCTCGCAGAGGGTCTCTAGCGTCTAAAGCCACTATAACTCGTTGGCTTAAGGAAGCCATTTTTTCTGCATATCTGCTATCTGGCCGGCCTCCGCCAGACGCCTTTAAGGCACATTCCACAAGAGCGATTTCTTCCTCTTGGGCTGAGACGGGAGCACACTCTCTTCAAGAGATAGGTAGTGCAGCTACTTGGGCTTTTCAGCTCTCTTTTGCCCGTCATTACAGGCTGGATGTGGCTGCCAGGAGGGACGCGCTTTTTGGAGCACAAGTGCTGGCGCGTGGTGTGGCTTGTTCCCGCCCTATCTAGGGATTGCTTTGATACATCCCATTCGTAATGGAGTCATCTGCTGCTGATGACAAGGAAGGGAAAATTAGGTTCTTATCTTGGTAATTTTCTTTCCTTTAGTCACAGCAGATGAATCCATGATCCCTCCCTGATTAACTCTGTTTTGTGTTCAGTTTTTCCTGCAGACATGTTCCCTCATTGGGAGAAGTTGGAAAACAGTCTTCAGGATTTCTGTTCTACTACAGGAGGTTGAGTTCATCCCTCCTTTGTGTTATTGCTCCTGTTCTGCGGCGTTTGTTCGCTGTGAGGAAAGTTCATGTTATGCTGCTTTGCGGTTTAACACTGCTTTGGAAGCTTCAAAATACTGAGAGGCAGATGGAGCTAGCCGTTCTAGAGGCACTATGGTTTTGTGTTCTCTATCTCCCCCTGCTGGTAGGTGGACACAACCCATTTGTAATGGATTCATCTGCTGTGACTACAGGAAATAAAATTACCAAGGTAAGAACCTAATTTTTCCTTACTACACTCTCTGGCAATGAATTCCAGAGTTTAATTACACATTGAGTGAGGAAATATTTTCTCCGATTCATTTTAAATGTACTACTTTATTGCCTGCCGCCTAGTCCTAGTATTTTTGGAAAGAATAAACATCTGCCTGTTCTACTCCACTCATTATTTTATAGACCTCTATCATATCTTCCCTCAGCCATTTTTTCTCCAAGCTGAAGAGCTTTAGCTGCTTTAGCCTTTCCTCATAGGGAAGTGGTCCCATCCCCTTTATCATTTTCGTCACCCTTCTCTGTACCTTTTCTAATTCCACTTTATCTTTTTTGAGATGCAGTGACCAGAATTGAACACAGTATTCAAGGTGCAGTCATGAAGCAGGATCTCTTACAAATGATGGAGAGTTTGATAATTTAGAAAAGCTGCACAGTTGTTAATACATCCCTGAAGATGGGTGAAACGGGACCTGATGATTTGAATTTTTTTAAAGATAAGTGCAAGCTTATCCAGTTATAAAGACTGTGGTTTGAATGAAAGCAAAAAGAAATCATTTGAAAAATAAAAAATGTTTTTGTTTCTGGACCAATGAAATCTAACCACATTATCGCTAAATAGACAAGTATGTACTAGTGTCATTAGTGATGGTTTCTGAGGTCCTCCTTTCCCTTTAAAAAGATAACGGGTGAACAATTTTGTTTACAGTTTTTTATGCCTGATAGGTACTGAGGGGGAGAGGGATCTTGGGGTGATAGTATCCGAGGATCTGAAGGCGACGAAACAGTGTGACAAGGCGGTGGCCGTAGCGAGAAGGTTGCTAGGCTGTGATCAGCAGAAGAAAGGAAGTGTTGATGCCCCTGTACAAGTCGTTGGTGAGGCCCCACCTGGAATATTGTGTTCAGTTTTGGAGGCCGTACCTTGCGAAGGATGTTAAAAAAATGGAAGCGGTGCAAAGAAAAACTACGAGAATGGTATGGGATTTGCGTTCCAAGACGTATGAGCAAAGACTTGCTGACCTGAACATGTATACCCTGGAGGAAAGGAGGAACAGGGGTGATATGATACAGACGTTCAAATACTTGAAAGGTATTAATCCGCAAAAAAATCTTTTCCGGAGATGGGAAGGCGGTAGAACGAGAGGACATGAAATGAGATTGAAGGGGGGCAGACTCAAAAAAGATGTCAGGAAGTATTTTTTCACGGAGAGGGTGGTGGATGCTTGGAATGCCCTCCCGCGGGAGGTGGTGGAGATGAAAACGGTAACGGAATTCAAACATGCGTGGGATATGCATAAAGGAATCCTGTGCAGTAGGAATGGATCCTCAGAAGCTTAGCTGAAATTGGGTGGCGGAGCAGGTGGGGGAAGAGAGGTTGGTGGTTGGGAGGCGAGGATAGTGGAGGGCAGACTTATACGGTCTGTGCCAGAGCCGGTGATGGGAGGCGGGACTGGTGGTTGGGAGGTGGGAAATACTGCTGGGCAGACTTGTACGGTCTGTGCCCTGAAAAAGGAAGGTACAAATCAAGGTAAGGTATACACATATGAGTTTATCTTGTTGGGCAGACTGGATGGACCATGCAGGTCTTTTTCTGCCGTCATCTACTATGTTACTATATGTTATGGATAAGACCTTTGTATTTTGTTTTGTGGAATATTTACGTCTTGATAATCTCAGTTTTGATTATGGAACTTTTTTTGTTCTGGAAGGTGGCTGGCTTTCAACCTGAAGGTCATAGGTTCAAGGCTGGTTTGTGTATCATATTAGAAGCTGTGGAACTCGGCTCCATTTAAATTGGGGCATATTCTACTTTACTGTCCCATATTGCTTGCCTTGACAAGCAGTTTATTGCATGGCTGGGACAGCTATCACTACATTACAGTGCTAAACGTTAGCTGGTTTGCCAGAGCAACTTTGCTTTCTAATATTGTACACTGACACTGGCCAAAACTATTGCATAACAGCTCCAGCCACCACTGTATCAGCGGCACTGCTAGCTCTATGCTGTAGTGTCTCAAAATGCTTCTGTTGCACTTGAGCTACTTCAATGTAGAGGAATAGCTTAATGGTTAGCAGCCAGCTGAGAGATCACAGAGGTTGCTGGTTCAAGTCCCACTGCAGCTTGCCATCAATAGAGCCATATTTTGCTACACCATCTAGCTCTGGCTCTTTGCCACACTAGTTAGCGCCAATGCGCAGCTATGCCAGCCAGTTCTAGTGCACGGCCACACCAGCTAATTCTTGACCCTCTCGGCAAGAAGATAGCTCTGGCTTTGGCATTGGACAGCTGATATTTAGCAAGCTACCTTTTAGAGGTAAACTTCTGTTTGGAGAAGATTTAAAGAAGTTGGGTAAAGACCTAGAGGACTCCAAGTCTTAGAGATTGCCAGAGGGCATGTCTAAAGATTCTTTTTTAAATCCTCTTGGCCTCGTCTTAGGTCTTGTGAGGCCAAGAGCTACAGGCCAGGCAAATCAAACTTTCAGGGTACCCACTTCAACAAAGACAAGCTGCCTTTCATGCTGACAGAGAGAACTTGGCTTCAAAACTCTAGGTCTACTATTGCCTTCAGCATCTCCCAATGATGGGGTCTTGGTTCGATCCTCAGGCTTTATAATAGCAGGACTCCTCTCCAGGTTCCACGAGGAGTGGACCAGAATTACCTCAGACCGATGTGTCTTGGAAATACTAAAGCAGGGTTACAAACTGAAATTCTCCAACTCCACTGTAGCTTTTTTTTCTTGGAATCTCCATGCAAGCTCCAGCCCAAATATCAAGCAGTTCAAGCCACCTTGCAAACACTTTTTAATTTTGCAATTGGGGGAGCAAGAAGTTATTCCATTTACTTTGTTGTTCCAAAGAAGGAAGCTTCCTTTCACCTGGGTTTGGATGTTATGAGTCAACAGTGTTAAAGGTTCAAAATTTCACAGTGGGAACATTGCAGTCTGTAATTGTTCAAACCTCCCTGGATCTCAAGGAAGTGGGCTTTCGTATTCCCACTTCACCTTCCCACAGAAGATTTGTGACTTGTAGTCCTTGGGAAACATTATCAATTTACGACCATGTCATTCAGCCTTTCCACATCACCAAGGACATTTTTTCAAGGTCATTGTAGTAGTGGCAGCCTTTCTTCCCAAGGATAGATTACAGGTTCATCCATACCTCGTGATTTGGCTGATTTGTGAGTCTTCATATGTTGTTCATCAGCAAACGATTCACACCCAAGTCAGGTTCTACTTTCCCTACCAGGTCCTGGGATCTGGGAATATGTTCAAGTTCTGGGTTCAGTGGCCTCTGTCTTGGGCCAGATTCCACATCAGACCATTTCAGGGGTTCCTTCTCAGCGTTAGTCTCCATCTCTCTTGGACATTCCAAGCCAAATTCAGCCTGAATTGGTGGATTCAGCACAGCCTTCCTCTGACAATTCAGAAGTTCTCTATTTCTGCAGGTGGCTGTCTGCAAAAGATTTCAGATTCCTTTTAGAAGTCTGACAGTCAATCTCCTCCTGATTTGGTTGTGCCACTGGGTGGCAGATGCAGCTTACACCAGCAGCTGGTTAAGCTCCCTTTTTAAGGGCAAGCTGTTGTTTGGTGAGGACTTAGCGAAGTTGGTGAAAGATCTGGGTGACTCACACTTGGCGTCTACCTGAAAACATGTCTTAAGAACTCTGTCCTGTTGAGATCCTCTGGATTTCTCCTGAAGGGGTGAAGGGGCCCACAGTCCCGTAGTTTCTGCCTTTCATCTCCATCACCCTTTGTTTCTTCCCACTTCCTTGATTTTCGCCATGCTCTCCTACACTATGTAGAAGTGACCGAGTTCCATAGGTCAGATCGTTCGTACTTTGCTTTCGACCTCTGAAAGGTAGTGTGGCTTCCAAAGCCACGCTAGCTCACTGGGTCAAGGGGGCTATCACGTCTGAGTGTTTACTAACAGGTAACCACTTCTGGACAGATTCCGGATGCCTTCTACCCAAGCTGTCATGACTTCCTGTGTGGAAGCCCGTCTGTTCTCCTTGGAGGAAATACGTAGGGCGGCAACATGGTCTTCCTTGCATACCTTCTCCAGACACTACCATTTGGATGTCTCTGCTCGGTCGGATTCATCTTTTGGAGTATCGGTGCTATCCGCGGGAGCTTCAGGTTCCCACCCTACTTTTGGACTACTTTGCTACATCCAACAAGTCTCTGGATTCATCTGCTGCTGACGCTAAGGAATGAAAAATGATTTCTTACCTGATAATTTTCTTTCCTTTAGTCACAGCAGATGAATCCAGAGTCCCACCCTGTTTTTCCGGTGGTTCCTATTAGTTAGTTCTGTCTGTTGGAACTTGTTACATTTTTATATTTTAGATGGATTGCTGTAATCAGTTTACGTGTTTGAGTTATTGGATTATCACTTTTACCTGTGGGGAAGGAGAGATGCTATAATTGTTTTCTTTTTCTTTGTTGTGAAAAATACTGACTGACCAAGGAACATCCCATCTTATAAGACAGTATCTCCACTTGCTGGTATATGGTCACAACTCACAAGTCTCTGGATTAATCTGCTGTGACTAAAGGAAAGAAAATTATCAGGTAAGAAATAATTTTTCGTTCCTGTCAATGCCGGGCAATGACAAGAAAGGTGACATTTAGTAATGTTACAGGTTATTGCTGCAAGTTTAATGCACAGAAATTTGTATGCTAATTATAGCATGCTGCAGTATTTTTATTATTTTTTTTTTTAGCACTGATTTTGTGTGAGCTCACTGCAGGCTTTCTGCATAATAGCTTATTGGTCTAACCCAGGAGCCCAAATCCAGCTTCCGTGAGTGGCTAAGCTACAAGTATTTGACGGGATCCCTTAAAGTCGTCTGATTTCATGCTGCTTAACCTGAAATTCTTTCTTGTTAAAAAGGTGTATGGGAGGGTCATGTGATGTAGCTGAGCTAGGAGGCTGTGTTCTCTTCGAGCTCCCCGACCCCCTCTCATTTTGAGTACTTTTGTGCTATGATCTTTGGAATTTCTTCTCCTTTTCTGGTTACTTATGGACAAATATCTTTTGAAATTCCATGTGTAATGGTGAAAAGGATAGTGATAGGAGTGTACTACCATCCACTTGACCAGGATGAACAGACGGATGTAGAAATATTATCAGAAATTAGGCAGGCTAACAAACTGGTCAACACGATAATAATGGGTGGTTTCAGTTACCCCGAGTGGGTAAGTGTTGCATCAGGGCACACTAGGGAGGTAAAATTCCGTGACGAAATCAAGGACTGCTTTATGGAGCAGCGGTTACAGGAGCTAACAAGAGAAGGAAAAATTCTAGACCTAGTCCTTAGTGAAGCGCATGATCTGGTGCAGGAGGTAATGGTGATGGGGCCACTTGATAACAGTGATCATAATATCAGAGTTATTTATTTGTTACATTTGTATCCCACATTTTCCCACCTATTTGCAGGCTCAGTGTGGCTTACATAGTACCGTAGAGGCATTCACCAGGTCCGGTAAAGAACAAATACAGTGAAACCTCGGTTTTCGTTGATGTCGGTTTCAGATTTCGTTGAATTTTTTCGACTAGAGATTTGTCTCGGTTTTTGTCGATTGCCTCGGATTTTGTCGAAAAAGAAGGATGTCCATCTCCCAATTTGTATCGGAAGATGGACGTCCTTCTCCCGATTTTGGGCTTCCTCATTAATTGCCTCGGTTTTCGTCGGTTTCGGATTTCGCTGATTGTTTTCGGACGAATTATCGACGAAAACCGAGGTTTCACTGTACAAGGTTATGTTATGGTCGAATAAGGTTCATGTGTTCCAGGCATATTGGGATCAAGTGGAGGAAAGGTAATGTAATGACTTTATGAGCTTTGGTTTTGCTGTGTTGCAGAGTGTAGGCACTTATGTTGGGTCGATCGGTTATGCCTTTTTGAACAGGTTGGTTTTTAGTGATTTCCTAAAGTTTAGATGGTTGTAGATTGTTTTCACTGCTTTTTGGCAATGCGTTCCATAATTGTGTGCTTATGAAGGAGAAGCAGGATGCATAGGTTGATTTGTATTTGAGTCCTTTGCAATTTGGGTAGTGGAAGTTTAGATATGTTCGTGATGATCTGATTGTGTTTCTAGTTGGTAGATCTAAGAGGTCTGTCATGTATCCTGGGACTTTGCCGTAGATAATTTTGTGAACCAGGGTGCAGATTTTGAAGGTGATACGTTTGATATTAGCTTTGGAGTAAGTATAAGCAGGAAATCCAGTACATTAGCGTTTAACTTTCAAAAAGGAGACTATGATAAAATGAGAAGAACAGTGAAAAAAGAATTAGAGAAGCAGATGCGATGGTCAAAATTTTACATCAGGCGTGGATGCTGTTTAAAAATACCATCCTGGAAGCCCAGGCCAAATATATTCCGTGTATTAAAAAAGGAGGGAGGAAGACCAAACGACTGCTGGCATAGTTAAAAAGTGAGTTGAAGGAAGCTATTAGAGCTAAAAGAAAATCCTTCAGAACATGGAAGAAGGAACTGAGTGAAAATAATAAGAGACGACATAAGGAATGTCAAGTCAAATGCAAAGCGCTGATAAGGAAGGCAAAGAGGGACTTCGAAAAAAAGATTGCGTTGGAGGCAAAAACACAAATTGAAGAGTAGGAAATCTGGACCGGATGGTATTCATCCCAGAGTACTGATAGAATTGAAAAATGAGCTGGTGGAACTATTGTAAGTAATATGTAATTTATCTTTAAAATTGAGTGTGGTTCCTGAAGATTGGAGGGTGACCAATGTAATGCAGATTTTTAAAAAAGATTCCAGAGGGGATCTGGGAAATTATAGACATCTGAGCCTGACGTTGGTGCCGGGCAAAATGGTAGATATTATTATAAAGAACGAAGTTACAGAGCATATTCAAAAGCATGGATTAATGAGACAAAGCCAGCATAGATTTAGTGAAGGGAAATCTTGCCTCACTAATCTTACATTTCTTTGAAAGGGTGAACAAGCGTGGATAAAGGCGAGCCAGTTGATATTGTGTATCTGGATTTTTAAAATGTGTTTGATAGACTCCAGAAGAGATTGGAGAGTCATGGGATTGGAGGTAGTGTCCTATTGTGGATTAAAGGATAGAAAACAGAGAGTAGGGTTAAATGGTCAGTATTCTCAATGGAGAAGGGTAGATAGTGAGGTTCCCCAGGGGTCTGTGCTGCGACTGCTGCTTTTTAACATATTTATAAAGGATCTAGAGATGGGAGTAACTAGTGAATTAAATTTGCTGATGACACAAAGTTATTCAAAGTTGTTAAATAGCAAGAGGATTGTGAAAAATTACAAGAGGACCTTATGAGACTGGGTGTCTAAATGGCAGATGATGTTTAATGTGAGCAAGTGCAAAGTGATGCATGTGGGAAAGAGGAACCCGAATTATAGCTATGTCATGTAAGGTTCCACATTAGGAGTTGCCGACCAAGAAAGGGATCTAAGCGTCATTATTGATAATACATTAAAACCCTTTGTTCAGTGTGCTGCAGCAGCTAAGAAAGGAAATAAAATGTTAGGTATTATTAGGAAAGGAATGGAAAACAAAAGTGAGGACGTTATGCCTTTGTATCAGTCCATGGTGCGACCGCACCTCGAATATTGTGTTCAATTCTGGTCGCAGCATCTCAAAAAAGATATAGTGGAATTAGAAAAGATACAGAGAAGGTCTGAGGAAAGGCTGAAGCGTCTAAGGCTCTCCAGCTTGGAGAAAAGACGGCTGAGGGGAGATATGATAAAGGTCTATAAAATAATGAGTGGAGTGGAACGGGTAGATGTGAATCGTTTGTTTACTCTTTCCAAAAATACTAGGACTAGGGGGCATGCAATGAAGCTACAAAGTAGTAAATTTAATATGAATCGGAGAAAATGTTTCTTCACTCAACGTGTAATTAAACTCTGGAATTCGTTGCCAGAGATTGTGGTAAAGGCGGTTAACTTGGCTGGGTTTAAAAATGGTTTGGACAACTTCCTAAAGGAAAAGTCCATAGACCATTATTAAATTGACTTGGGGAAAATCCACTGCTTATTTATGGGATACACAGCATAAAATGTATTGAACGTTTTCAGGATCTTGCCAGTTATTCCGATTGGTCACTGTTGGAAACAGGATGCTGGACTTGATTGACCTTTGGTCTGTCCCAGTGTGGCAGTACTTATGTACTTATAATTAAACATATAGTTTTAAATATAATTCGTGCCTGAATAGGAAGCCAGTGGTGATTACTCAGTGAAGGAGACACTCGTTCATATTTTTTACATCCATAAATCAACCTCACCGCAGTATTTTTAAGAAGTTGCAATTTGGTTAATATTTTATTAGATAAACCTGTATATATTGAATTACAGTAATCCAAATGAGTAAGTATCTTTGGTTGGACCACCAGAGTAAATTGCTGTTTATTAAATAAAAAAAAAAAAAAAGTGAATAAGTCTTGGTTGTTTTAATTTCGAGAACACTTTCTTCATCAGCCCATTTAGCTGAGGTTCAAAGGATAAAGTACAATCCAAGATAATACCGAACTTTTGGGATTGCTGCACAACTGATAACATCAAACATATAAACGGCAAGTGACCGTACTCACTTGCAAATGCGCAGTACATACTTCCCTGTCTGTCCCGCCCTCTTGTCAAGACGTCATGACGTCAGAGGGCGGAACAGAGAGGGAAACGGAGTCGAATTGTCGGACGCTGCCGCCTTAATAGGAACATCGTGCCAAACAACCTCCACCCTCCCCCCCATCCCCGCCGCCGCTTCCGCCCCTTCCGTATCAGGCCCCCTGCACTGACCTGACAGCGCCTCACCTCCGTGTGGAAGAGCTGCAGGCAGCAGCTTAGCGATCTGCTGCTGCCTGTAGCGCTTTCACACGGAGGTGAGAGGCGCTGTCAGGTCAGTGCAGGGGGCCCGGCACGGAGGGGGAGGGAGCGGCGGCGATGAGGGTAGCTGGACATGGGGGGAGGGCAGGAGGGAGAGGCCATGGTTGCTGGACTTGGGGTGAGAGCAGGGCACAGAGGAGGGTTGCTGGACATGGGGGGAGGGGGAGGCCAAAGGAAAGAGGAGGGTCGCTGGATATGGGGAGGAGGGGGTGAGGCCAGGGGAGAGAGGAGGGCTGCAATACTCACCCGTTTTTACGGGCTTAACAGCTAGTACCATTAATCTTTGTACATTACTAATTGTATCTGATATCCTAGAATGACTATGTCATAACAAAACTCTGTAAGCCAAATTGAGCCTGCAAATAGGTGGGAAAATGTGGGATACAAATGCAATAAATAATAAAGAGAAGCTGAAGATATGGAATGTTAGCCAGAGAATTGCTGAACCATATAATGTTAGTTTTTTCTGCATTCAATTTGAGTAATTGACTATGATCCAAATCTTTAACCCCCACAATACATATATCTGTGTTTGCGGAAGTCCGTGCCTGGTCACAGTGAACTGGTAACATAATAAAGATGATATCAGCATATGTCAGATAAGAACCATCCGGTAAATGAATTGTTCCCAAATCAAGTATAAAAAATTAAATAATAAAGGTGAAATGGGTTACCCCTGAGTGACCCCTGCATAATGATTTTCACACAGCAGAGTGAACTCTATTTTTTAAGGACACAATAGCTTTGATGTTTCAAAAAACGTTTAAACCAATTAAGAATTAAACCTGCTATACCTAGTTCACACACTTTTTCCAATAGTTTGTCATGATCAAATGCCCCCAAAGTATCAAATTACAGGAGCACTATCTGTTTACTTTGGCCAAGTGCCGCCCTAATTTTTGTTACCAGCACAAGAATTAATGCTTCTGTAGTATGTTGGCTTCTAAAGTCAAATTGAGAGGCATGTAAGTAAGATTGATAGAGGGAGAGCTGTTTTCCAACCAAAGGTTCAATCAGATTAGAAAGAAGAGGAATATTCATAATCCCCTGGATTCTATATAGTGCGCCTAGAGATATGCGCCAAAATCAGAGTGGATTCTGTAACAATGCACGTAACTTAACAAGCTAATGAGCACTGATAATAGCACTTAAGCAGTAGTGAGCATTAATTGGCATTGATTAGAATTTAGGCGTATGTGTGTTGAACTTTTAATGCCTGCAGGCAAAAAGGGGCATAGTTATGGGCATTTTAGATGTCTAGTTATAGAATATGAACATAATGCACTTAAATCTACATGCAGGGATTTACACCAAGTTTTCATTGGAGTAAATGGATGCACATATATTTAGGTGCTGAAATATGAACTAAGCGTATTCTATAATTGGCGCCTAAATCTAGGCACCGATTATAGAATACGCTTTGTTGGAACAGATTTTAGCGCCAAATTTTTTTTTAAGGCACTATATATAGAATCTCATTGCCACACTCTTCCAGTAGGCCTAAAACTTGAAGGCAGAGTAAGATCGATTCCTGAAAATGTAGGAATTGGGGTCAATAAAACTAGATCCATATACTCTGAAATCTCACCTGTACTAAAAACAGAGTTTATTAAAATAGTAATCCAATAAACAAAGCTATAATGACGTATTGATTTCATTTGCTGGTAGCTGATAATGTAATAGAGATGGTCACAGATAATTTCTGTGTGACATGGGCAGTAGAGAGTGGCCACCGCCTTCTGAGTCAGGCATATTTTTGTCTGTTAAATATGCTGTTATAAAGTATCCTGCTGAATTGTTTGCTGGTTTTCATTTGAATTTGTAGTAATAAACTTTTTTTTTTTTTTAAATAATCGACCTTATTTTTGAGGGCGCGTTGGATGAGCGCTGATGTACCTAAAGATTCCCTGTTGGCAGTTGCGAAATAAGGTCCATGTTGTGACCCAATCAGTGGCTGAACAGTAAAAACTTTTGAGATAATACAAAATAAGTTGGTTTCAAGTTTGTTTTTTGAATTAGTACATATTGTTGTGCTATGATGAAAACTGATTGAGATATAATTGTGCACGTTTCTAAAAAAAACTGAGACAGATTCTTTACATTTATGAGCATGACATAAGCATAAATTATTTGGAAGATTAGGGTGAGTTGTTTTCATGAACAGTTCCTTTTAAAGTATGACACTGATGGTGTTTTTGTAGCATTTTTGTAGTGATCCTTTTCTCTCAGTAAACTTGTTTCTCCTTTGAATTTGGCTATGCCTACGTCAAGAGGACAGCCATTGTTTAATGGTGTCAATTGAGGGATGACACTGCATCTCAAGTGACTGAGAGGCTGATGCAGAAAGCAAAAGCCCACGGTTATGCAGTCGTTACTGACCACAGGATACAGAAAGGGCGAAGGCATTGACATTAACTTGTGTAGTAGAGATCAGCACATGGCAAATATTTAAATGTACGCTAAGGAGGCGTTTTAGTAATCCACAGTGATGGAAAGTTTTGCACACCAGCACAACACCAAAAACATACTGCCGGGTTCAAAGCTGAGTGCAGACTGACCTGGTAGCTTTTTACATTAATGCCTTATATGGTAGACTGATCTTTAATGGTGCGTTGGCAACTCACTGCTAGAAGTCACACAAAATCACACTGTCATTTTCAGTTATGGTGGCACTGGAGGCAGAAGTGAGTGGGTATTGCTCCTGCCTTTTTTTTTTTTTAAATGTCCCTCGGCCTGTCAGTGCATGAGCCAGTCACCACTCATGTGCTGACAGGTAGGGTGACTTTTTGAAATGAGCTGTGGATTACTGTTTCACTATTAATGCAAGCTGTAATTTTCATACTTATTGATATCACATCTTTTGGGCAATTCTTTGTGGAAAGTTCGCGGTGGAAGCTGTGCAGTCAGGTGCTTTACCTTGTGCCTTTCTGTATTGACTCCTGAAATGGGTGGGAAAACTTAAACATTAGGATCGCTTCTGCAGGAAGCAGTCACTTGTGTTAGAATAATTGCATTTTCCATATCATCAAGCAGATCAGTCCATAGACTGGTGGCTTGTGTCCATCTACCAGCAGGTGGAGAAAGAGAGCAATCTTTTGCCTCTCTATATGTGGTCATGTGCTATCAGGAAATCCTCAGTATTCTCTCTATCTAGCAGGTGTGTGGTCACATGCAGCAGCTCTGGCTTGGTCTCCACGCCTATTTACTTAGGCTTTGTTGAGTACCTGGGGTTGAGGGCTCTTCGTGAGCAAGTGCAAACCTGGTGGTACCAGGTTCCTCTTTTTCTCCCCCCTCCTGCTGGCTCTGTAAAAAAAAACCAACAAAAAAAAACATAACAATCTTGAAGCAGAAAAGATTTTACTTGCAGCTGCTCACTGGGACACAATTTGTTGCAGCTCAGAGCAAGAAGCAGGTAATTTTACCTTTTCCTAGCGGGCAGGGGGTTCCACGAACGTTTCCCTCATGGATCATGACGTCGGATGGTAAGGGCGCGAAAAAGCACTCTCTAGACTGCGATCGCGCGGCTAGTGGGGAGGCGCGGGGATCGGAGGCAGAGAAGCCCTTTTTGGGTACCCTTCCAGACTTTGCTGATTTAGCCGGTTTTTCCTCCGCTGGGGCGTCGGCGGCCTTTCCCGCCTTAGGCGCCCATCCCCCGATGTCCGCCCTTCCGACGTCGGTCGCCCATGTAGCTCGGACGGCCTCTGGTATGGCCGCCTTTGAGTTGGGCGGCGGTAAGAAGATGGCAAAGTTTAAGCGCCATGCTTCCCGCGCGGCTCCTTCGTGAAGTGACGCGCCGGACGCCATTTTGGATGCGCAGCGCGCCTCTCCCCTGCTCTGTGGAGTGGAGTTTGACAGTTCCTCTAGTGCTGTGGCCCAGGTTGCAGAGGTGCACAAACGGGGGGTTTCTCTCCCGAGTTTATTTTGTTGCTGCATCAGGCCTTTCAACTGCAAAACGCTGCTCCTGCTCCCCTGTCAGATATGGGGGAAGAGGCTTCCCTGATCAAGCGCCCTCGGGTGGATCTTCAGGTCTTGGGGGACTCTGTCTCCTCTGATGTAGATGAGGGTTGCGTTTCTGAGTTTTCCCAAAGGTCCCTTGCGGATTCTTTGGAGTAGGCTGATCCTCGTCCTGATGGGGGAGATCACCCCTCTGCAGTGCGGCTTTTTCGCTCAGAGGAATTGCCTAACCTGTTAGTTCAGGCTATGAGCATCTTGAGTATTTCCTTTCCGGAGGAAGGCCCTCCTTCAGCCTCGGTGGGTTCCGCTATTATGTTGGGAACCAAGCACCCTTCCAGGACCTTCCATATCCATGAAGCCATGAAAACTCTAATTTCGGCTCAATGGGATTCTCCTGAGGCGAGCCTCAAGGTAGCCAGGGCCATGTCTCGTCTGTACCCTCTGCCAGAGGGTGGCCTTGCGCTGGCCGGCAGTGGACTCTCTAATCACTGCTGTGACAAAAAAGACGGCTTTGCCGGTGGAAGGTGGCTCTGCCCTTAAGGATTCACAGGACAGGAAATTGGAAGCGGCCTTAAAGTTAGCCTTTGAAGTGGCCGCCTTGAGTTTGCAGGCCTCGGTTTGCGGCTCCTATGTGGCCAGGGCATTCCTGACGGTGGTGCAGTGGGCCTCCCCCTCGGATCCTTCCTTGAGGGCAGATTGGCCGGTCCTGGAGTCGGGCTTGGCTTACTTGGCAGACTTGCTGTATGATGTTTTGAGAGCCTCGGCTAAAGGTATGTCTCAGACAGTCTCGGCCCGTCGATGGCTATGGCTTAAGCATTGGTCAGCTGACCATGCCTCCAAATCCCGCTTAGCCAAGTTGCCTTTTAAGGGCAAGCTGCTCTTCGGGGATGAGCTGGACAAGATCTTGACGGATCTCGGCAGTTCTAAAGGCAAGAGGTTGCCGGAGGTCAAGGCAAGGGCCAGCAGTGCTCGCCCTGGTTCCTCTAAGGGCCGTTTTCAAGAAGCCCTTCGGTATTGCCCGGGCAAGTCGGGCTCCTCCTCCTCCTTCAAGCAGAGGTTCTCCCCGAAGCAGCATTCCTTTCGCAGAGACCGCTGCTCAGGAGGTTCTTCCTCCGGTCCTCCCCCAGGGTCTCGTACCCAATGATGGGGCCCTGGTCCATGGCCCAGAGCAGTTAGGAGGAAGGCTCTTTTCTGGGTGCGTGGACAGGGTACCTTCAGATGCTTGGGTTCTAGAAGTCATCAGAGACGGCTACAAGTTGGAGTTCTGCCAGCTCCTGAGAGACGGGTTCGTGAACTCTCCCTGCAAGTCTCTCCTCAAAGTGGCAGCAGTTCAGCAGACTCTGGACAACTTGCTTCGCCTTGGAGCGGTGGTCCCAGTGCCCATAGAGCAGCATGGAACAGGACGTTACTCCATTTACTTTGTGGTGCCAAAGAAAGGAGGCTCTTCTCGGCCTATTCTCAACCTCAAGGGAGTCAGTCGGGCCTTGCGAATACGGCATTTCCGTATGGAGACTCTCTGCTCTGTGATTGCTTCGGTACAAGAAGGAGAAGTGGAGGAGTGGCCTGGTGGCTAGTGTGGTGGACTTTGGTCCTGGGGAACTGGGTTCGATTCCCACTGCAGGCACAGGCAGCTCCTTGTGACTCTGGGCAAGTCACTTAACCCTCCATTGCCTCAGGTACAAATAAGTACCTGTATATAATATGTAAGCCGCATTGACCCTGCTATGAGTGGGAAAGCGCGGGGTACAAATGTAACAAAAAAAAAAAAAAGAATTCCTGGCATCCTTGGACATCAAGGAAGCTTATCTGCACGTTCCTATCTGGCCGCCTCATCAGCGCTTCCTGCGCTTTGTAGTGCTGGGCCGGCACTTCCAGTTCAGAGCCCTCCCGTTCGGGTTGGCTACGGCTCTGCGGACCTTCTCCAAAGTGATGGTGGTCATTGCGGCTTATCTCCGCAAGGAAGGAGTGCAAGTCCATCCCTACCTGGACAACTGGCCGATTCGAGCTCCCTCCTTTGCGGAGTGTGGGAGAGCGACGGATAGGGTCATTGCTCTTCAGAGCTCCCTGGGATGGATCATCAACCGGGAGAAAAGTCAGCTGCGCCCGACTCAGTCCCTGGAGTATCTGGGTGTTCGTTTCAACACCCAAGTGGGCAGAGTGTTCCTGCCGGACAACCGGAGCCTCAAGCTTCAGTCCCAAGTGGGCCGGTTCCTAGCCTCCTCAGGTCCTCGGGCTTGGGATTATGTGCAACTGTTGGGCTCCATGACGGCCACAATGGAGGTAGTGCCCTGGGCCAGGGCCCATATGAGGCCACTACAGCACTCTCTCCTGTGGCGCTGGACTCCGGTTTTGGAGGATTACGCAGTCCGCCTTCCCCTGGACCCGGTGGTGAGAAGGGCGCTAAGTTGGTGGCTGATGTCAGACAAGTTGTCAGCCGGTATGCCTCTCACGTCCCCGGAGTGGATTGTCGTTATGACGGACGCCTGCTTGACGGGCTGGGGAGCCCACTGCCTGGGAAGGACAGCGCAGGGGATATGGTCGCCGGCGGAGGCGAAGTGGTCCATCAACCTCTTGGAACGTCGGGCCATTCAGTTGGCGCTTCAAGCGTTTCTTCAGGTACTGATACTGAGGTCAGTTCGAATCCTGTCAGACTATGCCACGGCCGTGGCTTATGTCAATAGCCAGGGAGGTACCAGGAGCGTCTCCCTAGCCAGGGAGGCCATGAAGTTATGCCAGTGGGCAGAGGCGAATCTGGACCAGCTGTTGGCGGCTCACATTGCGGGAGTCCTGAATGTCGAGGCGGACTTTCTCAGTCGCCATACCTTGGATCCCAGAGAGTGGCAACTGTCTGCTCGGGTGTTCTTGGAGATCACGAAGTACTGGGGCATGCCGACCTTGGATCTGATGGCGACCTCGGCCAATTGCCAACTGCTGCGGTTCTTCAGCAGAGGACGGGACCCTCGATCTCTGGGGGTTGATGCTCTTCTCCAGCAGTGGCCGGTACAGGAGCTTCTCTATGTGCTCCCGCCTTGGCGTATGCTGGGCAGAATTCTTGGCCGGGTGGCGAAACACCCAGGCCGGGTGGTCCTGGTGGGTCCAGACTGGCTCAAACGCCCTTGGTATGCGGACCTGATCTGGCTTTCTGTAGACAGTCCTCTGCTGCTTCCAGTGGAGCGGGGCCTCTTACATCAGGGTCCCATAGTGATGGAGGATACCTTCCCCTTTGGTCTTACGGCCTGGCTCTTGAGCGGAAGCGGCTGAAGAAGAAGGGCTTCTCGGACAAGGTCATCGCCACTATGTTGAGAGCACGGAAGCGCTCTACTTCAACAACGTACACCAGGGTATGGCGTACCTTTGTATCATGGTGCGAGGCAGGATTCCTGTAGCCCTTCATGGCGCCAATTGCTTCAGTGTTGGCGTTCCTGCAAGAAGGTCTGGAGAAAGGCCTGTCGCTCAGCTCTCTTAAGGTCCAGGTTGCGGCTCTAGGGTGCTTCCCTTGCTTCTCAGCCAGATGTGGTGCGTTTTCTCAAAGGGGTTAATCACCTACGCCCTCCTCTGCACTCGATATTGCCTACGTGGAATCTCAATCTGGTGCTTCGGGCCTTGCAGAAGCCGCCCTTTGAGCCATTATCGCGGCTGTCTCTGAAGGACCTGACGTTGAAAGTGGTCTTTTTGGTGGCAATCGCTTCAGCCAGGAGGGTTTCCGAGCTCCAGGCGCTCTCGGGTAGAGAGCCGTTCCTGCGGTTCACAGAGGCAGGAGTGTCTATTCGCCCAGTGCCTTCCTTCCTGCCCAAGATTGTTTCTCGCTTCCATGTGAATCAGCAGCTTTGTCTACCCTCCTTCTGTAGGGAGGATTATCAGAGGAGTATCGTGCTCTCAGATGCCTGGATGTTAGACGAGTTATCATCAGATACTTGGAAGTGACCAACGATTTCCGGAAGTCGGATCACCTGTTGTGCTGTTCGCGGGCCCCCGTAGGGGTCTGCAGGCATCTAAACCTACCGTGGCACGTTGGGTCAAGGAAACGATTGCGGCGGCTTATGTGGCTGCAGGGAAGGTGCCGCCTATCCAGCTGAAGGCTCATTCTACTAGAGCACAGGCGGCTTCGATGGCAGAGTCCAGGTCCGTTTCCTTGGACGAGATTTGCAGATCGGCGACTTGGGCGTCGGCTCTTACCTTCTCACGACATTATCGCTTGGACGTGGCAGCACGGGCCGAGGCCCAGTTGGGAGCTTCAGTGTTGCGTTCTGGGATTTTCATGTCCCACCCTGGGTGAGTACTGCTTCGGTACATCCCACCAGTCTATGGATTGATCTGCTTGATGATATGGAAGGTAAAATTATGTATCATACCTGATAATTTTCTTTCCATTAATCATAGCAGATCAATCCATAGTCCCTCCCAGATATCTGTACTGTTTGTTCTAGTTCAGTTATATTTCAGGTTCAAGTTTAGACTTCAGTTCCTGTTCAGGAGGACTTTGAGTTCAAGTTCTTCTACTTGGATTTCCCTGGAGTTCGGACGACTTTGTATTACAGTGAACTGCTGCTTCTTTCCCCGCGTTTCGACGGTGGTTGGATTCATAACTAAATTATGCCAGTGCTCCCTCCCGCTTCGTGCGGTAGTAGGGTAGCTTTGTTTCCCTCTCGCTTTGGCGGTGATGGGTTAAGCCAGCTCCTCCCATGGTTGCGGTAGTAGGACATGCCAGTTCCCCCCACGTCGGCGGGAGTGGGTGCCCCCCCCCCCCGCTTCGGCGGTAGTTGGGTGGCGGAGTGTCCCTTTGTGGATGTAATTCTCTGTTTGGTGATTCCTGCGGATGGAGCTTTGATATCGACTATACTGAGGATTTCCTGGTAGCACATGACCACATATAGAGAGGCAAAAGATTGCTCTCTATCTCCACCTGCTGGTAGATGGACACAACCCACCAGTCTATGGATTGATCTGCTATGATTAATGGAAAGAAAATTATCAGGTATGATACATAATTTTACCTTGTAATCCTGAGTAACCAACTGTGCATTTTTAAATGAAGGAAGCATGTGTACATAAGAGTTTTTATATGTTTCAGGGTGTCTGTATCAGAACCAAGATTAGGACCTAGTATTCCAGACTCCTGTCTCTGTGAATGTGGAGCAGGGATAGGTCTGAAACCAACATCCTGGTGATCCTGTTGCTGAATTTGGATCTGAAAAATGGCAAGCAGGAGTGAAAACATTGTGTGCATGAGTGTTGCCTCTCAGTTTTTCACCCAAGATGATGGCGTTGACAATATGACTACCACAGAGAGGGTGAGTGTGTACAGCTACTGCAGGTAAAAAAACAACCCCCCCCCCCCCCCCCAAAAACAACAAGATCAAAATAACACAGATATTCAGCATCAGTATTTGGATACTGAGCAGTGCTGAATATCCAAGAGTGAATGCTGTCCTAAAGTTATCCAGTTAGCAGACCACCCCAACACTGTCCGGATAGTGCCAAGGTGGTCAGGGAGAGTATTCAGTGGCACCACCTCGTTAGCAGCAACTGCTAACCAGATAAGTGCCTTTGAACTCTGGTGACCTACTTTTAAGAATTCCCATGTGTGGCACATATGAGCTGGAATTTCCATCTTTATTCTTGTTCTTCAGCCCCTTCAGTAAGGGAGTTCCAGTCATGGCACATTGGTGCCTCTTGGACACAGTACTGGTTTTGTGATGGTGGAGGCTATAGAGGAACAGAAACTCATGCCATTTTACTCTATCTTTAAACCTCTCCTATTAGACTCATTAATAATATGAAAAATTTTAGGGCAGGTGATACCATTGAGCCTAACAATTTTTCTCCCTGCTCTTGTGCAATGAACTAAACGTTGGGGCATCTTTTCTTATAAATTTTTGTATATTTTATTTTTTCAGGTAGTTGACTTGTTGAACCAGGCAGCGTTGATTAGCACAGAGTCCAAATTGACCATCCTTAAGCAGGTAAGGGGGACCATGGCAAGCACTGAAAGAGAAGATACTGTATACATAGCACTAGGGTTACCATATTTGCATCTTCAAAAAAGAGGGCATAAAAAATAAAAATGGTTGCTACCTTTGCTGAAGAAATAGTTTTTGATGTGTGAATTCACACATTCGCTACGATTTCAAAAACTTTTCAAAAACTTCTGGATTTGAATTTCAGTCTAAGTCCAAGCGTACTTACCAGAAGAGTGAATATCCCTCAACTTTGGCTAGCCTCTGAGATATGTGTGAAGCTACAAAGTAGTAAATTTAATACAAATCGGAGAAAAGTTTTCTTCACTCAATGTGTAATTAAACTCTGGAATTCGTTGCCAGAGAATGTGGTAAAGGAGGTTGACTTGGCGGGGTTTAAAAAAGGTCTGGACGGCTTCCTTAAGGAAAAGTCCATAGACCATTATTAAATTGACTTGGGGAAAATCCACTTCTATTTTCTGGATAAGCAGCATAAAATGTATTGAACTTTTTCGGGATCTTGCCAGGTATTTGTTACCTGGATTGGCCACTGTTGGAAACAAGATGCTGGGCTTGATGAAGCTTTGGTCTGTCCCAGTGTGGCAATACTTATGTACTTATGTACATGACATATACTTAAAGTTTTGTGCTGCACGAACAAAATTCATTTGACAGATTGATCCAGCAAGGAAACCGAGGAGTTCAACAATGCCTTTCTCTCTCTTTCGCACCCTTATGGGTCCAGGCTGACTAATAGGGTAGAGATGGTTTCTCTCATTATGTGGATAGTGGAAATAATTGCGTGTTCCCACTACATGATTAATTACACTGACCTTATATTTGCTCAGACTGTTTTACACAGTCTAAGCTTTGACAGACTCCATAATCAGAAGGACACCCGAGATTCAGTGGATATAATAATATAGTTTTATTGAGCATCTCACCAAAGGCAGTACAGGCAATTAGGCATTCATATCTGGAACATGGTGGAGCAGCTCTCCGTGACACGCAGCAGGTGCTGTCAGTCTTCTCTCTTCTGCCTTCTGCCTTTTCTCTGCTTTCTTACCCTAGCAGACTGTCCTTTTATACCTTTCTTGTACCATTCATTCCTATGGACCCCCACTTTCTCACCAGCAGTCTTTTCATATTATCAGTCGATAAATATGACCTAACATGTTTCCAAATTCTAAGTATCAACATCCTCGCTAACAATGAGCTCACATGTCTATAACTTCCAAGTTTCAACATCTGTGACAATAATGAGCTCACACGTTAATAGCTTCTGGACATCAGCATCCTTTGATTGCAGTGACTTCACATGTTCCCAAGTCTCCCTTCAGCCCCCCTGGATGTTTTTGTTTTATGTCAGTCTGACCCACTGTGGTCTGCCTTAGCCAAAAACATCTTTGCTCCCAACTTTTTATTATCGTCCTGTTAATTGCCTTGTGCACCTGTTGTTTTGAGAACAGATTCCGCCTCCCTGTCAGTTCCCAGTTCCTTAATTCAGCATTTGGTCACAGTGACATTTTCTGAGTCAGATCTGGTCTTTGATTTTTAGAGGCCTAGTTCTCAGCTCTTGGCCTGCCTTGGCCTGTATTTTGCTGAGACCAACTAATTGCATTTTTCTACAATAGGTGTGTTGTTCAGGATTTCCTTGTCATCAAGCAGATGAAGCCATTACGTATGGGTTGTGTCCATCAACCAGCAGGGGGAGATAGAGAGCACTCAGTTTTTCACAGTGCCTCATGGCCAGCTAGCTCCACTGCCTCTTCAGTATTCTCTATCTCCCCAAGCAGGGTGGCTGCAGCTTCTTCGAGCTCCATCAAAAATCTGCCTGGGGGTGGCTCCTGGCTTGCCAGTTGTTAGCCGGGGTGTTAGAGGCTATAGCAGCTTCACTTTGAAGGCACATAGGTCAGCCCTTTCCCTGCCTTACCCATGCCCCCATGGATGTGGACATATTAGCTTGCTTTTCCCTGTCCTTTCCCACTCAGTGGATGCAGGCACATTGGTTCGCCTTTCCCTGCCTTTCCCACTTATCTGAGCCTCCGGAGTGTTTTTATTTACCTCTTTTGCCTCTGCTTTCCTCACAGCGTTAATAAATAAATAAATAATTAAAGTTGCGCTTTAGCGCAGCGATCTTTGAAAAGAGGTTTTTTTCTTGAGATTCTTCTGCAGGACCGGAGCTGTGATATTTGGTCTAGTGAGGTAAGAGTGTTTTCTGACTCCTCCGGGGTGGGCCCGCGATCGGGACGTTTTTGGCGCGAACCGCCATTTTTGAATTTTACTGCTGTTTTCGGCGATGGCTGCGGAGACTGTAAAGCGCTGTTCTAAATGTGGCAAGTGCAAATCAGCAGTGCTGTACAGACCGTAGAGCTGGCCCGAGCATGGCGAGCGGCGATCTTTTGCGCTCTGAGCTGGCAGCGGACACCATTTTGGATTTTCCACATGGCGCGGCCTCCGTTGCGACGGAGAGCCCTGAATACGGGGGGGGGGGGGGGGTCCTCTGAGTGAGGCTAATAATAGAGCTGATAGCCCTTGGCAGGATCCAGGCGGTCAGGGAGTAGTTTTCTCCCCTGATTTTGTTTTAATGCTGCATAGGGCGTACATGCTTAAAAGAGCTCTTCCACAGGGTTCTTCGGACCCTCTGCCTGCCTGAGGGGTCTGGCAGAACTTCTTGGGCTGAGGAGCCAGAGTCGGGTGCAGAATTGCCACAGGAGCTTGATGTGGTGAGGATTTTCCACGGCGAGGAGCTGCCAGCGCTTATTTCAGATGCCTTACAAGCCCTCTCGATTGAAGATCCTGGGAGTGGCACTGCCTCCTCTGTTAATCCAAGGATGGCTAGTACCAGAAAGCCTGCTCGAGCCTTTCCTTTGTATGGCTCCATCCAAGAGCTTATTTCGGCTCAATGGGCTGACCCCGAGGGACCTTTGAAGGTTGCCAGGGCTATGGGGCAATTATACCCTCTGAGTGAGGAACATTTGGCTCGCTTTGCAATGCCTAAAGTGGATGCCTTGGTCACGGCTGTGACAAAGAGAACTACTCTCCCTGTTGAAGGAGGTGTTGCCCTGAAGGATATTCAAGACCGCAGGCTTGATTCAGCTCTGAAGCGGTCCTTTGATTTGGCAGGTCTCACTGTTCGGGCGTCTGCATGCAGTTGTTATGCTGCTAGAGCCTGCCTGGCTTGGTTACAGCAGGCAATGGAACAGCCCGGTGATGGAACGGAGACCTTATCTGAAGTGGCTCCGCGGATGGAGTCGGCCTTGTCCTTTTTGGCTGACGCCTTTTATGATATGGTCAGAGCTTCGGCTAAACAAATGGCTGTAGCAGTGGGCGCTCGCCGCACTCTTTGGCTACGACATTGGGTGGCGGACATGGCCTTTAAGCAAAGGTTGGTGAAGTTGCCCTTTCAAGGCCTTCTCCTGTTTGGTGAGGAGCTGGAAAACATTGTTAAAGGCCTGGGGGATTCCAAACCTCAGCACTTGCCCGAAGATAGGCCGAAGCCTTCCTCTAAGGGTCAGGCGGTCCGCTCCTCTTACAGACCTTGCTTCCGTGAAGCTAGAAGGTACCGCCCGGGGCGTGCTGCTGGGTTCACTTCGCGTGCCCGCTTTCAGCAGAGAAACTCCTTTCGCTTGGACAAACGTTCCGCAGATGCCGATTCAAGACCTGGAGTTCAGGGGCGACCCTCTCAATGATGGTGCGCCGGCCCCCTCCTCGTTTCCTGTCATCGGAGGAAGACTTTCCCTCTTTTTCGAGGAGTGGGCCAAAATCTCCACAGATCAGTGGGTCTTGGACCCGATCAGAGACGGATACCGAATAGAATTCGATGCCCCGGTGAGAGACGTGTTTGTGGAGTCCCAATGCGGTTCTGCCATCAAACGGGCGGTGGTAGAGGAGACTTTGCACAGTCTGTGCCGGATAGGGGCTGTGACCCCGGTGCCTCCCGCCGAACAAGGTCTAGGCCGCTACTCCATTTACTTTGTGGTGCCACGAAAAGGCGGGTCTTTTCGTCCGATCCTGGACTTGAAAGAGCTAAACAAGTCCTTAAGAGTGCGGCATTTTTACATGGAAACCATGAGCTCCGTCATTGCGGCGGTACAGCCAGGAGAGTTTCTCACATCTCTGGACCTGAAAGAAGCTTACTTGCACATACCAATTTGGCCCCCGCACCAGAAGTTTCTGCGATTTGCGGTGTTGGGAAAACATTTCCAGTTTCGGGCCTTGCCTTTTGGCCTTGCCACAGCTCCCTGAACCTTCTCCAAGGTAATGGTGGTAGTAGCTGCCTTTCTCAGGCGAGAGGGTATCCGGGTTCACCCGTACCTAGACGACTGGCTCATCAGAGCAGACTCAGAAAAAGAGAGTCATCTAGCTACAGCCAGAGTGGTTTCAGTCCTTCAATCTCTGGGCTGGGTCGTCAATATGGCCAAAAGTTACCTGACCCCCTCGCAATCTCTAGAATATTTGGGGGCCAGGTTCGATACAGCCTTGGGCTATGTGTTTCTTCCCGAGCAAAGGCGGTGCAAGCTTCAGAATCAGGTCCGTCTGCTCCTGAGGATGCCCCGCCTGTGAGCTTGGGACATTGTCCAGCTGTTGGGATCGATGACGGCCACCTTGGAAGTGGTGCCATGGGCGAGAGTGCACCTGAGACCTCTACAGTATTCTCAACTTCAACGATGGTATCCAGTATCTCAGGGTTATCAGTGCAGACTTTCTTGGCTCCCTGCGGCCCACCTCAGTGTGGAGTGGTGGCTCTCGGACAGCATGTTGCGGTGGGGAATGCCGCTGGCACTCCCTGATTGGTGCCTAGTGGTGACAGATGCCAGCCTGAAGGACTGGGGCGCACATTGCCAGGGGAAGCATGCCCAGGGTCTGTGGACGCCCGACGAGTCGGAGTGGACTATCAACCGCCTGGAGTTGAAAGCGGTGTTTCTGGCTCTTCTGGCCTTTCAAGTGACCCTGGAAGGATTGGCTGTCCGAGTGATGTCGGACAACATGACAGCAGTGGCCTACATAAATCGACAAGGCGGCACTCAGTGCAGAGCTCTAGCCACGCAGACCGAACAAACTTGCTGCTGGGCTGAGCTGCATCTACAGTCACTGTCAGCAGCTCACATTGCAGGTCAGAGCAACGTGCAAGCCGACTATCTAAGCAGGCATCAGATCGATCCAGCGGAGTGGGAACTAGCAGACGATGTATTCCTGCAGATATGTGCCAAATGGGGCAAGCCAGTGATGGATCTTATGGCGACCAGTTCCAGTGCCAAAGTCCCGTGCTTTTTCAGCAGACGGAGGGATCCTCGCTCTGCCGGGTTGGATGCCTTGGGTCAACCCTGGCCCCTGGGCTTGCTGTATGTCTTCCCTCCGTGGCCCTTGATAGGGCGAGTGCTCCTGCGGATTCGGCTGCATCCAGGAGAAGTGGTGCTCATCGCTCCGGACTGGCCCAGGAGGCCTTGGTATGCGGACCTCCGACAGATGCTGTTGGAGGCTCCCTTTCCGTTACCTCTGGTTCCGCACCTGTTGTCACAGGGTCCGGTGGCCATGGAGGACGCCTGTCGCTTTGGTCTTATGGCATGGCGATTGAGAGGGCGCAATTGAGAGATAAAGGCTACTCAAATACGCTAATTTCCATTCTCCTGCAGGCCCGGAAGCGCTCCACTTCCGTGTCTTATGCCAGGATTTGGCGCCAGTTTGAAGTCTGGTGTGTTTCAAGAGCGCTTTCTCCGTTGTGGGGTCCTGTCTCGCCGATTCTGGACTTTTTGCAGGATGGTGTACACAAAGGCTTGGCCTATAATTCCCTGCGGGTGCAAGTGGCAGCATTGGCCTCCCTGTGCGTCAAGGTTGAAGGCGTGTCCTTAGCTGCTCATCCAGATGTGGCACAGTTTCTTAGAGGGGTGCTTCTGCTCCGTCCTCCCTTGCGGGCACCTTGTCCAGCTTGGAATCTGGGGTTAGTATTGAAGGCCCTTCAGGGGGCTCCCTTTGAACCGCTTCGGCGTGCTTCAGAGAAAGATTTGACATTGAAGGCCGTCTTTTTAGTGGCCATTACCTCGGCGAGACGGGTGTCAGAGCTCCAGGCGCTGTCCTGTAGAGACCCTTTTCTGCAGTTCTCAGAGTCAGGGGTCACGGTTCGGACCGTGCCTTCCTTCATGCCTAAGGTGGTTTCAGCGTTTCACCTAAACCAGCCTGTTTTTCTTCCCTCCTATGTTGAGGAGGAGTTTCCAGATTCATTTGGGCAGTTGCACCTTTTGGATGTGCGCAGGACTCTGTTGCAGTATCTGCGAATTACAAATTCTTTCAGGACCTCTGATCATCTTTTTGTGCTGTTTGCAGGTCCTCGCAGAGGGTCTTCAGCGTCTAAAGCCACTATTGCCCGTTGGCTCAAAGAAGCTATCTTTTCAGCATATCTGCTGTCTGGCCGGGCTCCGCCTGAAGCCTTTAAGGCACATTCCACAAGAGCGATTTCCTCTTCCTGGGCGGAAACTGGAGCACTATCTCTTCATGAGATTTGCAGTGCTGCAACATGGGCTTCTCTTTCGCCCTACATTACAGGCTGGATGTGGCTGCCATGAGGGATGCGTGTTTTGGAGCACAGGTGCTAGCGCGTGGTGTGACCTGTTCCCACCCTATATAGGGATTGCTTTGTTACATCCCATACGTAATGGCTTCATCTGCTTGATGACAAGGAAGGGAAAATTAGGTTCTTACCTTGGTAATTTTCTTTCCTTTAGTCATAGCAGATGAAGCCATGAGCCCTTCCTGTATGATTGTCTGTATGCTGTGGATCTGTTTCAGGTTCTGTTCTTGTTTCCTGAAGTTCCTTCCTTGGGAGAAAGTTGGAAAACAGTCTTCAGGATTCTTGTTACAGTTATAGGAGGATGAGTTCATTCCCTCCACTTCATGTTTTGGGAGGATGAGTTTATTCCCTCCAGGAGGATGCAAGTATTCCCTCCGTTTATACAAAGTGGAGGACGAGTTTATTCCCTCCAAGAGGATGAGTTCATTCCCTCCTTTTTTGGAGTTTATGCCCTTGTTAAGGGGCTATCGTTCGCTGTGAGGAAAGTTCATGTTATTCCCATTGTGGTTTGCCATACTGCTTTGGAAGCTTCAAATACTGAAGAGGCAGTGGAGCTAGCTGACCATGAGGCACTGTGAAAAATTGAGTGCTCTCTATCTCCCCCTGCTGGTTGATGGACACAACCCATACGTAATGGCTTCATCTGCTATGACTAAAGGAAAGAAAATTATCTTGGTAAGAACCTAATTTTCCCATTTTCCTAAAAATTAAAAAAATTTGGAGCACATACCTGAAGATGTCCAAAAGGAGGGCATGGCCTCTTAAAAGAGGATATATGGTAACCCTTGTCTTAAGTAAAATTGAGGTACAAACCAGTTCCCTTTAAACAAACTTTAATACAAATTAATTTCAAAGCATTTTTTTTTCTTAGAGAGAGAGAGTGTTTTTCAGATGACTTTTCCATGCACCAGGAGACTACTTTATATCTACACTAGTAAAAAAGGCCTGTTTCTCACACAAATGAAACTGGCAGTAGCAAGGTTATCATGTAATGGCGATTATTTTTTTAAGGGAACCGTTAGGAGTAATGTTCTGTCATAAGTAATAACTGGAAAAGGTGCATAATGAGTAATATGCTCCAGGGGTATGAGACACAGATTGTTTTATCTATGTTTTTTTTTTGTTTTAATCTTTCATTGTGATTTTTATTTATAGTATTTTTTAAAAGATAGAGTACGCAGACTCCATCCATGCCCAGCATTTCTCCTCTCTTCCATCCCTTCCATCCATGTGCATCTCCTTCCTGACTTTCCCTCCCCTCCATCCATTCATGTCCAGCAACTCTCCATTCTCCCCTGCCCTCTCCTCCATCCACCCATATCCAGCAAATTTCCTCTCTCCTCTGCCCCCTCCATTCATCCATCCATCCATGTTCAGCAGTTCTCCTCTCTCCCCTCCCCTCCATCCATGTCCAAGCTCTCCATTCTCCCCTGCCCTCTCCTTCATCCACCCATATCCAGCAAATTTCCTCTCTCCCCTGCCCCCATTCATCCATCCATGTCCAGCAGTTCTCCTCTCTCCCCTGCCCTCTCATCCATCCATCCATGCCCAGCAACTCTCCATTCTCCCATGCCCTCTCCTCCATCCATCCATATTCAGCAAATTTGCTCTCTCTCCTGCCCCTCCAACCATCCATGTCCAGCAGTTCTCCTCTCTCCCCTCCCTCCATGTCCAAGAACTCTCCATTCTCCCCTGCCCTCTCCTTCATCCACCCATATCCAGCAAATTTCCTCTCTCCCCTGCCCCCATTCATCCATCCATGTCCAGCAGTTCTCCTCTCTCCCCTGCCCTCTCCTCCATCCATCCATGCCCAGCAACTCTCCATTCTCCCATGCCCTCTCCTCCATCCATCCATATTCAGCAAATTTGCTCTCTCTCCTGCCCCTCCAACCATCCATGTCCAGCAAGTCTCCTCTCTCCCCCTGCCTTCCCCTCCTGTCCTGTCCAGCGATCTCTTCTCTCCCCCTTCCTTCCCCTCCTGTCCTGTCCAGCGATCTCTTCTCTCCCCCTGCCTTCCCCTCCTGTCCTGTCCAGCGATATCTTCTCTCCCCCTGCCTTCCCCTCCTGTCCTGTCCAGCGATCTCTTCTCTCCCCCTGCCTTCCCCTCCTCTCCTGTCCAGCAATGTCTTCTCCCCCTGCCCTCTCCAATTCCAGCCATCTCTTTTCTCCCCCTGCCATCCCATCCATGTCCAGCGATTCTCTCTGCCCTCTCAGCTCCCTGAGCCCTCCTCTCCATTCCTCCCCCCCCCCCCCCCGCGCATTTAACCCATTTACTTTCAGGCACAGTGACGGCAGTGAAGTGGACAACACAGCTTCTCACTTCCCTCACACAGTGTCCTGCCCTCGTGGAAACAGGAAATGCATCATCGCAGAAGGCGGGACACTATGTGAGGGAAGGGAGAAGCTGGAAGCGAGCCCGCAGTGTTGTCCACTGCCATTACTGCGCCTGAAAGTAAAGTGGTTAAACACGCATGTGGGGGAGGAACGGAGAGGATGGCTGTCGATCGGGGAGCTCAGGGCGGGAAGGAGTGGAGGGACCGTCCGAGAGCTGCTGCACCAGACAGCCCTGCGTTGGGGGGGGGGGGGGGGCAGCAGCCAGGGGAAGGTCACGGTATGCTTGTCCTCCCATCCCATCCATGTCTATCAATTCTCCTCTGCCCTTCCCTTCCTCCTTCCCACCCCTCAATGTCCCGCGATTCTCTCCTCCTGACATCATCTCGCCTCCAGCGTTCCCTTCTCCCTCATTGTTCCGCCCTCTGACGTCATTACGTTCTGACGCGAGGGCAGGGCAATGAGTGGGAATGGATGTTACAAACCCAGGCATCCAGACGTAGAATGTTGGAGGTGCAAATTATTATATAAGATGATGAAATTTGTTGAGTTGTCTTCCATATTTTGATTAATTTCTTTTTTGCTTTACAAGGTGCAAGAATTGATTATAAACAAAGATCCCAGTCTCTTGGATAACTTTTTGGATGTAAGTAAAACAATATAATTTATGCAAGTTTTCTGACTTCTATATCTTTTTTTTTTTTTTTTTTTGTACCCCGCACTTTCCCACTCATGGCAGGCTCAACGCGGCAGGCAATAGAGGGTTAAGTGACTTGCCCAGAGTCACAAGGAGCTGCCTGTGCTGGGAATCGAACTCAGTTCCCCAGGACCAAAGTCCACCACCCTAACCACTAGGCCACTCCTCCAACACCAATAATATACAAATATATTGGTGTAAGCAAAGGCAGTATCCCATGTGCTAGCACTTGGCTGGCAAGTGCATCGTCTGATGTTGCTTATTCACTTTCTGTTTTTTTGACTTTTTCTGTGTCCTTTCACAGACCACATTGAAGACCACCTTCAGAACCAGATTCAGCAAACTTCTCCTTCATTTTTCATAGCATGTATAGGTTATATTTGATATGGCAGAAGCTCAATAAGTAGCACAGTGTAAAAGAACCTAATTCTCCAAGTGTTATAAATAGCCCCCAGATAACCTGAGAACCTATACCAAAATAGGACTCACAAAATCAAATTGAGGAACCAAGGCTTAATTAAGTAATTTATTGTTCAAAAATCATCCTTGCAAGAATGGGTGCGCCTGTGTCTTTGAACTGCGAGCCAGCACACACACTTTCTATAAGATTCCACAGATTTTATAGTTACATGTATGTGTCTGCTCCTAAGTGTTTCTCATTGGCCGATGGTCATCTACCTGTGGGCTAGTGTTCTGCTTAACAGCTAGCAGCTGGGACTTCTCACTCTCTTCCTCCCTAACTTACTCTCTGTAGTTTCTTTGTTCATAATTCCCTGCTATCTCACAGATGTCCATTTCCCGCCTTCTGGCCTTGGGCTATCACAACATCTCCCTTCATGGCCTCATGCAACAGTTTATCTCAGCTCTGGGGCCTGACTGAAGTTTTTCCTGTGTCTCAATATTTTTACAAGCCCCCTTCCTCCCTCTTCTCCTGTTCCTTCTTCTTACAGAAAAACACAAGTCCTTTGTCTAATAATTCAAACAGCTATAATGTACTTCTTTCTGTTACAAAAGAGCTAGTTAGAGCCTGAACTATAAATTTATACCTATGTTATATGGAAACACAATATATTTATTTCCCACAACTTGTTTTCTTTTATCCTCTTTTATCTTTTATCCTCTATTGTGTTTCCATCTATAATCTCCCACAAGTCTATATAACTTCTCTTATCACAAGAGGCACTTATGGTACTTCTCCTTTGTCTATTATGTAATGTGGGCCCTTTTTCAAATGCCAGGGTGAATGGTATAGCCAATTGTACCAATGCACATGTGCCTTTCCAGTCTACCAAGCAGGCCTGAGAATTCTCCCCCATAATACCACCACACATCTGCTTTGGCTATTTTCAGGTTTGAATAGTTTCCACTAGCCTGCTTCCCAGTCACATTCATCACGTGTGTGCATGTGTGTAAGACTCCTCCTACCTTTCTGGTTGCCCCTTTCCCCATCTTGAGAGACAGGTGGAATGGTTCCCATGGCCTAGTGAGGAGACTGGTGGTATGCGCATATCTTCAAGGCTTAGTGCCGGAAATAGCAATGCTTGGGATTTACAGGAGTCATTTCCCCATGCTTCTTTCTCCTGAAACAGAGCCAACATACACTTCATGGTATTGGGATTTGAATTCCACCCTAAAGGAAAAGGGGTGATTCCAGCCATATGTCTGCACATGCATAGCAATCACTTTTATTCAAACTGGCCACATAAATTCAACCCAGGCATTTATCCCCCCTAGATCCTGTTTCTGTCTCAAATGTTTGTTCCAAATCCTTTGCCTCTATTACTTGCACCACCTTGGGATCATTTAGAGGTGGGGCTGTGTCATAGGCATATTTGTTGCAAGTGGGATATCCTGAACCTTCTTGTCCACAACAATCTTTAAACAGCATGCTACTGGGTCTCCTCTTGATACATCTATTCTTACCATTAACATTTTCTGTCCACTCTGTACCCATGATTGTCATAAAAAAAGGATTACACTCCTTATCCCTTCAGTCTGCAAGGGTCCTTTAAGAATACAGATTGTAGGCTTAGATATTATCACTTTCACCCCATTAGGTGTAGTAGTCCACTCTTTGTCTGTGTAGTCCACAATACATAATACCAAGTTATACATGGTGCATTCATACATATATACAGTTCACTCCATTTAAGTGCACGTCGGATAAGCGCATGCTCTGTTTAACTGCATGCCGTACTTCGGTCCCGTTTTTGGTGCCATCAGTTTCTATGGGGACAAACTTCGGTTTAGCGCACCACTGATAAGTGCAAGATTTGCTTATATGCATGGTTTAAGACCGCTCCTCTGCAGGAAAGACTCTGCATAAGTGCACGCGCAGAATATGGAAGCCGATTGGCGCGTGACAAAGGGGCGGTAAATTTGAAATCTCGGTTAACTGCCACAGGCAGAAGAAGTGAAAGAATGTTGTTAGAGTGTACACTGGAGTCATCGTCATCGCGCAACTGTAAGACTTTAACATTGGCTGAACAAATAGAAGTTCTTAAAAAATTAGAAAACAAACAAGTCAAGCATCTATTGCTAAAGAATATGGTGTCAATCCCAGTCAAATTTCACGTATCTTGAAGCAGAAAGACCAGCTTCTGGAAGACTGGCAAAACAATACAAATCCACACCGAAAATGAAAATGGGCGGGAAAAGCTGAGGAGGTAGAAGATGCTCTTCTTCGGTGGTTTTCTGAAGTCAGGAGCAGACAGTTTCCTGTCAGTGGTCCACTGCTTATGGAGAAAGCTAATCAGCTAGCTGAAAGTCTTGGACTAACTGAATTCAAAGCCACTGTTGGATAGTTGGAAAGATGGAAGGAGAGGAACAACATAAAATTCAAGAAACAGCATGGTGAAAAACAAGACGCTGATGACTTTGGTGCTGAAAATTGGGTTGTTTCAGTTCTTCCTACCATCTTGAACGAGTTTGCACCTCGTGACATTTTCAATGCTGACAAAAACGGTCTCTACTTGCGAGCGATTCCTGATGGAACACTTGCATTCAAACATGCCGAAACTACAGGAAGTAAAACGTCGAGGGACCGACTGACGATCCTTCTTTGCTGCAATATGGATGGGAGTGAGAAGTTGGAGCCCCTTGTCATTGGAAAGACCAAACAGCCCCATTGCTTCAAGAATATTAAGCTACTTCCTGTGTCATACGATGCTAACGCAAATTCATGGATGACTGGGGAAATTTGGAAGCAGTGCCTAAAGAAGTTAGACACTAGAATGCAGGCACAAAAGCGTCGGAGTTTGTTGCTTTGTGATAATTGTGGGCTGTCTAAGGTCAACGTAGTCTTCCTGCCACCAAACACTACCTCTCTGATCGAACCTATGGATCATGGCATAATAGCCAATTTCAAACAACATTATCGGGTTCTTGTGCTACGTCGTCTGATGAGCGTTATGGATGACCAGACTGGCAAGGATAAACGTGCTGTTGAACTGGCTCATAATCTATCACTGTTGGATTCCCTACATATGCAGAAAGAAGCCTGGAATCATGTTACACAGGTAACCATTGTGAACTGCTACAAGCGGGCAAGCTTTGTTAGGGATGTGGAGAGGGATGAAACAGATGCAGCTGTTGCAAATGCGTCAGATGAACATGCTATTGACATCCCAGCCGGTGTTACTGAAGAGGAGTTTCATCACTATGTAGCTGTTGATTACGATCTGTAAACAGCTGACGACAGCACTGATGTCCAGATATGCGCCTACACGCAGGCAATGGCTGATGATGAAACAGATGATGACATGAGCAGCGAGGCACATGCTGACGAAATTCAACAACCTCCTGTCACTTTTGCAAGAGCGCTAGAGAGTCTCAACACCGTACGGGCTTATCCTGAGGCCACTGGATGTCAGTGCTATGATAGTTTTTACCGTCTGGCAGACGTAGTCTATGGAACTCACAGACCCAATAGTGTACAGAGGACTATGACTGATTACTTAAAGTAAGCCTAACGTCAGTTAACGGAGACTGTATATTGTACGTATAATACGTATAATGAACAGTACTGTACATAAGTTTATCAGATGTCAAGCTTCTTTGGGTCACAGCGTTTAAGTGCAGGCTCCGGTTAGCTGCATGTATTTCTTTGGTCCCAGACCCTTGCACTTAAGCGGATTGCACTGTACTTGTCTTCCCTGCTATATTTCCTCTGTGCTTTTAAATCCCCACAATTAATTAAGCTGCACACATCAAACCTCACTATCTGGTGTTTAGTGGTTTCTGTTATCCTTATTGTAAGCGTCATGGAAAGATTCTGAAAGGGATGAACTGACTTCGGGGAGTGGGGTATGTGATCCTGTCAGTATTAACATGACCCATTAACATCAGTATCAGGCTTACCCATAAGGAAAGGCTGAGACCGCTCATGTTGGACACATTCAACTTTGGACTGGTTAAAGGTAACCACTTCCAAATCATCGTCTTCATCCCCTTTAGGTCTCAGAATCTTTCCTTATGTAAGCAACAGAACAAAACTAGTCCTACAAGTTGCAACAATACTGTTACTTCTAGGTCTATCTTTTCTATCTGCATTTAGGAAAAGATATATGAACTGTATTCAAAGAAAATGGTTATAGCCCCTATGCTAAAGAAAGACAGTCTTCTAATCTTAACAAGCCTAAACAGGTATTCTCCTTTTTCTAATAAAGTACCACAGTTGCCAAACCCCTCCCACTATTTCATATGTAATGAACCAAAATTTTACCAGTTCCACCTTGTTAGGTCGGTATAGTAATATGTTTCTTTGTTCAACCCTTATCTTAGCTTACCCATATAATGTATCCCCTTCCCTTATAAAGAATGACCCTGGCCCCACAGTCCAAGTGTCTATTAGTGGTTCACACAGTCTACAAAACCTGGTCACGGGATCCCAGGCAGGATTATCATCAGGTCCTGGATTCCAGCTCAAAACAGGTCTCTCATACGAATTGTTCAAGCAGCGTTTTCAGTCTTTCTTCTAATCTTTATCTTGAAAGGGTCCTCTGTATTTATCACTGTCCACCCAGAGGAATTTGCAGGTGTCTCCACTGGTCCCTTGATCCTGGTGTAGTGTGTTCAATCCTTCTCTTTTTTTTTTAAATCTGTTTATTGGCACAACATTAGACATGCAAAAACATGAAAACCAAAGTACTGATTACAAAGCTTAACCATCCACTTTTCGGTGATAAAGAGTGCCAAACATACATTTTTAATTTTTAAACCCCTTCCCCATATCCTCCCCTCTCCCCAGTATTCCTCTCAAATTTCTGTTTTTATTGAAAATATTGTACAGATATCAAGTCATTATATAGCAACAGTGTATTAAACATCTCTCAAACTTAAATACTGAACAGTATAAAATAACATATAGAATATTCCCTCATTTCCCCCCTCCCCCCCATCTTGCCCTCAGCCATTAGAAAGCATTGAGGCTCGGTAGATAGACATCCAGAAGCATTCAAAGTCTTGGGACAATGAGCTCAGGGGCATCAAGGTCTATGTTAGATTTTAGTCTCCATGATCGATATCGTTCCCATAACCTATTAAACTTTGCTACATGTCCAGATCGTAAAGCTGTCATTTTAGACATTTGATATAGATAGTCCATCTTATATATTACTTTTATCACAGGCGGTGCTACTGAGCTTTTCCACTGTGCAGCCAATATAATTTTTCCCGCCACCAACCATATTGAAGTGAGCCGATGGTCTAAAAGACGTACCCCTGGGGGGCGGACATGTAGCAAGCAGACCTCCGGCTTTTGAGGATACCGCACTCCTGTCACTTGGATAAACACATCAATCAACTCTGCCCAATAAAGCTGTATTTTTGGACATGTCCACCAAATATGCAGCATGTCCCCCACTGCCACACAACCCCTCCAGCACTTGTCAGACCCCTGTCCATACATCTTTACCAATCGCTGAGGAGTGTAATACCATTGATATAATATTTTATAACTGTTTTCTATCATTGAACTAGATATAGAAACCCGCAACATATGTTCCATGGCTTTTTCCCATTGTGTGTATTCTATTGTTATTTGTAGGTTTTTCTCCCACCGCTGTAGATAGTGTAGTATAGGCTTCTTATCATAGAGCAATGCCTTATAGAGGCGAGAGATACATCCCCGGTGGCTGCCCACCCTTATTGCTTGTTCTATGGCCAATTCCTCTAAGGACAGTTCAATTTTTGCCCTTTTATTTATATAGTCTCTCATACGATTATAGTGAAATAGGTGGTACGCTGGCAAACCATATTCCTCTTGTAAATCTGTGAATGGTATCATCTGTCCCTCGTCCCATAGTTGCCCTAATGTGTTCAGTCCCTTCTTCTCCCAACTACTATAAAGTGGATTGGCCATCCCCAGAGGACAGCCGGGAGCGGTTTTTATGGCCATCTGTTGGAAATATAATCTGTTGGGGATATATCGCTGCCGTATAGCCAACCAAGTTTGTAGGGGATATTGTACAGCTAGTGGGGCTTTCCTAATGTATGCCTGAACCTGCTTCTTTGGCAGCCATATAATGGAGCGCATGTCAGCGAGCCCCATCCAATGCCGTTCCACCTGGAGCCATGGTTTTGCATTACCAATAGTCCACTCCGCTAACACTCGTAGTTGTGCTGCTTGGTGGTATAGGGCGAAGTTTGGTACTCCCATACCACCCTGTTTTTTAGATTGGTATAGGACGTTTGCTCTGACTCTTGGTGGTTTATGCTGCCAGATATAGGCAAAAACTTTTCGATTTAGTTGGCGAAAGAAACCCTTCGGCATTGGCAATGGTAACGCGAGAAATAAATATAACAGCTTGGGCAATATCATCATTTTTATAGCTGCCACCCTTCCCAACCAAGATAATTCTAAGCCCTCCCATTTATCTAGATCCCGAAAAAGTTCCTGAAGCTTTGGCGGGAAATTAGCCTGATGGAGATCCCCCAAGTTAGGTGTTAATTGAATACCCAGATATCTAAGAGTTCGGGTAACCCATTTGACCGGGAATTGCTGCCGTAACAAGCCCTCTTCCGTCTGTGGTATCCCAAGTCCTAAAACCTCTGATTTGGCCATATTCACACGAAACCCAGATAACTGACCGTAGTGATTCAATTCTTGTATTACCTGAGGTAACGATTCGCTAGGGGTTGTCACCGTTAAAAGGACATCATCCGCAAATAGCATGATTTTATGGGTTATGTGTCCTATCTTTAGACCATGTATGTAAGGATTTTGGCGTATGTGTTGTGCTAAAGGTTCCATGGTCAAGGCGAATAATAATGGTGATAACGCACAACCCTGCCGCATTCCCCGTTCTAATGTGATAGGGCGGGAACTAGACCCGTTGATCCGTAAGACCGCCAATGGCTGAGCATATAGTAGTCGAAGCCAAAGAAGAAATCGACCCGTAAAGCCCATATGTTCCAGGACTTCAAACATGAAGGCCCAATTAACCCGATCAAACGCCTTTTCTGCATCTAATGAAAGGAGCATCATGGGTTGTCGGGTGCTAACTGACTCATGGATCAAATGTAGTGCTCTCCTAACATTATCAAATGCTTGCCGTCCTACAATAAAGCCCGTTTGGTCCCCATGTACTAATTTCGGCATGAACTTTTGTAGCCTTTTAGCTAATATTTTGGTAAAGATTTTGTAGTCGGATCCCAAGAGTGATATTGGGCGATAGGAATTACACTGCTGCGGATCCTTCCCGGGTTTCTGCAGGACTATAACATTTGCCAATCTCCAGGTAGCCGGCAACTCGTGTTGGAGTTCAATTTCATTGAAGGCTCGGACCAATAATGGTATCAATTGCTTACTATAGCATTTATAAAATTTATTAGTATAGCCATCGGGCCCTGGCACTTTGCCATGTGGTAGGTCTCGTATCGCCCATACCACCTCATCTGATGTAATAGGGGCTGAGAGCATCTCCCCCTCTATTAGTGATAACTGAGGAAGCATGGCGTGGGTTAGATAACTTTGGGCCTGTTGTTGATCTAAGGTCCCCTCACATTGGTATAATGTTGTATAGAAGTGGGCGAATACCGCTCCAATGTCGTCTCGTGTGGTATGCATATTCCCGTCTATATCCCGAATCGAGGTGATATGTGTATTTGTAGACCATTTTTTCAATTTATGGGCAAGTAGCCGTGAGGCCTTATTCCCGAATTCAAAATAGGTCTGTCTTACTCGTTGCAATTGTTCAGTGATCTCTGCCAGTTGGAGCTCCCTAAGTTCCATCCTTAAATTATGCATCTGGTGTTGTATGTCCCCTGTCTCCCCCTGCTGGGTAGCTCGCTCACTAAGGGCCATCAATTCTGCATGTATCTGCTGTGTCCGTGCTCTCGCCTGTCGCTCAACATGTGCCTGGATGGAGATGACTTTTCCCCTGATCACGGCCTTGCAACCTTCCCAGAGTATTCCAGAAGACACCTCTCCATTATCATTGAGGTCAATGTATTCTTTGATATCTGCTTCTAGCCTAGTGACTATTGCCGGATCTGCTAGCAACGAGTCATTGAAGCGCCATTGTGGCTTCTCCAAGTTTCGTGTTTTCCTCCTTAGCTCCAGCACCACCGGAGCATGGTCTGACCATGTCCTAGGATGTATCTGGATATCTTCTACAGTGGAAAGTAAAGTCGGTGGCCCTAGCCATAGGTCTATGCGAGATTGAGATTTATGTACCGCCGAATAATATGTATACCCTCTCGTTTGCGGATTGATCTGCCTCCATATGTCCACTATCTGCCATTGTCTCATAAATTTGTGTAATTGGGCCCGGTCAGCTTGTGAGTATCGAATCCCCTGTGTGGTATTGTCTAACGTGGGATGTAGCGTAAGGTTAAAATCTCCGCCAATCAGTAGGGTACCCTCAATATATTTAGTAAGAAGTATCGACACGTCTAGATAGAAGGCCCCTTGTTGGTCGTTGGGCGCATAGATATTTAAAAGCGATAGTGTCTCCCCCTCCGTTTTCACTATCAACAATAGGTATCTACCCCTTTTGTCTCTGATCACACGCTGTATTTGCCAGGGGTATTTACGAGAGAGTACTATCAATACTCCATTCTTTTTTTTTTCCAGGCAGTTAGATGCAAAAAATATTTGCTGATTTCTCTTTGCACAGCATAGCCGTTCAGCCGTCTGAACTAGGTGTGTTTCCTGAATGAATGCTATGTCTGCCTTTAGGCGTTGGATCTCTTTAAACATGAGCTGACGTTTTCCCGGTGAATTAAGCCCCTTTACATTAAGGGTCATACACGTTAGAGTACTCATCCCCCCCTTATTACTGTTATGTCTAGCTCATCGCATCGCCTCTGGTTCTGGACTGTACCTAATTGTAATTCTCTCTCCCCAACCCTCATTTTGATGATAATCTGAACTATTCCCCCCCAACTATTAACTCCCATACCCGCCCTACCCTCCATAAGACATCCCTGTGTTATACTCATAAGGATGTCAGAGAAGAAAGTGACCCCCCCCCCTCATTTATTATCAGTAAACAGCTTGATCCCCACTTCATCAGGCAATTGAGTATTATATCTTTGTCAGGTCATTCCTGCCTGTGTACATTGCCTTACACTATTTTTTTTTTTTTTTTAGCCAAATTCAAATCATCATTTGTAACATTATAGTCATCAGTTTAAGGTCTCTTATCTCGTTTCCCTGCAGCATGAATTGCGCTCTATGTTCGGGTTGTATTTTCAGTTCTTCTTAGCTGGGTACCCGAGTGCTGGCGCTGTAGCCGTCCCTTTCCTGCAGTAACTCGTTGCCAGCGTGGCTTGTCTCCTGCTGATAGTTTCTGTTTCGTTGATGTCGCGGTTTCTCCACTTGGTCCGTCTTCCGGAAAAATCTCCGCTACTTCTGCGATGTCCCGGACCTGATGTTGTTTCCCATCTTTATAAAATCTAAGCACAAATGGATGGCCCCATCTGTACTTGATGCCTTTATCAGCGAGGAATTTCGTAAAGGGTCGAAGCTCCGCTCTTCGTTTCAATGTAGTAGCAGCCAAATCCTGGTAACACTCTATATGATAGGAGTCCCATTGAAATCCTGGTGTGGTGCGCGAGGCCTGCATTATCTGCTCCTTTAGTTTAAAATCGCTAAAGCAGGCAATGATATCTTTTGGACGGTTTGAGTTCATGCTGCCCAAGGCTCTGTGTGCTCGTACCAGTTGAATTTCTGCGGGATCTTTAATAATCTGGCGTTCCTTAAGTAATGCGCTAGCAAGTTTTTGTATAGTCAGTTCGCAGTCTAGGTATTGTGGCGTGTCGGGAAGGCCCCGAAATCTCACATTGCATCGGCGACTGCGATTTTCTAGGTCCTCTACTTTGTCCCAGATCTGCTGAGTCTCCTGCTTGGCGTCCCGGAGTTGCGCGTCAAAAGTTTGGAGTAGTTCAGTATGTTCTTCCAATCGGTCTTCCGTTTCAGCTACTCTTATACCCAACGCGCCAATTTCTCCGCGAAGTTCCGCCCCCAGCATAGTAATGTCCGCTCGCACTGCTGCTATAATATCTGCTTTTATTTCCTGTAGCCACCCCCGAATCTCTTGCATGCGGTTTTCCTCTGGCAAGTGTCCCTCGCCCGTGGCGAATAACGGTGGGGAAAGTTGCGTTGGGCTGCCCCCTCGGGAGTCTGGCTGGTGCAGCTCAAGTGTTGGCGCGCTCATGTCCGCGGTTGGGCCCTTATATGCGAACGCTTGTAAACTGACTCTCGGGGCTCTCGGGGCTCTGGAACTATTCATATATCGCTTACCGCTGGTTTCAGATGCAATTCTCACGTACTTAGAGGTCGCGTTTGTGTAAGGTATTATCAGTGGGAGTCCTGGTAGCTTGGAGCTAGTCGGAGCTCGTGGCTCAGGCAGCCATTTCGGGTGGTGACGTCACTTCCTCCGTGTTCAATCCTTCTCTATGGTCCTGACTGCAGTTTCAGTGGTCAGTGGTCTCCTTCCCAGGAGTGCTGTAGCTTGGGCTCTTTCCAGCACTTGACCAGTACCCACTCTTCCTGCTGGATTTTGTGGATAGACTCGAGTGGTGGAGTTTGGACCAGTAACACTTTTTTCCTTAAATGAGATTAAGAGGAAGACTGTGCCAGTATATAATTTTTTAAATTCAAATGTTTGGTTTCAAATGTGGGTAACCCCCCTTTTCCGGTAACCCAAACAACATTTCAGAGGGGGAAATTCCCAGGTCCCTTCGGGGTGCAGTCCTAACTCTTTAGTACTGCAATTGATAAGCGTTTTGTCCAGGGCAATTTGGTTTCTAGCATTATTTTGGCAATCTGCTTTTTCAGTGTTTGGCTCATTCTTTCCACCTTCCCAGAAGAGGGTGGGTGCCACGGGGTGTGGAAGTGCCAGGTAATTCCCAGACCCTCCATCACTCCCTGCAAAATCTTGGAAGTAAAATGACTCCCTTGGTCTGAATCTATATTTTCCACCAACCCATATAGTAACATAGTAACATAGTAGATGACGGCAGAAAAAGACCTGCATGGTCCACCCAGTCTACCCAACAAGATAAACTCACATGTTCCATTTTTTGTGTATACCTTATCTTGATTTGTACCTGTCTTTTTCAGGGCACAGACTGTATAAGTCTGCTCAGCACTATCCCCGCCTCCCAACCACCAGCCCCGCCTCCCAACCACCGGCTCTGGCACAGACTGTATAAGTCTGCCCAGCACTATCCCCACCTCCTAACCACCAGCCTTGCCTTCCACCACCGGCTAAGCTTTTGGGTATCCCTTCCTTCTGAGCAGGATTCCTTTGTTTATCCCATGCATGTTTGAATTCTGTTACCGTTTTCCTCTCCACCACCTCCCGCGGGAGGGTATTCCAAGCATCCACCACTCTCTCCGTGAAAAAATACTTCCTGACATTTTTCTTGAGTCTGCTCCCCTTCAATCTCATTTCATGCCCTCTAGTTCTACTGCCTTCCCCTCTCCGGAAAAGGTTCGTTTGCGGATTAATACCTTTCAAATATTTGAACGTCTGTATCATATCACCCCTGTTTCGACTTTCCTGAAGGGTATACATGTTCAGGTCAACAAGTCTCTCCTCATACGTCTTGCAACGCAAATCCCATACCATTCTCGTAGCTTTTCTTTGCACCGCTTCAATTTTTTTAACATCCTTCGCAAGATACGGCCTCCAAAACTGAACACAATACTCCAGGTGGGGCCTCACCAATGTCTTATACAGGGGTATTAAAACCTCTTTTCTTCTGCTGGTCACACCTCTCTCTATACAGCCTAGCAACCTTCTAGCTACGGCCACCGCCTTGTCACACTGTTTCGTCGCCTTCAGGTCCTCAGATACTATTACCCCAAGATCCCTCTCCCCGCTCGTACCTATCAGACTCTCACTGCCTAACAAATACGTCTCCCGTGGATTTCTACTCCCTAAGTGCATCACTTTGCATTTCTTCGCATTGAATTTTAATTGCCAAACGTTAGACCATTCTTCTAGCTTCCGCAGATCTTTTTTCATGCTTTCCACTCCCTCCGGGGTGTCCACTCTGTTGCAAATCTTGGTGTCATCCGCAAAAAGGCAAACTTTACCTTGTAAGCCTTTGGCAATATCACTCACGTATATTGAATAGAATCGGCCCCAGCACCGATCCCTGAGGCACTCCACTACTCACCTTTCTCTCCTCTGAGCGAACTCCATTTACCACCACCCTCTGGCGTCTGCCTGTCAACCAGTTCCTAATCCAGTTCACCACTTCGTGTCCTATCTTCAGCCCGTCTAGTTTATTCAATAGCCTCCTGTGAGGAACCGTGTCAAAAGCTTTGCTGAAATCTAAGTAGATTACGTCCATAGCACGTCCTTGATTTAATTCTCCGGTTACCCAGTCAAAGAATTCAATGAGATTCGTTTGGCACGATTTCCCTTTGGTAAAACCATGTTGTCTCGGATCTTGCAACTTATTTGCTTCCAGGAAATTCACTATCCTTTCCTTCAGCATCGCTTCCATTACTTTTCCAATAATTGAAGTGAGGCTTACCGACCTGTAGTTTCCAGCTTCTTCCCTATCACCACTTTTGTGAAGAGGGCCACCTTCGCCGTTCTCCAATCCCACGGAACTTCTCCCGTCTCCAAGGATTTATTAAACAAATCTTTAAGAGGACCCGCCAGAACCTCTCTGAGCTCCCTCAATATCCTGGGGTGGATCCCATCCGGTCCCACTGCTTTGTCCACCTTTAGATTTTTAAGTTGTTCATACACACTCTCTTCCGTGAACGGTGCTATTTCCACTCCATTCTCACATGTACTTTTGCCAGTCAATTGCGGTCCTGCTCCAGGATTTTCTTCTGTGAAAACAGAACAAAAGTATCTATTTAGCAAATTTGCTTTTTCTTCATCATTATCTATATAGCGGTTCTCAGCATCTTTCAGTCTCACAATTCCCTTTTTAGTCTTTCTCCTTTCACTAATATACATGAAGAAAGTTTTGTCACCCCTCCTTACGTTTCTAGCCATTTGTTCTTCCGCTTGCACTTTCGCCAGACGTATCTCTCTCTTGGCTTCTTTCAGTTTCATCCGGTATTCCTCCCCGTGTTCCTCTTCTTGAGTCTTTCTGTATTTCAGGAACGCCAACTTTTTAGCCTTTATTTTCTCAGCCACTTGTTTGGAGAACCATATCGGTTTCCTTTTTCTCTTGCTTTTATTTACTCTCTTTACATAAAGGTTTGTGGCCCTATTTATAGCTTCTTTCAACTTGGACCACTGTCCTTCCACTTCTCGTTCATCCTCCCATCCCATCAGCTCCTTCCTCAGGTATTCCCCCATTTTACTAGTCAGCATGCTTGAAATCCAGGACTTTGATTTTTGAGTGGCTGCCCTCCACTTCCGGCGTCATATCAAACCAAACCGTTTGATGGTCACTGCCGCCCAGGTGCATAAGTACATAAGTAATGCCATACTGGGAAAAGACCAAGGGTCCATCGAGCCCAGCATCCTGTCCACGACAGCGGCCAATCCAGGCCAAGGGCACCTGGCAAGCTTCCCAAACGTACAAACATTCTATACATGTTATTCCTGGAATTTTGGAGTTTTCCAAGTCCGTTTAGTAGCGGTTTATGGACTTGTCCTTTAGGAAACCGTCCAACCCCTTTTTAAACTCTGCTAAGCTAACTGCCTTCACCACTTTCTCCGGCAACGAATTCCAGAGTTTAATTACACGTTGGGTGAAGAAAAATTTTCTCTGATTTGTTTTAAATTTACTACACTGTAGTTTCATCGCATGCCCCCTTGTCCTAGTATTTTTGGAAAGTGTGAACAGACGCTTCACATCCACCTGTTCCACTCCACTCATTATTTTATATACCTCTATCATGTCTCCCCTCAGCCGTCTCTTCTCCAAGCTGTATAGCCCTAGCCTTCTTAGTCTTTCTTCATAGGGAAGTCGTCCCATCCCCGCTATCATTTTAGTCGCCCTTCGCTGCACCTTTTCCAATTCTACTATATCTTTCTTGAGATGCGGCGACCAGAATTGAACACAATACTCAAGGTGCGGTCACACCATGGAGCGATACAACGGCATTATAACATCCTCACACCTGTTTTCCATACCTTTCCTGATAATACCCAACATTCTATTCGCTTTCTTAGCCGCAGCAGCACACTGAGCAGAAGGTTTCAGTGTGTTATCGACGATGACACCCAGATCCCTTTCTTGGTCCGTAACTCCTAACGTGGAACCTTGCATGACGTAGCTATAATTCGGGTTCTTTTTTCCCACATGCATCACCTTGCACTTGCTCACATTAAACATCATCTGCCATTTAGCCGCCCAGTCTCCCAGTCTCGTAAGGTCCTCTTGTAATTTTTCACAATCCTGTCGCGATTTAACGACTTTGAATAACTTTGTGTCATCAGCAAATTTAATTACCTCGCTAGTTACTCCCATCTCTAAATCATTTATAAATATATTAAAAAGCAGCGGTCCTAGCACGGACCCCTGAGGAACCCCACTAACTACCCTTCTCCATTGTGAATACTGCCCATTTAACCCCACTCTCTGTTTCCTATCCTTCAACCAGTTTTTAATCCACAATAGGACATTTCCTCCTATCCCATGACCCTCCAATTTCCTCTGTAGCCTTTCATGAGGTACCTTGTCAAACGCCTTTTGAAAATCCAGATACACAATATCAACCGACTCCCCTTTGTCCACATGTTTGTTCACTCCTTCAAAGAATTGAAGTAAATTGGTTAGGCAAGATTTCCCCACACAAAAGCCATGCTGACTTGGTCTCAGTAATCCATGTCCTCGGATGTGCTCTGTAATTTTGTTTTTGATAATAGCCTCTACCATTTTCCCCGGCACCGACGTCAGACTCACCGGTCTATAATTTCCCGGATCTCCCCTGGAGCCTTTTTTAAAAATGGGCGTTACATTGGCCACCCTCCAATCTTCCGGTACCATGCTCGATTTTAAGGATAAGTTGCATATCACTAGCAGTAGCTCTGCAAGCTCGTTTTTCAGTTCTATCAGTACTCTAGGATGAATACCATCCGGTCCAGGAGATTTGCTACTCTTCAGTTTGCCGAACTGCCCCATTACGTCCTCCAGGTTTACCGTGAAGTCAGTAAGTTTCTCCGACTCGTCCGCTTGAAATACCATTTCCGACACCGGTATCCCACCCAAATCTTCCTCGGTGAAGACCGAAGCAAAGAATTCATTCAGTCTCTCCGCTACGTCTTTGTCTTCCTTGATCGCCCCTTTTACCCCTCGGTCATCCAGCGGCCCAACCGATTCTTTTGCCGGCTTCCTGCTTTTAATATACCGAAAAAATTTTTACTATGTTTTTTTGCCTCTAATGCTATCTTTTTTTCATACTCCCTCTTGGCCTTCTTAATCGGCACCTTGCATTTGCTTTGACACTCCTTATGCTGTTTCTTGTTATTTTCAGACGGTTCCTTCTTCCATTTTCTGAAGGCGTTTCTTTTAGCCCTAATAGCTTCCTTCACCTCACTTTTCAACCAGGCTGGGTGTCTTTTGGAGTTCCGTCTTTCTTTTCTAATTCGCGGAATATGTATGGCCTGGGCCTCCAGGATGGTATTTTTAAACAGCGTCCACGCCTGTCGTACAGTTTTTACTCTCTCAGTTGCCCCCCTAAGTTTTTTTTTTTACCGTTCTTCTCATTTTATCATAGTCTCCTTTTTTAAAGTTAAACGCTAACGTATTTGACTTTCTGTGTACAGTTACTTCAAGGTTGATGTCAAAACTGATCATATTATGGTCACTGTTATCAAGCGGCCCCAGTACCATAACGTCCCTCACCAGATCATGCGCTCCACTAAGGACCAAGTCTAGAATTTTTCCTTCTCTCGTCGGCTCCTGCACCAGTTGCTCCATAAAGCTGTCCTTGATTTCATCAAGGAATTGTATCTCTGTAGCGTGTCCCGATGTTACGTTTACCCAGTCTATATTTGGATAATTGAAGTCACCCATTATTATCACATTGCCCATTTTGTTCGCGTCTCTGATTTCTTTTATCATTTCTGTGTCTACCTGCTCATCCTGGCGAGGTGGACGGTAGTACACTCCTATCACCATTTTTTTCCCTTTTATACATGGAATTTCAACCCACAGTGATTCAAAGGTGTGATTTTTGTCCTGCTGAATTTGTAATCTATCTGAGTCAAGGCTCTCGTTAATATACAATGCTACCCCTCCACCAGTCCGAGTGGGCACCCACTCAGACATTTGACACACTATCCCCATTTGTGAGCACCAGATCCAGTGTCGCTCCCTCCCTCGTGGGTTCCGTCACCATTTTCTGAGCAGAGCAGTTTGAAAAGCATCCACGATCTCTCTACTTCTTTCCGATTCCGCAGACGGCACTTTCCAATCTACATCTGGCAGATTGAAATCTCCCAGCAACAGCACCTCTCTCTTCTTTCCCAACTTATGGATATCTGTAACCAGATCTTTATCTAGATCCTCCAATTGTGTCGGAGGTCTGTAGACAACACCCACGTGTATAGAGGTTTTATCATCTCTTTTTAAGTTGATCCATATCGCTTCTTCCTTTCCCCAGGTCCCTGACATTCCAGTTGCCTCGATGTCATTTCTCACATACAGAGCTACTCCTCCACCTTTTCAACCCTCTCTATCCTTCCTAAATAGATTATAGCCCGGTATGTTTGCATCCCATTCATGGGAACCATTTAGCCACGTTTCTGTGATTGCAACAATGTCTAAGTCTGCCTCCAACATCAGGGCTTGAAGGTCATGAACTTTATTGCTTAGACTGCGAGCATTTGTGGTCTTCGCTTTCCATCTTCATTTTCTGGTATGTGTTTCAACATTTGTGATTTGGGGTTGTTTTTTGTCTTTGGGTACCGTCATATCTTTTTGTTTCACCTCCATTGCTTGTTGTTCCACGTCAGTTCTATTTTGAGGAACATCACAGTGCTGTAATGGAGCAAAAGAATTCTGTAGGGGCAACACTTGTGAGGGTGGATGCCTCTGTGTCACATAACGAAGTCTGCCTGATCCTATGGTGAACCATCTATTCTTAGGTGGTTTTATCCTTTGAGGTAGTGGTGTGAATTTGGCTTGATTCTGTGCATTATGATGTTGTGCAGTCTTAGAAGATGCTTTAAGTGCAAAGATGCTTTAAGTGCATTTAATTCCTGCTTTACTTTACTGAGCTCCTGTTTTAAACTAGTGAGCTGATGACAGATAGGACAAGCCTTAAGGCTCCAGATGATTGGCCTTGAAACTAAAGCATCACAATTATTACAGAGAATAAAATCATCCTGATTTGTTGGAATGGGTATGAACAGGTATGCTATGATGGGGTTTAACTGTGTGCAAGATTAATTTTACTCCTCAGCAAACTGAGACAGTTGTAATTAGGGTGGAGTTAATTTGTGATAAGTAGTTATTCAGAAAAGCTATTTAGGAAGTGTCAGTCTTGGGGTGGGTGGGCTGAAACTTTACCTGTGGAATGTGTTTGCTGTAAAACCTATCTGTAGGACTGTGTTAAGCCACTATTCTACTCAGCTGTTTGGGACAAGGGGAAGACAAGGTTAAGAAATGCACCAGAAATGTGCAGAACCCACAGCTGTAGGGTAGGGAAAGTCAGCACAATTCTTATCTGTTTGAGTTTCCTTCAGGCAGCAGACAAGCAAAGAGGAAAGTTGCCAATTGGGCGAGTTTTTGCCAGCGGCGTCGGGAAAATTTCGCCGGCTGCAGGATGCGGTTTTTTGGGCGGTTTTCCTGTCGCCGCTGTGCGAGTTCGGCGGTTTTTTCCAGGGCTTCTATTGGTCCAATTCGGTCCAATAGAAGCTTTTCCGGGGCTTCTATTGGTCCAAATTGGACCAATAGAAGCCTTTCAGGGGCGGGGTTGATGTCAGGGATGACGTGGGGCGGGGCTAATGACGTGGGAGGCGGGGGTTAGGTGATGCGAGGGGCGGGGTTGGTGACGCGGGAGACGGAGATTGGCTACGGGCGGTTTTTGGGCGGGTTTACGGCTCGTTTTGGGCTGGGAAAATTTTTCCCAGCTGGCAACTTTGGCAAAGAGCTCCAGGCTGCTCAGCTCTCTCCATAGAAAACAGAAATCACCACACCTAAGTGTTTAAAATGTCTGCTGAAAACCAGGTGGTTGGGGGAGGGGAACAGCTCAGCACACTTTTAGTAAAAGAAAGAGATTTCTAATACTTCCTGGCAGTTTTGAAATCTGAAAATCTAGTTTTCAAATTTGCAGATATCAATAAAACAGTTAGAAACACAACAATCAGATATCAATAAACCAGTTAGAAACACAACAATGAGATCAGAACAGTTAGATCACAATATTTGCAGAGCAGATTAAAACAGGGTTTTAAAAAAAAAATCTTTTAGGAAAGATATATTTGCAGTGACAAGGACAGACAAGGATAGAAGGGAGAGATGTGCAAAACCACAGCTGTAGGGTAGGGAAAGCCAGCACAATTCTTATCTGTTTGAGTTTCCTTCCGGCAGCAGACAAGCAAAGAGCTCCAGGCTGCTCAGCTCTCTCCACAGAAAACAGAAACCACCACACCTAAGTGTTTAAAATGTCTGCTGAAAACCAGGTGGTTGGAGGAGGGGAACAGCTCAGCACACTTTAAGTAAAAGAAAGAGATTTCTAATACTTCCTGGCAGTTTTGAAATCTGAAAATCTAGTTTTCAAATTTGCAGATATCAATAAACCAAAGATACTTTTGGAATCATTTATTCCAAATAATCTTTGACATTCCTTGTGCAGTGATTGAGGCCATTGGAATTGCCTCTGCCCAGTCTGTCAGATGATCCACAATTGCCAGTAAATATGTTAATCTCTGCACCAGGGGTAGTTCTGTAAAATCCACTTTCATACTTTGAAAAGGTCTGGTTCCCTTCCCCCAGGGATAGCTTTTCTGAGCACCTTTTTATTTACTTTCTGACATATCACACATCTTTCACAAATTTGTTTAGCCACAGTATATATCCCCAAGCCTCCATATCTTCTTAGTATTGCATCACACAGGCCTGAGTTCCCCATAATGCAATATAGTCATAACATCTCTTTAGTACAGCTTTGTTTCACATTTGCCTGCCCTCAGGCAAAAGCCATTTTCTTTCTTCTGTCTGTAAAGCCCCTAGCTGGATAAGCTTATCTTTCTCTTCCCTAGTGATACAAGGTAAGTGTTCTGCTTCTGGGATCGTAGAGATCAAAGCACATAAGTTTTGTGGGCTGTTCCTAGAAAGCAGCCTCCTTAGCTACTTCCTCGGCTAACTTGTTTTCCCTTGCTTCTGGGGTAGATAGTTTCTGATGCCCCAGAAATGCACCACTGCAATTTCCCTTGGCAGCGGCAAATTCTTTAGCATCCGTGTCACTAATTTCTTAGGTTCCAATTCTTTCCCTCTACTGGTATCTTTCCATATTTTCCCAAAAGTGTGCATCACCCCAAAGGCATATTGGGAATCAGTATAGATGGTTCCATCCTGTTCCTACAGGATGAATAATGCCTGACTCAAGGCATACAGCTCACAGGTCTGAGCCGACCATGTATTGGTCAGTCTTTCTGCTTCCAATATTTCTTGAGTATTTCCATATATTACTGCATGTCCACTATGCCTTTTTCCTCCAAGACCCGAGAAGGTCCATCCACAAATAATTGTCTCCCTGTGTACAAGGGCATATCCCTTAAATCTTGCCCGATTTTTGTCTGATATTCAATAATGTCTAAACAGTCATGTGATATGTTCTGATCCCCACTTTCCCTTTTTGATAAGAAGGAAGCCAGATTAACACAATTTTCTGTAATCAGGACTAAATCATCCTTTTCCATTAATATGGTTTCATACTTTAACAATCTAGAATCAGTGAGCCATCTGTGGACTCTCTGAGCAAGTATGGTAAGAGTCTATCCACAGCCTACAATATCCTCTCAGAACTAAGAATTTTCTTAACTCTTTCTCTGTTTTTGGGAGCTGTGTTTCTACAATTCCTTGTATTCTTTCTGGATTTATTCGCCTCTGTCCTTCACTGATTAAATGTTCCAGATATTTCACCTCTTTATACCACATACTGTAATTTTGTCTTGGTCACTCTCAAAACCCTTTCTTTCCCAGAAAATATAGCCAATTATCAGTGACTTCTTTCACTGTATTTTTCTTTCTCCCCTGTAATCCAGTAAGTAATCTACATACTGGAGAAGGGCGGATTCAGGCTGCAACTGGAACCTTTCCAAAACCTGCTTTAAAACCTGCCTTAACCTTTATGTTCTATCCAGTTTAAGAACCAGGAAACTGGAGTGTTAAAGGGTAACATGCATAGCTCAATTAACTTATTCTTTATTAATTGTTCTATCACTGGTTGCAGACCCTTTCTTCCCTCAGATGAAATAGGGTATTTGCCTTTGCCATATCAATTCACTCTGCTTCTGCAGCTTACTTTTTAATGGAGGAATTTTTAATCCCTCTCCCAATTCCCTTCTCTGACTCCTCCCTCAGGATCCATTCCCTTTTCATCTTCTGCAGTAAAATGATTCATTTTACTAGTTATTTGCCTGTCTCTGACTCGCATTCCCAGACCTAATTGTGCTATTAAGTCTCTGCTCTAATCACTTTTTTTTCCCAACAGGGAAACTGAAAATCCTTCCCCTCCCACTCCCCTCACAGACTTCTGTGATTTTAATTTAACTCCTTTAGGCAGCTGAGTCACAGAGGCTCTACCAAAGAGACTGTCTCTTTCCTCTCTGGTCCCACCCGTAAATTCATCAAGTGCTTCTGCTGAGACCTCAAGATCCGGAGTCCCTGACTCCCCTAATCTTCCATAGATTCCATGAAAGAGAGAACTTTTTCTTCCCTCACTAGCTTAAAGTGCCCTCTCCGCACATTCAGATCGGGAGGCCATCCAGGGGGGGATTTCTATCCCTAGGAATCCCCCTTACCCCTCCCTTTCTCTACTTCTCTGTTTCTTAACCATCCTTCACCTCTCACAGCACTTTCTCAAACCTTCATTACATCCTGATTTCTAGTGTCAGCTTCTTTTATTCCTGCTTTTATCAAGTTTCTAAGCTCTGTCAATTTGGCTCAGTCATTTTCACTGTTGTTATTCCACCCTAGGGCTACATTAAGGTATTCCTGCTCTGCCAGTATATTTCTCCCTGCATCCCCTTCCTTCTGGGGAACGGTCTAATTTTAAAGCGGTAGTTCTCATCACAGCTCTCTCCTCTCCTGTAAAGAGAACTTCTAATAGCTCTGCCCATGTATAATATTCTATTTTTACCATTCAAAACAACAGTAGTGAATGATTCCCGTCCTTTTCTCTTGTACAAGATTAATTTTCCCATATCCCCTCCCCCTATGGACTATTTGGGGGGGGGGGTGATATCAGATGGAGTCCACCTTCCCTTTTCTTTTATTCTTGGCTAGCCTATTTTCCCTTGTAAGTACCCAAAGTACTAACAATCCCTTGGCCACCAAGGCAAGTACTGTCAATAGTCAAATTTACATACCTTACTCTGTGCATAGATTTTCATGGCCAATCGATTGATATGTTTGCAGATCCTTATCTTGATTCATCAGTGGGTCTTATCAGTCAGGATGATGGTACTGCTACCAACCCAGGGACTATTGAGATCAATAGGATGTGTCTTCACTTGGTCAGGAGCTAGCACCGGCGTCTCTGATGATTTTATCCTGGGGCGAGCCCCCATCTGTTATAAATAGCCCCCATATAACCCGAGAACCTATACCAAAATAGGACTCACAAGATCAGATTGATGCACCAAGGCTTAATTAAGTAATTTATTTTTCAAAAATCATAAATCATCCTTGCAAGAATGGGTGCGTCTGTGTCTCTGAACTGAGAGCCAGCACACACACTTTCAATAAGATTCCACAGATTTTATAGTTAAATTTAAGTGTCTGCCCCTAAGTTTTTCTCATTGGCCGATGGTCACCTGCCTGCGTGCTAGTGTTCTGCTTAACAGCTAGCAGCTGGGACTTCTCACTCTCTTCCTCCATAACTTCCTCTCTGTAGTTTCTTTGTTCATAGTTCCCTGCTATCTCACAGAAGTCCATTTCCTGCCGCCTGACCTTGGGCTATCACAACCTCTCCCTTCATGGCCTCATGCAACAGTTTGTCTCAGCTCTGGGGCCTGACTGAAGTTTTTCCTGTGTCTCAGTATTTTTACAAGCCCCCTTCCTCCCTCTTCTCCTGTTCCTGCTTCTTACAGAAAAACACAAGTCCTTTTCTAATAATTCAAACAGCTATA